>NC_139350.1:12567993-13090050 GCF_055883805.1 Amblyomma maculatum
AAATTAGCCACCACTTGAAGCTGCCCATACGCTCCATCTTCGGCAGCTCAGAAATGAGGGGGAAAATTAAAGGAAGACCAAAAGCACATGCAGAAGAACCACGGCGCCGGGGCACACGTTGTCAGAGACAGAAAAAATAGCAGAAAATAGCATGCAGAGTGCAAGTATGCGCCCACTCCCCCATTCACGCCACCCGGTCATCATAGTAACGGGGAAAATGTTCAAAAAAAAACGCGGGCTGAGCGGGCAAGAAGGACCATGTGGTCAATACGTATCGAAACTTGCGTCACTAAGAATAGAAACCAGCGCAGCAGCATGCAGAAAACTGGCAGAGGATTATCATGGTCAAACATAGCTATCTGACGCAAGCTTTGTTAACTAATCAGGGCTACGTCTACATTATTTCACTGCAGGAAACATGCGTGCCGGCCCATCTTCTGTTGGCATATAAAAAGTACACATTGTGAGATATCTTAGTTTTAATCACCCGTAAGGAATGCTGTCGCGCAGGGCAACGAGGAACAGAATGTGGTATTTGAAGACGCATAGTTCGTCCTGGTTGCATCTACGTGCCTTGTAAAGACGTAATCGGTACAAGATTCACTTCTGGTAGTGGGTTGTTAAATGCTGTGAGCCCGAGTAGTTCGCGCATGAAACTGGCAACCACTGTGATTAGCGTCGATGTCAATTTTGCCGCAGGCGATGAAGATCGCGGAAAGGCATCGGCCAAGTTTAGATGAGGGCGAAACGCAAATGTGCTCGTGTGCTGTGCTATATAAGCGCACGTTAAAGACAACAGTAGCAATAATAATTGGTTTACAGGAAAGGAAAGGCGCAATGCTTCATGTTTACTTTGGACAACTCAATCGCGCTGTAAGGCGATGGAGGAAGGTGGGAGTGATAACGGAAAGACAAAGGTGTAGTGGGTGAGCTACAAGTCATTTGGACCTCCTGGGGATCTTTAACCTGCGCTAAC
Source organism: Amblyomma maculatum (assembly GCF_055883805.1). Classification (NCBI taxonomy): domain Eukaryota; kingdom Metazoa; phylum Arthropoda; class Arachnida; order Ixodida; family Ixodidae; genus Amblyomma; species Amblyomma maculatum. The sequence goes on from NC_139350.1 coordinate 12,568,970, forward strand.
ATCGCAAAGCACACGGACGCCCATCCTTTTCGCCCCCATCGAAACGCAGTCGCCGGCAGTCGCGATCGAACCCGAATACTGCGGAACAATAGTCGGACATCTTAACCACAATGCCACCGCGACGGGGCCTAGGCAGTCGACATTATTGCTGAGCCCTCCACTATGGTACTTCATTGAATGCCACGTTCCTGCCTTCCTTTAGACCTGGGTTCGAGTGTCCACGAAGATGGGACTGATGTATGTGACTTTGTTATAAACCAATTTACATTAACAGTTCCAGGGCAGACGCGCAAGAAATTCTCTCAGACTATGTTGTGTATTTTATAATGTCGTTATTGTAAGCCGTAATTAAAATATCCGTTCGCGATATGTTTGATATGATATCACGATATGTTTGAAGTGATAGGTCGAAAAACATCACTGAGGATTTTAAAAATTTCTCTGAGCCTCTCAAAGGCACCTAAAGTTGTCATGTACAGTTTTGTGGGCAGAACCGTGACGGACAAAGGAGGCTGCAAACGTAGCTTATACATGCATTCCTGCATTAAAAACCTGCGGAGGTTTATCCATGTCAAACTTAATTCTCTTACCCTCAAGCTTTGCTAACGATGGCTACACAGCCAGGCGCCTGCGCCGAAGCGTTGACGCACTCGTACCGGCACGCACATCAGACATGACGAGACTGATCCACAAAACGCCAGCGAAGCAGTTAAACGTCTCCGTGGTCAAAATTTGTGGAGTCCTCCTCTGAGGCGCGTCTGGGTTGAAGGTGACACGCGCAAGTGAACGACCGGGGCAGAAGTTTTTGACACAACCCCACCCGACGGCACGGAAGCCAGAGCAACACCAGAGATCCGGGAGGATAGTGCACATCTCGGATGTGAGCGTCGTAACGGCGTTTTTGAGCTTCCTGAGAGATGGTGAGATTGTGACGAGCAATCTTTCAAGCTGCGTCGGCTCGGACGATCGTATCGCGGGCATAGGTTGTGACGGGGCCAGCGGCGGGAAGCAAAGTGTCGAAGGGCCGTAAGGGGTCTCTTCCAAAGAGAAGATAGACTGGAGAGTACCCAGCAGTGTCATGACGCGAAGAGTTATATGCAAAGGTGAAAAATGGCAGACTAATATCCCAGTCGCGATGAATGTCGGATACGTCCATTGCGAGCATGTCGGTGAGTGTGCGGTTAATACGCTCCGTGAGGCCGTTCGTCTGAGGGGGATACGCAGTGGTGAACTTGTGCCGAACGGAGCAAGAACGAAGTATTTCCTCAACAACTCCGGAAAGCAAGCAGCGGCCACGATCGGTAAGTAGTTGACGGGGAGCACCATGGTGAAGTATGACGTCGTACAAAAGGAAGTCAGCAACGTCTGTGGCGCAGCTGGTTGGTATGGCGCGAGTGATCACGTACCGCGTGGCATAATCGGTGGCCACAGCGATCCATTTGTTTCCTGACAAGGACTCGGAGAAGGGCCCTAGGAGGTCAAGGCCAACACTAGAAAATGGCTCAGTAGGGATAGCAATCGCCTGCAGGTGTCGAGATGGTAGCACAGGGGGTCTCTTTCGGCGTTGACGGAGGTAGCAAGCGGCTACATAACGTTTGACAGAGCGGTAGAGTCCAGGCTAGAAGAAAAGCCGGCGCACGCGGTCGTATGTGCGTGAGAGGCCAAGATGACCAGCTGTAGGGGCGTCATGCATTTGTTCGAGAACGGCAGAGCGTAGGTGTTGGGGAGCGACCAGCAAGTGCTCAGCGCCATCAGGTCGCATGTTGCGGCGGTATAGCGTATTCCCATGAAGGAAGAACGGGGCGAAGGAAGAGTCACGGCTGTGTGTGCGGAGGCGGTCGATAACAGAACTGAGGGTTGGGTCGAAGCGCTGTTCGTCGGCTATGTGGGAAAATACCGATATAGAGAAGACACAGGGGTCCGACTCATGGTCAGTATAAGGAAGGGGGATCTACGGGATAACGGGACAGACAGTCTGCATCCTGGTGGAGCCGACCGGATTTGTATACAACGGAAAAGGTATACTCCTGCAAGCGCAGTGCCCAGCGGCCGAGGCGGCCAGCAGGCTCCTTGAGGGAAGAGAGCCAACATAAGGCGTGGTGATTGGTAATTACAGTGAAGGGTCGGCCAAACAAGTAGGGCCTGAATTTTCCAACGGCCCAAATGAGAGCCAGGCACTCCCGTTCCGTAATAGAATAGTTCTGTTCCGCTGATGACAGGAGACGACTGGCGTAGGCAATCACGCAGTTTTGACCGCGTTGTTGCTGTGCAAGAATGGCACCAATACCGTGGCCACTGGCGTCGGCGCGAAGATCCGACGGGGCAGACGAGTTGAAATAGGCCAACAAAAGAGGATTGGTGAGAACAGCGATGAGGGTGGAGAATGCGTTAGCCTGCTCTGGTCTCCATGAGAAAGGGACGTCTTTCTTCAGCAGATTGGTGAGAGGACGAGCAACAGCGGCAAAGTTTGGGACGAACCGGCGAAAATAAGAGCACAGTCCTATAAAGCTGCGGACATCACGGGGTGAACGGGGAGATGGAAAAGCACTGACAGCGCGAACTTTGTCGGAATCGGGTTGCACGCCGGTGGCATTCACCAAATGGCCAAGCACTTTAAGTTCGCGGCGACCAAAACTGCACTTCTTTGAGTTCAGTTGAAGTCCGGCACGGCGGAAAAGTGCCAAGATGGAAGAAAGGCGACGAAGATGGCTTAAGAACGAGGGCGAGAAGACAATCACGTCATCCAAGTAACATGACAAGTCGTCGATTTGAAGCCGCGGAGTAAGAAGTCCATCATTCGTTCAAACGTAGCAGGGGCGTTGCAAAGTCCAAAAGGCATAACCTTAAATTGGTAAAGTCCATCGGGTGTGACAAAAGCTGTCTTCTCGCGGTCTTGTTCGTCAACAGAGATCTGCCAGTAGCCGCTACGAAGGTCGATGGAGGAAAAGTAGCGGGCTCCATGTAAACAGTTCAAGGCATCGTCTATTCGCGGCAGCGGGTAAACATCTTTCCTTGTAATCTTGTTCAGATGTCCATAGTCGACGCAAAAGCGCCAACTGTTGTCTTTCTATCTAACGAGCACGACAGGAGATGCCCAGGGGATGTTCGAAGGTTCGATGATATTGTTGCCCACCATCTTGTCGACCTCCTGCTGGATGACTTGGCGCTCAGAATGGGACACACGATCAGGCCTCCGATGTACAGGTTTTGAATCGCCGGTGTCAATGCAGTGAGTCACAACTGATGTTTGGCCCAGAGAACCGGCAGCAAATTAAAAAATGTCGGAGAAGGATAACAAAAGGTTGCGCATGTCCTGAGCGTGTTTGGGGCTGAGGTCAGAGGCAATCTTGCGGAAATAGGGTCGGTAATTGTGGTGGGGAGTACGGGTGTTGGAAGGACACTTGATTGTGGGCCAGGAGTGAGGGCACAAATGGTGCAGTCTGTGATAGGGGACAAGGTAGCAAGGGATATTCCTTCGGGGAGAACTTCGGGTGACAGACTGAAGTTCAGGTTAGGAAGGTATGTGCTGTTCTGTGTAACGCGTAGGATGAGATGAGGAAGAACGACGTTGAGGTCAAGAACGACCTCGGTGATTGGGCAAGCAACATAGTCACTGTCAGGCACAGGCGGGAAAGGTGACAGAGGTAGGTAAACAGCAGAATCAGGGGGCAGGCGAGCGAACTCGGTAGAGCGAAGGCGGGGTGTAGATGGAGGATGTTCTGAGCAGACAGGTAGGTCCAAACGAAGAAGGCCGCTGGAGCAGTCGATAAGGGCAGAGTGGGCCGTTGAAAAGTCAAGGCCGAGGATCACATTGTGAGGGCACTGGTTGAGGACGGTGTGAACAAAACAGGGATGTGATGACCGGCAAGGGTGACTCGGGCACTGCACAGCCCAGTGACGGCAGCAGTACTGCCATCGGCAATACGAACGGTGGGCGAAGTGGCGGGGGTCTGTACTTTCTTGAGGCGGCGGCAAAACGATGAGCTCATGATCGAGACTTGGGCACCAGAGTCAGTGAGGGCGGAGACGGGAACACCATCCGCGAACAGGGAGAGGAGGTTACAGGGCGAAGAAATAGGCAGTAGAGGATTTCCAAGTCAGGGTATCAATGCAGCGTCACCTCCGGGAGCTGCATTGGCTAGTTTCCCGTGAAGCGGCCGGCAGAGGACGGCGAGGAACTGCGGCTAGGAAGAGGTGAACGGGAACGGTGGGCTGGCGGGGAAGGAGAGCGACTGGACACAGGAGGAGGCGGAGTAGTATCGGTGCGGGGCGGCTCATAACGAGGCGTGAAACGGAGGTGACCGTAATCGGAGTAGCGGTCAATGTAAGAAAAACTTCGAGGTGGTGATGTCCAGCGGCTGCGGCAGTGACGAGAGATGTGGCTAATACGCGAGCACGTGAAACAGATCGGCCTGTCGTCAGGGGGGCGCCACTCATCAGGAATGCGGTATCGGTAGCGTGGCGTGTAGGTGTTGCGGGGCGTAGCGGTGGCGACCATGGGAGGAACGGGGCTCGAACTGTGGTGTTCCACGGTGTGGCTATAGGGGACACCCAAGTTGGCAACCTCTTGACGAACGACGACTTGAATAAGGGATATCGTCGCTAGGTTGCTGTCTGAGGAGGGTGGGTTGGATGCAGCAGGAGCGAGCGCTTCCTGTTCACGACGCACGATGCGGGTCACATTTTCAGTGTTAGAAGGTTGCCTTAGGGTCAGCAGATCCTCGCACGTGGAGCTAGGGGCAGTGTTGGGGAGCCGATCGAAGCGATGTGCAATCCGTCCGTGTTTGGCCTGCTCGAAATGTCGACAAACCTGCAGAACGGAGTCCACCGTAGAACAGTCCCGACAGAGTAGAAGATTGAAGGCATCGTCGGCTATGCCTTTCAGGATGTGCCCCACCTTATCGGGTTCTGTCATGTCTTTATCAACTTTTCGGCAGAGGGCCAGAACGTCTTGTATACACGTAATATAAGGCTCGGTAGATGTCTGGGCACGTGTGGTGAGGTCCTTCTTGGCGGCGAGTTGACGGCCAATCGGTTTTCCGAACAGGTCATGGAGTTTTTTTTGCAGACATCCGAGGAGGGTATATCTGCTTCATGTGTTTCGAACCACACGCGTGCAGTGCCAGTAAGGTAGAAGATGACATTGGCCAGCATTAGCGTGGCGTCCCACCTGTTGTGCTGGCTAACACGCTCATAAAGCGAAAGCCAGTCCTCGACATCGACCTCATCTGTACCGCAGAATGGGCCAGGGTCACGGGGGTGGACTACGACGACAGTTGGAATTGCGGAGGTAGATGGAGCCGCTTCGGTTGTCATCGTGACGGTTCCGAGGTGACGGACACTGCGGATATCCAGCGTCAGATTGTGTCGAACCCGCGACCTCCACCAAGATGTTACGGGGATGTACTTAATTTAACGGCATTGCGATGGACTGAACTCGACGCTAAGACTTCAGTAGCCGTGCAGTATCCACTCTGTCAGCGTCGTCCTCTTTCTCAACGCTTCGTCGTGCCCGCCTTCCTCGGTCGTCGTCTTTGTAAGTGAGCCCATCACTTTGGTCCCGCGTTTCCCGGTAACAATATTAATGAATCTTTCTAAAACACTGCTAAGTTTTTGAACCGATAGAGAAGGAATGTTAATATTCAGACCACCACTGACAACCAGATAAAAATGATTGCCTACATTATATTCATGGAGTCTTTAAATTCGAGCGCGGAAGGCCTCAGATCTCTTTTTCAAATACTACTTGGGGAGCGTGTAAGACGTCCAAGCCCTGACTTGGATTTAAGCCCTGACAGGCACAGGCAACCACCGCGCAATTAAAGCATTACAGGTATAAAGTCGGATGCGATCGAACTACGTTTAGAGACTACGCTTAAATGTACAACGGTACAACTTTATCACATAAAATTCCATCCTATCAATACTCAGGATTTCGAGTGATCAGAACAGCCAATACTCTCCTGCTTTTTTCTTATTTTCTATAAGAGGGACCGCTAACGTGAACGAAAAATAAAGCAAACGTACCTATGAGCCCAGTATTCTACAGAAATATGCGATGTAAAGCAATCTATAGTCAGTTTAACAAACGGGAAAATAGCGCAGGACAAGCAAACACAAAGCCGTCGGTCGCACGTACGAGCTCTGATTTTCAACTCGTTTATTTTCCAGTAGCGAAGTACGAGAAATAAGCAAAGCTATCCTGAGAGGCTTCCTTTGGGGGTCATCTATAGTTCGTTCTTGAGCTATATTCGACTGTAGGAACGAACCAATTAAGGCAAAGTGATAAATGAAAGCGGGTATAAATAACAAACAAACGCTCTGTTGCGCAGTTTCAATGATCCAGGTGTTTTTGACTCTTCATACGGTTCAGCGACGCACCGCCTCTTCGGCGACACCACTAAGCTTCCGCGCGGTGTTCAGTTCAGCATGCTTGTTCGCGGCTTCCCTTCTGTTGGTGGTGCCACATGCCACGGGGCCCTTACGGTGTTGAGTAACAAGGCGGATGTTTATGATATAAGGCTGCCGCAAACGCCGGGATTGTCTGTGTCCGCCCTAACAAATTAATAAAGCAGTTACCAAAATTATGACTCAAATGGCACTCGCGTCCTCACTCGTGGAACTTTCCTTCGACACCTGCCTAAGAGAAGCCTTCCCTGTCATTATTTCTTTTAATCGGCGTACATTGTTGAATCTTCATAGTGCGGACACTATTTGTGAGACTCGCGGAGGAGTCTCAACAAGCATTTTCGGACCATTTAAGACCTCGCATATGTGGATGGCGCGAACAGGACACCCTCTGCAAAGGCTGATCTCTTTAACTCAATGTCAAGTGAGAAACTATGCTTCTCTCTCGCATACTCGTAGCTGAACGCGGCGAAAATGAAAGTTCTTTGTCTTCTAGAAGGCACAGACGGCGCTCGTATGCACGATATGCCTTCATGTCTCGCGAAAATGTGAAATCAATCAACTTTTAATGACTGCTTGCTTCAGCCCTCCTTTTGAGTGGCCAGCTGTCATGACAGCCGTGTTTGGATATGCAGGTAAATCGCAAAAGGCTGCAATGCGCAATGCTAATTCAAGGTATGTTCTGTCGCACGTAGCGTGAGATTAATCCGTATCACTCCTGTTTTGACTTCCAGCTTTCGTGACAACTTCCCACGAGTCATTGGTCAAGTATTCACAGCGAAATGTAACATTTACTAAGCTTTTCCTTTCCACAACCGATTTTTTTTGTTATCACGATGCCACTGACTTACGCACTGAGTGTGAAAGACAGCCTTAAAAGCAGGCAGTTATTCTAGTCTTAGGTTGTAAGTCATCTCTCCTGTTCCAGTCTCTCACTCACTTTTCTCTACTGAAGATCAGGCGAACAACAAGATGCTGCCTTCCCGCTCTAAGCGATTTCTACACCGGGCGTCAACCCCTTCTTTCCACGTCACGGACACAGAGCCAAGGCCAAAAGCCAAAAAAAGCATTGGGTTAACCCCGGCATCGCGGAAGGTTGAAGGAGGGAGTAGAAGACGGACATTACCAGGGATTCAGCTGAATGTCAAGCCAGCACCGCTAATCGCATGTAGCGGTTCATTGGGAGGCTGCAAATATTTTTCACTAACTACTCCTGCAGACAATGACCCTAAATTTCTCAGATGATTCAGTTCTTTACGATGTTTAATTGCATCCGAAAGCAGTGGCATCATGGTGTCCGGTGGACTTTTATTTCCACACTCGTGAAGGTTTTTATAATGGTAGTCTGTGCAAACGGTGTAATCAGGCAGTGCTTTGGAAGGTCAGGATGCCATATGAGAACAAGATACAGTTACGATCAATTTTCTGCCAGTCGAAGAAAATATAAGAGTGAACTCTTTGTCTATTCTAACTTTATTTTTGTTTTCAAAACAGTGAATGAATTGGTGCCTAAAACAAACATTTTCAGAACACCAGCATTTAATTACGCCATGTGTTCTGAAAATGTTCGTTTTGGGAGCATTCATTCGCTGTTGTGAAATCAAAAGGAAGGGGCACTAATAAGCCAACCTGTTAGACGTGGCACACTGGCTACGCTGCGGCAGAGTGGCCTTAGGTTCCTAGTTCCGGATCGTAATCACATGTGAGGCAATCTCCACTCTATTTGTATAGTTTTTGCTGACGAATCATGACAATGCCCAAGTTTAGAGTGTGCTGTATTGCGCTACCAAGTGGCATAGTATGAGCGCTTCATCCGAATTACCGGTAATGAGAAAGAGTTGGCGGTTTACGGAGAATTCCATAGTAGTGTAGGCCAAGCAGAATTCTTCAGCATGCGCTTACTTCGTATTTTTTGCCGGAGTAGCAGGGTTCGAACTCGACCGCCGGCGGCTGCGTTTTGGTGGAGCCGAAACGATGAGGCGTCTGTGTGCACTGCGATGTCAATGCCTGTCAAAGATCACCAGGTGGTCGAAATTATTCCAAAGCCCTCCACCACGGCTCTTGTTTCTCTCTTTATACTTTCTCTCTCACCTTTCTCCTTTCTTTTAAGGCTCGAAACAAATGTCCAGAGAACGTGTGACAGATATTGCGCGTTACCTTTTCTGTAAAACAATTATTTATTAATTTATCATTTTGGTGTAACAGTGTCTTCTAGGATTTATCCCTATCGACTGCGGCTGCTAGGGCCAGGGTTGGGGTACGCGTCCACGGCATCAGTAGCTGAGCTCAAAACCACAGTGGGTGCCACAGTCGACGGCAACGGCGCTGTAGCAGGAGATAGTTTGTGAACTGATTTCTTTTGTCCTCGACTGTGGACGTAGCCTCTGCGTCCAATGATATCCTGCAACAGCTTGATGTCGGCGTTGCGTGTTACTCTGAATTCACAGCCTTAAACTTCGCGGTGGCCAACAGCTTAGGTTGTTGACTATCACATATCTATCGACAGCGGCCAACCTAGAGCCGACTTTTGTCATGGCGCATCCTCGCGTACCGAGCATTTTTTGTGTACCTGATGACGTCGACGACTGGCCCACCACGCATGAGCACGTAAACAAGCATATCCTATCGGACGCTATCGTCATGCTTACTAACGCGATTTTCTACCGGTGGGAACACCACGCGCCTGGTATGAAACGCGTGAAGAGTTCACATCCTGCGCTGTCTGTAAACAGAGGCTTAGAAAGTTATTTAGGGAGACAATAAGACGCAAAACCGTGGCTAAAATATGGCTTGACCTTAATATGAGTCGTCCACTGAGCCGTGGTACATTTCATATATGCAGGATGCTCTATAATGTGGACAGCGCCTTGTCGGAGATCAAGAAAGTGGGCAACATCTTGAAGAGGATCGCGGTCGACGCCTATAGCTTTCTTATCTGCAAAAGCTGTGCAACCATGTTCTCTGTGCGAAGGAAGAGCACCACCGTATTATAATCTCCCAGCTTGGACAACCTGCCAAGCAGGACTATGTCCTCTTTCGTGGACGTGGGTACTCTGCACCAGCCGCAAATCAAACGAATTTGTCGCGGACAGTCCGATGAAAACAGCAGACAATGAAGCCATTCACCCTTGAGACAGTCGGTTTGCCCTCATTCAAGCCGCCGTACGAACCAGTTCGTAACATAAACACTAATGCTAACGTACCGCTCTTATGGCTGCTGCGGCTGCTTATAGTCCAAACCTTCGGCTCGCCGCCCCCGCAACTCCCCGCAGCAAAGAGGGCGTGAACGTGGGATGTTTCTAACAAGTTATTTTTGTTTTTCTTATCGACGCACTTCAGAAAAAATTCACGCACGTTTTAAAAAACCCTTCTTTCCAACCACGGAATTTCACGCAATTGCAAAATTGTTTCAGTTTTCGTTTAAGACACAGAATTTGTGATCTCTGGCTCACCCGTATCATAATAGAAATTTTCTATTTGGCGCAACTCAAACTGTGCAGCGCGTATTTCAAATCGTTTTGTGAAGGCTGATTACCTCATTGTATATGCACGAGGTTTGCGACTTTGGTTTTCTTGACGCATTGCTTCTCGTTTATGAAACATTATTTTGTTTTGAAAAGAGCTGCTGCCTGTTCGTGTCCTGTATATTAGAGGACATCTATTGCTGTTAGTGCAGTAGAGAAGCTCTCGGTAATAGTCATGCGACATATTGGAATCTTTTATTGTTGCGAACAGTCGCCTTCTCTGCTGCGGATTTATCTTTTAAGGCGAAAGCCCTAATTTAGTATGTTCGCGATTACGATTCAGATGGAAATCAACGCAAAACGTGTACGCAAAACCTGGGGCCCTATTTTTGACAATTCGCCACTTTGTTCAAATTGTGACGTAAGCGTGATGTGTGCAGTAAGGCGGTACCAGGATACGTAAGCACACAAGCTGGTTACGCATTATGAAGAAAATGAGAAAAAAGTACAGTGCACTGCAGAATCTACATTGGAGTAATGCGAAAACACGGATGCTGCTGTTGGTTGCTTCTGGTTGCTTCTAATTGCTTAATTCACTTCTTTTTTGCCCATTTTAGTTTTTAGTACTTTCAAATTGCGGGCCAGTCCTATCTTATGACTTTTTACGGCTCTATTTCCGGTTGCGTGATGTCACATCTTCTACCTTACAATAATTCACTTCTAATTTACCCCGTTTAGTCTTTGGTATACTTTCAAATTGGGCGCCAATCCCTTCCTATGCCCTTTTCACTTCCGGTTGCGTGACGTCGCATCCTTGACGTCGTATCAACTACGGCACCAGTAACTCTTTCCGCTTTCACTTCCACCTTCCTCCCTTCCCTTACGGCGCGGTTCAGGTGTCCACAGAACAAAATTGGCAGATACTGCGCCTTTCTTTTCCAGTGAACCAGTTATTGTAATCATTTACCTAATTAACTTATTGGCCTAAATATGTTATCTGCAGCAACATTACGTCAGCCTCTATTGGTTGACACCGCTCATTAACCTCTATCACATCTCAAATTACCCGCAACTGCTGCGGACACGATTTTGTTGATGCAGTCTGCGGACACGGACTGCGGACAGGAATCTGTGAACATAGTGAAGTAACGATTTCGTGTTAATAATGACAAAAACACGCTATCGTCTGCTAGTATATATTGGCGCCAAGTATGAAGAACGATTATGCTCCAGGAACCGAGCTGATTCGGTGCATTCGACATTCAGCTGCGGTGACGTCTCGGTTTACAGTGTGGGCGAGTGAAATATGGCGTTGCGGCCTCAGTGTATGACGTACCTTGCGGCCTCAAAATTGGCAGCAGTTATGCACGGAGATGCTTTGTGAGTTTACAAGGCGCGAAGAGTGTTACAGCCCAAGTGCAAGAACAAAAACGGAATAGTCGCAGCGGATTGGCGCCAAATGGGAGCGGAAAGTGGCATCGCTGCTCATAAGCGTCGATGACTTCTCACGTTAACTAATCAGTGGCATTTGAATGCAGAAACTAAGATATGTTTAAGGACTTTGTAGTCAACAGAAAGAATCGATATAATTGTGAAGTAGCTCCAGCCTTTGCGAAGAGGTGCTCCCGCAGCCGGCATGGTCCATGTCCGAGGACAACACTGAGAGTCTCAAAATATCAAACAGCTTGAGCAACTGGCTGTCCTGAACAGCTTTTTCTAACACACGCGTTATGCATAGTGTGAGCCTTCTGTGGACCTTCTTTCATTTGTACATGCCATGATCTTCTTCTTTCATTTGTACATACCATCATCATCGTCCCGCGGCGCCGGCTCCGGCGCGCGCCTGAGTTCGTGATCGGATTAAAACGCTAGACAAGGCTTGGCTGTCCTTGCCGTCACGACCTCGCCGTCTCGACCTAGCCTTCTTTTACAAGTGGTGGAGGCGAAATTTGATCCCCTTGCTGCCTTGGGCCGTGCCTCTCGCTGGAGCTACGTTCCGGTCGCCGTTTGGCAACTGCCACCATCGCTATGTCTACCGACAGTGCCCACGAACAAGCCGGACCCTCTACCTCGGCTGCACCACCCCATCCGACTGTGCCCACACGACAGCGCGACCCGCCGCTGTTGGCTGGTCGTCGCGATGAAGACGTCGGTGACTGGCTTGACACCTACGAACGCTGCAGTGCCTACAACCGGTGGGACGATGCTCTGAAATTTCTCAACATCTCGTTCTACCTTATTGAGGTCGCCAGGACTTGGTTCATCAACCGCGAGCCCCACACAACTAACTGGACCACCTTCAAACAGCAGTTCCGACAGTACTTCGCCGACCCGGCAGTTCGGACTGAGATCGCGAAGACCAAGCTCGCTTCACGCCGTCAAGGTCCTGATGAGTCATATGCTTCTTACATAGAGGCCATACTTGCACTCTGCCGGCGTATTAGTCCCACCATGGCGGAACATGAACGAGTACACCACGTCTTGAAAGGAATCAATTCTGCGGCGTATAACATCCTAGTTGCTCAGAATCCTTCAACTATTGATTCCATTATTACGACCTGCCAACGCATCGACCAGCTGCAGTCCTCCCGATTGCAGCCCACCAACGCTACTGGCCCGACCTATGCTGATCTCGACCTGCGGGCCCTTATTCGAGCCATCATCCGCGAGGAGCTCCAGGCGCTCAAGCCTGTCTGTCGACACGGGTGCGAACACTCTTCCGCAACATCTAATGAGGCAGGTCTTCGCAGCATCATCAAAGAAGAGCTGGCAACAATCACCGAACCTATAACATCTGGCCCTCCGGCACCCCGCTCAGTACCGACTTACGCGCACGTCACAGCATCCCCCCTCCTTTAGTTCCCCGCCTCGACCGGCACCAAACTACAATCACGTCAATGCAATAACGACGGCTCAACCTGCACCACCCTATTACGCACCTTGGCGCCCCTCCCGACCAATTTGCTATTACTGTGGCATCAGAGGACATATATCTCGCGTCTGTCGTCGCCGCCTCCAGAACGAGCGCCGTGGTTACGATACCTTTGAAAGTGACATCCCTCCAACGTCATATTATCAACGCCGGTTTACTCCAAGCCCACCTCGAAGGTCATCCCCACCTCCAGAATCCTCGTCTGAGCCTCGTGGAACCCATGCATCCCGACGTCGGTCCCTATCCCCATACCGTCGCTCAGTTTCCCCTCTCCGACCCGCAACAACTATCCTTGTCCGCCATCCGGAAAACTAAGCGTTGCAGTTTCCGGAGGTCAAACTGCACTCTGCGAACTTACCAAAAGTCCTCCAGATCGCCCGTATAATGTGATTTCTGTTTTCGCTGAAGGATTACCGGTCGAAGCATTGATTGATACAGGAGCTGCAATTTCTGTCATTCACGCTGATTTGTGCTACCGTTTGCGAAAAGTGACGACACCATATGATGGGCCTGAACTCCGTGGAGCCAATGACGTCCCTTTGCGCCCTTTAGCAAAGTGCACCGTACGAATTGTTATTGACGGCGTCCGCCATCATGTGCAGTTTGCTGTGCTCTCACCATGTGCGCATCTGATGATTTTAGGATGGGATTTTTTGTCAACCGCTTCGGCGTTAATTTCTTGTGGCGACCGTGTTATCCATATGACAGACAGCGATTTTTCATCTGAAGTTTCTGAACGACATCATCCCCTAGTTGCCACCGCTGATACTGTTTTGCCTCCTCAGTGCGAAAAACTGCTTACCGTTGTTTCTGACCACATCACTGACGGGGACGTACTCATCGCACCATCTCATCGTCATCTTGCACGCGGTATCGCCTTCCCGTCAAGTCTTGTGAGGTTCTGCAACGGCTCAGCGACAGTAGCGGCCACTAACACTTCACGTGAATCCCTCGTGCTCCCAAAAGGAACTTCTCTCCCCTGAATGGTGGATGTTCAACCTTTGTCCTTGATGGTGCTCACCGCCCCTCTGCCTCAGCGCCGTGTTTCGCCAGACGTCTCTCTTTCTCTTCTCACAAAGACTATTAATCCTAACCTCACGCCGAACCAACGCCAAGAACTGCTGACATTGCTTCGACACCACCAAGCCATTTTTGATGCCACTTCCCCACCACTCGGACGGACTAGTGTTGCGCACCATCGCATCATTACTGAAGGTAACTCTATCGTTCGCCGACGGCCTTATCGGGTTTCCCTCTCTGAACGAAAAGTAATTGAAGAAAATGTAAATGACATGCTCCACCGCAATATTATTCGTCCCTCGACAAGCCCATGGTCCTCCCCAGTAGTGTTAGTTAAAAAAAAGGACGGCTCGGTACGCTTTTGTGTTGATTACCGGGCACTCAACAAAATTACCCGCAAAGATGTATACCCAATGCCAAGAATTGATGACGCCCTTGACTCTCTCCAAGGCGCCGAATATTTCTCGACTTTGGACCTCCGCTCAGGTTATTGGCAAATACCTATGCACGAGGACGATAAAGAAAAAACCGCTTTCTCAACTCCCGATGGCCTTTACGAATTTAATGTTATGCCTTTCGGACTTTGTAACGCACCAGCGACATTTGAAAGAATGATCGATACTGTGCTTCGTGGCCTAAAATGGAGAACCTGTTTATGTTACTTGGATGACATTGTCATCTTTTCGTCAACTTTTAACGACCATCTCACGCGCCTGAATGAGGTCCTCATGTGTCTCGCTTCAGCGGGCCTTCAGCTCAACACCAAGAAGTGCCACTTTGCACAGAGGGAAATTAAAATATTGGGACATCTAGTCAGCCATGACGGCATTCGTCCAGACCCTGAAAAAATCATCGCGGTCTTGAACTTTGCTCGTCCACAACGGATTACAGAATTGCGCAGTTTTCTCGGCCTGGCGTCTTATTTCCGGCGTTTTATAAAGCATTTTGCAAGTATTGCTGCTCCACTTCATGAACTACTTAAAGCACGCAGCACTTTCGTGTGGACTGAACAGTGCGAAGCCGCTTTTAATAATCTGAAGCACGCCCTCACATCAGACCCTGTTCTTGGCCACTTCAGTGACAGCGCTCCAACCATCCTGCACACTGATGCTAGTGGTCTCGGTCTTGGAGCTGTACTCCTGCAGCGCGATGCAACTTCGCGTGAGAAAGTGATTGCCTTCGCCAGTCGGACTATGACTCCAGCTGAGAAAAACTACACCATTACCGAGCAGGAGTGCCTTGCCGTCGTCTGGGCTGTCCAAAAATTTCGCCCTTACCTATATGGTCGGCATTTCACAGTTGTGACCGATCACCATGCTCTTTGCTGGTTGTCTTCGCTCAAAAATTTGACAGGCCGACTTGGCCGTTGGATTCTACGCCTGCAAGAAAACAATTTCGACGTCACTTATAAATCGGGTCGCCAACACCAAGACGCCGACGCTCTTTCTCGCTGTACGCTTTCGGAATCGGCTTGCTGTTTTTCTTCCCAATGCATTTCCACCTATGACCACAGCCGACCATCTCTTTCTCCGACGTATATCACAACAGTTTCATTTGATGACTCTGAAAACAAACACGCTCTCCGCTCACAGCAATTAGCCGATGCCTACTGCCGACCCATCATCGACCGCCTTATTGGCGCTTCGGACCCACCCAATGCTCGGCTTCGCCGACAACTTCGCAATTTTAAGCTCGAAGATGGCATCCTACTCCGCTTCGTGTATTGCCCTGATGGAACTCGCTGGATCCCAGTCGTGCCGCGTGTGCTTCGTCCACGTATACTGGCGGCTCTCCACGATGACGCTACTGCAGGTCACCTTGGTGTTGACAAAACCTACGACCGAGTGAAAAAACGATTCTTTTGGCCTGGCCTATCTTCCTGCGTTGCCAAATACGTCGCATCCTGCCCTCTGTGCCAACGTCGCAAACGGCCGACGTCTTCGCCCGCTGGCCTTCTACAACCTGTGCCCTGTCCCGCCACGCCATTCGACGTAGTCGGGATCGACTTATATGGTCCCCTACCTCTCTCCGATGGGGGTAACCATTGGATTATAACAGCTGTCGACCACCTTACACGCTACGCTGAGACAGCACCTGTACCGACCGCTTCCGCTCAAGAAGTAGCAAATTTCTTTTTGCGATCAATTGTATTGCGCCATGGCGCTCCTCGGGTGCTCCTAAGCGACCGCGGGACGGCCTTCTTATCGGCAGTCGTTGCCGAAGTTCTTCACGCGTCATCCACCCTTCATAAGACAACCTCAAGCTACCATCCCCAGACTAACGGGCTGACTGAGCGATTTCACCGCACCTTATCCGATATGATCTCCATGTACATCACACCGGATCATCGAAATTGGGACACTATTCTACCATTCGTCACTTTCGCCTATAACACAGCAGTACAACGGACTACCGGTTATTCTCCATTTTTCCTCGTTTATGGCCGTCCTCCCACTACAATTCTCGACGCTTCCTTCTTCTCTACGCCCGACTACTCCACATCAGTACCTACCCAGTTCTTATCTCGTGTGGCCAGATGCCGTCATCTTGCCCGCCTAAACACAGCAGCGTGCCAGGAAGACCGCTACAGTCGCTACGATTCTACGCATCGCGTGGTCTCTTATCGTCCCGGTGACGAAGTACTACTTTATACACCACTGCGCACCCCTGGCCTTAGTGACAAATTCCACCACCGCTACCTTGGTCCCTACGAGATCATCAGCCAAACTTCTCCGGTTAACTACAAAGTCACGCCTGTTGATCCCCCCGCCGATCGACGCCACCGTGGAACTGAAATTGTTCATGTTTCTCGCTTGAAACCGTTTGTGCGCCGCGGTACATCGGTTAATTAGGAGCGGCCAGGCTGGCCGCTTCCGACCCCCCGGGCAGATTGTGTGAGCCTTCTGTGGACCTTCTTTCATTTGTACATGCCATGATCTTCTTCTTTCATTTGTACATACCATCATCATCGTCCCGCGGCGCCGGCTCCGGCGCGCGCCTGAGTTCGTGATCGGATTAAAACGCTAGACAAGGCTTGGCTGTCCTTGCCGTCACGACCTCGCCGTCTCGACCTAGCCTTCTTTTACAATAGTCACCATCACGTTAGCAAGTACGCTGGACTTTAACATGTTGTGTTGCCTTGAGTTGTGTAGAGCATGGAACTCAGCAGATAGAGATAGAGAGAAGGAGTGTGTGTGTGTGTGTGTGTGTGTGTGTGCGTGCGTGCGTGTGTGTGTGTGTGTGTGTGTGTGTGTGTGTGCGTGTGTGCGTGTGTGTGTGTGTGTGTGTGTGTGTGTGTGTGTGTGTGTGTGTGTGTGTGTGTGTGTGTGTGTGTGTGTGTGTGTGTGTGTGTGTGTGTGTGTGTGTGTGTGTGTGTGTGTGTGTGTGTGTGTGTGTGTGTGTGTGTGTGTGTGTGTGTGTGTGTGTGTGTGTGTGTGTGTGTGTGTGTGTGTGTGGAAGCGCATGCTGGGCCTTTGTCGGTCACATTTCCATGTGCTTGGGTGCGAAAGGCTCCTTCGAAACGGGAAAGATGCCTGAGAGAGAGAGAACGAGAGAAGAACGGAAACGCAGGAAGGTTAACCAGGCGGAGCCCAGTAGGCTACCGTACACGTGTGGAGGGGGACACGTAGAATATGGAAAGAAAGCGCGAAAAATGTCAGAGAAGATCGCAGCAATAAGCTAGGGCGACGCCGCTTGCGCATATCTTTTACTGCCCAAACGGTAAAATGCAAAGGAATAAAGGGAGATTCTTTTCTGGCTGTACTAAAAGAAGCAACCAATACAAAAGTCAATAACATCATATGTATAAATCGTATCGTCATAACGTGCTCTGGAGTACATGTTTTTGTTTTCTGAAAACAGAAAGAAAATGGTGACACTACATGCATACATGAACCAAATTTTACATGAAATACATCACACGGGGCAAGCAAGCATGTACCATGCACATATATGAAATATTTTAAATTAAGTTGTAAGTAACTTTAATTGCTCGTTCCATCGGGGTAAGGGTCTTAATTTCCTTAACATTGAAGTGAATGCATAGTGCAGCCAAGAACAGGCAGCTACACTGCCGGGTTTTGGCCCGACGTTTAAGGCAGTCCTACCTTGGCCTGTCGCCGCGAAGCTCCTTGCAGAACTTCTGCACCATATCACTGTTCAGGTTGTTGCACTCAGGGACCGTGCGGACTTATCATTCGAAAGCACCGCTGTGCTATCTGAAATGTCTTTATCTCGCGCAGATAACCGCTTGAGTTAGCGGAAAACAATTGCTGCGTTTGACAACAATCACGTTGATCGAAGGATTCTCTATGAGAGCAAAGCTATAGCAAAGTGTTTGCAACGGGAGGACAGCTAGTGCCTTGTGCATCTTTAAATTTGCGTCTTCATTATTAATCTTCGAAAAAGTTTCGTAGCTGAAAAGTAGCCTTATGACGCCGTTCCAGTGCCTTCTGCAATTAAGACGCCTTATCTTACATTACCTCCCGTGGTCAGTGATTACCAAACTACGGTGAAGTAACAGTCCCCTATTATTTATCTCAAATTAATAATAATACGTGATTTACGGCAAATCAAAAGCACTATATCTGTCACCCTTCTTCTGTGGACACCTGGAACGCACCGTAGAGGAAAGAGAGGGAGGTGGGAGTGAAAGCGCAAAGAGAGAAAGGGCTGCGGTAGTGGAGGACTACGGAGTAATTTCGACCACCTGGCGATCTTTAACGTGCACTGACATCGCACAGCACACGGACGTCTCTTCGTTTCGCCTCCATCGAAACGCAGCCATCGGGGTCTAGATCGAGGCTGGTTACTCCGGCATAGTAGTCGGGCATCTTAACTATAGTGTTCTACATCTTAACCACCACACCACAGGGGCGGGGCACAAGTATATTCGCCATGTTTTTTTATGCGGTCGCTTCAGTGGTTCTAAAACGTGGTTCCCAATTTTGTCATTTACAGCAATGGCGGCACATCCTGTATGTCGTGAAACGTCATTTTGATATCATCGTACGATGTTCGTGGAAGACGTATTTCCCACCACACAACGTTAGCCGACCATACTTCCAGAAGCGGTTCTTGCCAGCAGGCAGTTTATTTCCCCTAACCCATCATACGAGCAAAAGTGCTTTCCTCCCTGTCATCTTTACTTTCGTTTTCCTTCCACCATTATATTTAATATCCAGTCATTATGAATGGCACTGCTAAAAATATGTTTTCTCGGTGACGATCGTCGCAAAAAGCGATTTCGACATCTCGCTTTTTTTGCGCTACAAATCTGAAACTCGAGAGTAATCTGAGAACCACTCAGAAAAATATGGCGCCGAAAGGCGGCCATGCGTGTCAAAAATAGGGCCCTTGGACGCAAAGCGTGCCAGCAGGTCTTGTGTCTTGCAATAAAAAGTTAGGCGTAAAATAATTATTGGATCAGGCAGAGCGTGAAAAATGTCGCTGTGCGTCAAGATTGGCGGGTGTGGAGTATTTGAGGCAGAAAAGTCAATTACACGTCGAAATAGCCCTGAACATGCGTATATTGTATGGACGTGCAAATCAGTAGTGGCGTCGCAATAGTGCGGAAGTCGTCTAAATGGTGCAAATAAGAAACCACTAACAAGGCGTCTCAAGAGTGGGCATAAATTAAAAATTATTTAATTACCATTGAATTATAAACGATAATGAAAAACATGCAAAATATGAATGCACCCATGGTGTCGTCCGCCAACGTGCTTGCCATGTTCACCGCCGCCGCCGCAGGTGTCATTGCTCATCCTTGCCACAGCGTGACGTCATGGGTGAGGGTGACGGTGCGATGACATCGTGGGAAGAGAAGGGTGGCGCTGTTGAAAAAAAAAAAACTGCGAGAGCACTGCAGAATCAGCGCTGGCAGCACTTCCATGCGGCCTAACTTTATCCAGTGGCTCTAGCCATGTATTCGAATTTGGGCTTGCACATGCAAGCGTCTGCCTGCTTTTGCTTTTGGTCGAACTGATGAAGATAGCGACACACAGCGGGAATCCACAGACTAAAAGTTTAGCACGCTGTATTCAAGGCTGCGGCAATGAAGCAGTGGGCAACGAAGCCGATCCGCTAGCTCTTTGGCGCCGGAAGGAATTTCGATCGCTGCAGGCTCGTATATTTAGGGGTAATATTCAGCCTAGGTACTCCTTTTAATGTTTCTTTTTTCGCAAGCACTTGCCATTCATCTCAAGCAGAAAGAATGTTTGTCCCCACTAACACCACTAGTAGAATGACCCCATATGACGTCTCGGGCTGTTGCACGTGCGCCAGAGAGCTTCTCCAGCCATTAGGGCCCAGACGTACCTCGGTCCAGACGTAATAATCGACCACCATCTTGTATTAAACACACGCGCGCCTGTCACGAGGTGTTCCTTGGGAAGTGTGGGATTGCCGGTGCAGCGAAGCGCAGCTCGTCGTTGGGCTCCTTACGTTGCCATGGAGATGGCAGGAACGCTAGACAAGGAAAACGAATCTTGCGAAATCTCGCAAACAGATCTGGCGCACGCGAGGTTAGGACCATGTGCCAAGAACGCCTTTCGCCTTAAACACCTTCTAGAAAGTTGGTGCGCGTCGCCTCCACTTCCGGCGCTTCGGCTTACGCCACAATGTCACGTGGCTATGAGAAGAACGCCCCGGGGTGGGACGACGCCTTTCCGCCAATCCCACACTTAAATGAGAATTGCAAAGGAAGCACGCCAAGGAACTGCACGCGACAGGAGCGACGGTTTACCGTCCAGTCTCACACTTGCAGGAGGAAGTGTGACAGATACTGCGCCTTTGCTTTCTTGTAAACCAATTATAATTATATATATATAGCACCGCAACGAGCACGCGCCAAGAAAAAAAATCCACTATGCGGCACGAGCCCAGGACTTACTAGCAAATGCTGGCAAGGGGCGCGTGTATACAGTGTGCAGCAGCAGCTCTCAGGGTTTCACATTTCTACAGTGCATTTTCTGCAGCGCTCTAGGAAATGTTTGCTTGTAGCGTGCACTATCTACAATTGACAGACATATATTGCCAGGGGGCGTGCGGATTTAAAACGATGTTAAAGTTAATCGGCTTCAGACTCGCAGGACGTACCTAAAATTCGGACCGTGCAATTCCACCTGTGCCGGCTATGTTAACCTAGCCCCAGTCGCCAACACCGTGACAAATCTGGTGGAGGTGAGGTCTGATTTTCCGTACCCCTACGCTAAGCACGAGTGTTGGTCTTATATTCGAGGAAACACCTTTTCACCGCACTAGCCGCAGGCAACGAGGCCTACCACCTGAGTTTTCCCCCTCGGGCGTGACTACCGGCAGCCACGACGTCGTCGCAATACCTGGCGCGACCCCCACCTACGTGACGTTTCAGAACCCCCGCGTCCCAAAGACCTTTCACGGGGACACCTACAAAGACGTCGACGACTGGTTGCAGCACTACGAAAGGGTAGCTATATTCAACCTCTGGGATGACGCCGCACGTCTTCGAAATGTATACTTCAGCTTGAGGATGGCGCTAGAACGTGGTTCGAAAACCATGAAGAACAGCTGTCTTCTTGGAGACAGTTCAAACGCCATCTTGCGGAAACTTACGGTAGCTCAGATCGCCGCGTACGGGCCGATTGCGCTCTCCAATCTCGGGTCCAAATGCCTAATGAAATCGTCGAGGCGTATATCGAAGACATGACGCCATGATGTCCGAGGACAAAAAGCTGCGCTACCTTATGCGTGGCGTCAAAGAGCAGCTTTTCGTTGGCCTGGTGCGCAGCCCACTGAAAAGTGTCGCAGAATTCCATGCTGAAACACCCACTATAGAGCTGTTGAGGGAAACTGACGGTCGCAGTTCCCGGGGCAAGAACTGTACTAGGTTCGAACTCTTCAAGTCCTTTTTCTTAACCTCGCTCTCTCCAATCTCGGGTCCAAATGCCTAATGAAACCGTCGCGGCGTATATCGAAGACATGACGCCATGATGTCCGAGGACAAAAAGCTGCGCTACCTTATGCGTGGCGTCAAAGAGCAGCTTTTCGTTGGCCTGGTGCGCAGCCCACTGAAAACTGTCGCAGAATTTCTTGCTGGAACATCCACTATAGAGCTGTTGAGGGAAACTGACAGTCGCAGTTCCCGGGGCAAGAACTGTGCTAGGTTCGAACTCTTCAAGTCCTCTTTCTTAACCTCGCTAACGTAATACAAGTGTTTGTCAACGGTGTCGCAATACTCGCTACTATGTGGGCCGGTGACACTCAGGTGGAGTAATAGCAGGAGCAGGGCGAGGTTCACCGCTTGGAAATGGAGGCCGGAACGCTTGCTGCACCTCGTCGTGGACAACGCTCGCAATAGAGGCAGGAGCTGGTTGATATGTGCCATACATCAGTGGGAGTTCGTCGCGCACAATCGAACGTATGATGTCCCGTAGCGCCGATGTGTCCATGCTATGTGATGGGAACTGAGCACAGACGGAGGCGGCATGGACGGTACGATCCCGTGCCGAAGCTCGCTGCTGAAGCATGTTCTCTATAGTGGATGTTTCCGCAAGGAATTATCAACTGAAAGTAGCCAAGTGATCGAAGACAGTGAAACAAGTTTTACTTCGAGAGTTGCTGAGCAATTGCGGAGAAAGAATGTACAGGCCAAAGCTAAACGAGCGGCTGAAACACCTGAGCAAAGAGGCGCCTCATGGGTCAAAACTGGCGCGATGGGCGTACAGCGCTACAATTTGGCGGTGACCCATAGAAAAGGGTCAAGCGATGTGAACGCCCACGCGTTATCCCGGGTCCCCAATGCTACTTGGGGCGTGGAGAAAGCATACGCTTGAGCCATGGCCTTTTGGCGACGTGTGCATGTTCCCGCGTACCCGGTGCTATGTGTGATTTGAACGGTGAAGTGCACGTGAAGTCTGTGTGAGGACATCCAATTGCTCACGCGCTGGACTTTCACGAACAATGCCCACATACTCCCAGGTGCTGCAATATTCTCGTGCCCTCGTCGCCGTCCCTGATTCCTGCGAAAGTAGCTGTGCCGAAAACAGCAGCCCCCGTGATCCAGTACTTCACAGATTCCCGACCGCCTACACGGAAAGCAGACGAGTGGCGTACCCCCGACCGACGGCAGTTATGCTTTCACTGCTGCGAACCGGGTCATGTCTATCGGGGCTGTCCCTACCGTCGACTGGGTCTCGAAGGGTTTTCCGCTGAATCTCCGCTGCCTCGGTGCGGCGAACGGCCTGGAGCCGTTGAAGATTTCATCAACGACCAGCGCCGGGTTGTTCCGTCTCGTCTGTGAAAATCTAGATCACAGTCACCCAGGGCTCGCCCGTCGCCATCTGCTACGAGTTCCTCATGGACAGCGAAGGGCCGATCGCCCAGTCCCCGGAGGAAAAACTGAAACCAGCGACCTTCGGGGGAAGGCTCGCTGGACCTCGGTGTGCGGGAGACCCCCCATTGATGCGGACGCAAAAAGCCTACGCATCGACATTGGAAAAGTACGCGGTTACCGATCATCACGCCACCTCGACGCCACCACGACGCACCTGCAGCGTCGACGAATTGCCGGTGGAACCGACGAAGAAACAACGCACCCGCAACGACGACGAATTGCCGGTGGAACAAACAACGCAACCACGCACCCACCGACAACGAATTACCGGTGGGACATATGACGTAACAACGCACCCTCAACGACGACGAATTGCCGGTGCGACGGACGCCGCAACAACGCACCTACAACGACGACTAATTGCAGGTGAAGCAGACCGCTTACACTGACGCAGAGCACTCAAAGGCTCAGAAGCCTGACATTCGCGAGCAGCTTTCGTTGGACATACCCGTAGTACCGGATAGTATCCATGTTCGAGCTCTGTTTGATACTATCGCTGATTATTCTATCTTGAGCAGCCAGTTTGCCACAGTTCTCAAGAAGGTTTTGACTCCGTGCGCTGGCACACACGTTCGCACTGCGGGTGTTCATCTGATTACTCCTCTGGGCATGTGTACCCAGGTAGCACAAAGTGGGCTATGAAGGGTGGGCCCCGGTGGGCCCGATGTAGGCAATGCAGGACAGCCCCGGTGGGCTCAATGTGGGTGCTGCAAGAGGGGCCGACGTAGGCCCTAAGCGGGCTGTCGACAAAGCCCCAGTTGGCCCCACTAGGGGCCGATGCAGGCAGCCCTTGCGGGGCTGCCCACATTTTTCCGACATTGTTAAAAGGGCACATCCTGCCAACTCCCCGCGATGGTCCTACTTTGGACCGATTTGGGCAGCCGCTTTGGAGGAACATTTTTTTTTATTTCAGTTAGCCCCTCAGAAAATGACATAGGACCAATGCGGGTTCTATAGCGGTAGCCACACTTGGGCTTGCCCACATTATTCTCATAGGGGTCCGACGTAGGAAATTGATGGAAAGCCCTAGTCCAAGTTTTCCCAATCAATATTTAGGCACATAATTAAGTAATTACTTTATACATGTCTGCACTTTCTAAACAGCCGCAGTATTAAATTTTACAATAATTCATAACAATCATCTAGCCGAAATGACTTCATGTACATCTTGTTCAGGCTATGGAGATGTGTGTTCTGAACAGTAATATTGTACTGCGAGTTGCAGGCGGTCCAAAGCAACCACGTAAGAGGCAACAGTTAGCAATCAGTTTGTTTTAGTATATGTAGCGCAATTTGCACGAGCGCGAGAACTTAAGCCATGTAAATTTCTAATCGACTAAACAAGGCCACAACTGTTATACA
This sequence comes from Amblyomma maculatum, assembly GCF_055883805.1. Taxonomy (NCBI): domain Eukaryota; kingdom Metazoa; phylum Arthropoda; class Arachnida; order Ixodida; family Ixodidae; genus Amblyomma; species Amblyomma maculatum. The sequence goes on from NC_139350.1 coordinate 12,593,529, forward strand.
AATTATCTATAACGGTAATTTAGGGCAACATCTAATGCAAATAAAAGTTAGAAACAATGATTACGCAATTGCACGCACGCCTTCTAGCCCCATTACGGCCGATGTGGGACCTACAGCGGTTTTGTGTGGGCAGCCCCAATTGGGCTGGGTGTTGGTTTTGAACCTAAAGCCCACTTGCTATTGCACGTGCCTTCAAATTCCCCACAAGGGACCAATTTTGGTATCATGCGGGCCCTCCCGCCTTCCAGCCCCATTACGGCCCATGTGGGATATAAAGCAGTTTTATGTGGGCAGCCCCAATTGGGCTGGACGTTGTTTTTGAACCTAGAGCCCACCTGCTGTTGCACGGGCCTTCAAAGCCCCCCCAAAGGACCGATTTTGGTACCATGCGGGCACGCCCGCCTTCCAGCCCCATTACAGCCTATGTGGGACCTAAAGCGGTTTAGCTAAGGCTGCCTCATTTGGGCTTCACGAGGGCTTGCCCAAATTGAGCCCTTATTCATATTTCACCTGCCCTAAAGTAACCTACAAGGGGCCGATTTGGGCAGCGTGTGGGTATGTCCGTTTTCTTGCCCCACTACGGCCGATGTTGGTCCCACAAAGATTTAATGGGGGTGGCCTCACTTCGGATCTATGAGGGCGCTCCCATAAAAAGCCCACATTTAGGTTGGATTGCCCTCAAATATCCGGCAAGGGACCCTTGTGGTCTGGATGCAGGAATGTGCTCTGCATTAGCCCAAGAAACGCCGCTATGGGACCCATGCAGGAGGAGCAGGGGCAAGCCCAAATGGGGCTTGCCCACATTTGCCTCATCGGGGACCGATGGAGGTTTTATGATGGTTGCCCCAGCCCCACTTGCCTACATCGGACCTACTGGGGCCCCACATTCTGTGCTACCTGGGTATGGCCAGAGTTCAGATTGAAGAGTCAACATTTGTGGTAAGCTGCCTTGTTCTGAAAAGCTGTTCGCGTGACCAGATTCTGGGCGGAGATTTTTTGCTTGAATATGGCGCAATTATTGACTTCCGGGATTTTAAGGTCTCGTTTTATACTGAGAAAGCAATGGCCCTCAGCGATGCAAAGCGACCACTCAATGTGCTTCGACTTTATGAGGACAGTGTCACTCTGCCACCCCGAACCTGCACCTTCGTTAATGTCAAATGCAATGCCCTTCACGATGGTGACGCAATAGCTGAAACTAACGTCTCGTTACTGTTGACACAAGGAGTCTGCGTGGCACGCAGTTTGATCCATCTTCACCGCGGTCAGTCCACGGCACTTGTTACCAATTTTTCGCACGAGTATCGGCATTTTTTTCGTGGCACTTCTGTAGCTTTCGCCGAACGCATCTTTGATGTCTCCGAGTGCTTGTCCACAGAAACCGTGCCACAGTCCACATCCCTCGACAATCTCGATGTCAGCTCAGAGCTATCGGTCAGTCAGCGTGACCAGCTGTTTTCATTGTTACTCGAATTCAGAGTGTTTTGCATCGTCGTCAAAAGTGAATCAAGCTCCCTTCGCGAAGCACCAGATCGTGACGTGCAATGATGTGCGCCCAATCCGTCAGCACCCCTACCGCGTCTCTTCGATCGAGCGCGAAGTTAAGTCACAAGTTTAGGAAATGCTCGAAGATAAGGTTATCCAGCCTTCCAATAGCCCGTGGTCCTCCCCGGTCGTTCTAGTAAAAAAGAAAGACAGCAAGTTACGTTTTTGCGTCGATTACCGCAAACGGAACGCCGTAACCAAGAAGGATTTCTACCCCTTGCCGCGGATTGACGACTCTCTCGACCGCCTTCGGCGTGCAAAGTATTATTGTGCATCGATCTAAAAAGTGGCTACTGGCAGATTGAGGTCGATAAGCGAGATAGTGAGAAGACGGCCTTCGTCACACTCGATGGCCTTTGCGGATATAAAGTTCTACCTTTCGGCCTGTGTTCCGCGCCGGCCACATTTCAGCGGATGATGGACACTTTTCTTGCCGACCTTAAATGGCAGTGTTGCCTAGTCTACCTAGATGACGTGGTGGTGTTCGCAGAATCATTTGCACAACTTCTCAAGCGCCTGCCGTCAGTACTCGATGCCCTTAGATCCTCTAACCTGACACTTAAGCCACAGAAATGCCACTTTGGCTACCGAGAGCTCAAGTTTCTCGGCCATGTCGTCAGCGCCGCCGGCGTGAAGCCCGACCTTGACAAGCCTGCTGCTGTTGCGGAATTTTCGATTCCACGTGACAAGAAAGCTGTTCGCCGATATCTCGGCTTGTGCAGTTACTCCCGGTGTTTTATCGATAACTTCGCTGATCTCGCTGAACCGCTGACTCGGCTCACCCGGGAAGATACCCCTTTTTTTTGGACTCACGAGCAAGAAGCTGCTTTTGCCGAGCTGCGTCTAAGTCTCCAATCGCCGCCTGTTCTAGCCAATTTCGGTGCGCAGGGGGAAACAGAAATACACCCCGACGCCAGTAACATTGGCCTTGGGGCGGTTCTCGTGCAACGTCAAGAGGGTGTTGAACGAGTCATCGCCTATGCCAGCCGTACTTTATAAACTACTGAAAAGGAATGCCTTGCCATTATTTGGGCTACTGCGAAATTTCGCCCCTACCTTTAGGGTCGCCCATTTAAAGTGGTCACTGACCACCATTCTTTGTGTTGGCTGGCCAACCTGCGTGACCCATGCGGCCGCCTGGCGCAATGGAGCCTTCGCCTACAGAAGTTCGATCTCACTATTGTCTATAAGTCCGGACATAAGTATGAAGATGCTAACACGCTCTCCCGTGCGCCTGTCGAGCTCGCTTCACCAGACGCGGATGACGCTGGCAGTTTCCTCGGAGCTGTTGATGCTTCAGATATGTCTCATCAGCAGCGTGCTGATCGAGAGTTACGAGCACTGATTGATTATTTAGAAAGTCAGCCAGCCACCATACCTAAGTGCTTTTCTCGGAGCCTCTCAACTTTGTGCCTGAGAGGGGGTGTGCTTTATAAGCACAACTGTATATCCGAGTCGAGAACCTACCTACTCGTGGTACCCACAGCTCTGAGAGAGGAAATCTTTTCCGCGTGCCACGATGAACCAACTTCTCGCCACTTAGGCTATTCTCGCACACTTGCTAAATACGACACATTCTACTGCCCAACATTGCCACTGTTGTTAAGCGCTATGTCAAGAGCTGTCGGCAATGTCAGCGTCGGAAGGTTCCGCGATCAAAGCCTGCAGGCCTCCTCATCCCCATAATACCACCACGAGCACCGTTTGATCTAGTCGGCATGGACCTTCTCGGTCCTTTCCTTCGGTCCTCCGGTGGCAACCGTTGGATGATCATCGCCACAGATTATCTGACTCTATGCCGAGACCAAAACGTTACCTAGTGGTACAGCGTCTGAAGTTGCCCATTTGTTTGTACACCAGATCATACTGCGGCATGGTGCTCCTACCTGTATTCTAACTGATAGGGGGAATGCCTTTACTTCACAAATGATGGCCGAAGTCTTTCGTCTCAGCGGCACAGTGCATCGAAAAGCTACTGCGTACCATCAGCAGACCAATGGGATGACGGAAAAGCTTAATAAGACCATTGCGGATATGCTGGCGATGTACGGGGACGCCCTTCACAAGACTTGGGGTGCGATCATACCATATATGAGATTCGCATACAATACGGCAGTCCAAGAGACTACACATTTCACACCGTTTCTCCTCGTTTACGGCAGGGAGGTTCAGACAATGCTGGACACAATGCTACCTTGCCAAACAGATACCGAACTTTGTTCTGACGCCGAGCAGTTTGCCCAAAATGCAAAATGCTGAGCAAGCACGCCAACTAGCACGCGTCCACATCACCCAGCAACAGGACAGGGATTCGCGCCGGTACAACCTCCGCCCCAGACAAGCTTCCTAACACACCGGTGACCAGGTATGGGTGTGAACTCTTGTTCGACGCCGCGGCCTGTCAGACAAGCTAATTTGACGCCACTTCAGACCACATAAAATCGTGTGGCGCATCATCAACGTCAATTACGCGGTACTCCCGGATGGATCAGAGCACACAGGCCGACGGCTACCTCGTCCAGAGACAGTTCATGTCTTGCGACTGAAGCCATACTTTGCGTGGTGACTGACAAACTGCCTCTGCAAACTTTTTTTTTTTGGGGTTGCTTTTGTCCGCTCGTGTGCACGTGTGACTGTGTGCATTACGCTTAAGGAGGGAGGAATGCCAAGGGGCGATCGCAGTTAAAACGACGTTGATGTGAAACGGCTTAGGACTCGCAGGACGTACCTAAAACTCGGGCCGTACAATTCCACCTGTACCGGCTCTGTTAACCTAGCCCAAGTCGCCAACACTGTGACAATATTTTGTTCTGTTTGTTTTTTGACGAGGAAAATGACATAGTCACCGGGAGAGCCTTCATCAATTTCTTCCTCGCGCAAGATGCCCCGATATGTATCTCGAATGACTGCAGCTACTTGCATCTGTTTCTACACTTTTCCATGTTGTTCCAGGCTTCCAGTTCCCGGCTTTACTATACCTTCTTATTTGTAGCGATTTGTAACACAATGCTTCTTATAAAATGTGTGATCAAATATTTCTGTGCAGTTAAAAAGGTAAATAAGAAAAAGAACGCTTTATATGAAACCACTGCTTCATGTTGTGTGCTACTGCGAAACGCGGCTCTATAAAGGCCAAAAATTACAACTTTGCCCTAACCATCTAAGAAAAATTTACAGTAAGGACCTCTATGATCGCATAATCGCTACCTGCATAAGATAATTCAGCCTTGCTTAGCATCTTAGAGGAGCTTGGCTGTATTTCCCACAAAAATGTTGCGATCCTCGATTTTAGTACGTTTGTCTGTATGGCATGCTTAGAAATGTAATATTAAAACCCTTGCGCTAAACAGTGATGATTTAGTTCAATATTTTAATAGACAAAATAAAATCTCAATTGAAAGCTTTGCTATAGAACCCAAAACATAGCTAAAGTAGGCGCCTAAAACCTCGGGCGTTGAAATTAGTGGTCTCAGAAGCCGCTGGGGGCAACTGTGACCGTGCAGTAGCTCAGCCGCAGTGACTTATGGGTGTGTTCACTCTTTATTTATTTATGGTTCTCTATAAAAAAACGAAAGGAGCGCGTTACATGCCGAGATAAAAAAAGAATAAAAAATAATGAAGCCTGACGGTTAAAGTGGGTTGTAACCAGGCACGGAAACATTTCGATATGATTCCTCCAATTTACTCCCGTTCAAGTTCAGTTCCTTCTTTCCAATTGGCAACACGTGTTACCAATATATGAGGCTCCATTGATAGCCATCATGGCTTTTTCGTTGACGGCGCACTTAGTTCCAGAACCTTAAATTATGCAGGTGGTAAAAATATTCGGAGCACATTTTTGCTCTCATTTTTTCGTGACATCCCTTTATGAATAAAATTACTGCATCCTAAATAAATTCCGTCACGACATGGTTGACGTGCACGCTAAGAAATGAGATATTGACTGCGCCTTTTCTTCAAAGGCGATGTGCATTTTTCGTTTTTATTAGGTTTCTTTTTCCTTTTCACTAGGCGGAAAAAAAAACGAAAGCCGATGGTCTAATTGACATTCGCGGCTTCTCCGGCCTTTGGCAGCAAGCGCATTGAATAAAAAGCATGAAGAATAGCCATGGCTGACTTCGATGCGAGGGCCCCTCCGTCCCCCTCCCCCCTTTTTCTTTTTTTTTGAAATCGGCATGCAAGGCCTAACTTTTATTTCGCGGCGAAACCAAAAGCCAAAAACCAGTAGCCTAATTGACTTCTCGTTTGCTCATTTTAGTCTTTGGTACTTTCAAATTGCGGGCCAATCCTTTCAAATGACCTTTTTCTGCTCTTTTCGCAATTGCGTGACGTCACATCCTCTACCTCACAATAAGTCACTTCTTATTTACCGCTTTTTGCCTTTGGTACTTTCAAATTGGGCGCCAATTTCTTCCAATACCCTTTTCACTTCTAGTTGCGTGACGTCCCATCCTAGATGTCATATCCACTACGCACCCGTTTCTCTCTTTCCGCTTTCACTCCCACCTTCCTTCTTTCGCTTACGGCACAGTTCAGATGTCCAGAGAACAAGAGTGACAGATACTGCGCCTTTCCTTTTCTGTGAACCAGTTATTCTACTATATGCCTAATTAACTTATTGACCTAATTATTTTTTCTGTAGCAACATCACGTCAACGTAGCCTATCGATTGACACCCCTAATTAACCTCTATTACTTCTCAATTACCCTACGCGCAACTGCTGCGGACACGATTTTGCGGACGTAGTCTGCGGACACGGTCTGACTCATTTCAAAACAAAATAATGTTTCATAAATGACATGCAATGCGTCAAGAAAACCCGTTGCTTGCGATCCGGCCAAGGCGCAAGCCTCGTGCATATACAGTGAGGTAATCAGCCTTCACAGAACGATTTTAAATACGCGCTACCCTGTTCGAGCCGCGCCAAATAAAAGGTTTTTCTTATGATACGGTGACCCAGAGATCACAAATTCTGTCTTAAACGGAAACTGAAGCAACTTTAAATCGCATTAAATTCCGTGGTTGGAAAGAAGGGTTTCTTAAAACGTGTGTCAATTTTTTATGAATTGTGTCGATAAGAAAAACAGAAATCACTTGTTAGAAAGAACCTAAGTTCACGCCCTCTTCGCTGCCGGGAGATGCGGGGGCGGGGCGGCGGAGCGCCCAAACTGGGAATAGGCGGATGTGACGTCAATCTCGGAATGCCGGCCGCGCGCTTTGCACGCTTGCTTTGCTGCATGGAACAGGGGCGGCGCCACGAGCACAAAACCAAACAATGCCGTAGCTACGCTGACATGACATCAAGAGCACGTGAAGCAATAACACAGCATACTGAACGGAGACGCACATTGTGCGCACCACACGCCGGCTGGAGAAGTTCACGACCGCTCCAACCATTCAAACGACGCTCCGAACACGAGCGAAACGGTCGAGATGTACTGGCAGCGAGCCAGCCGAAAATTCACATTGCTTTCTCTTCATGCCTCAGGATAAAAAGCGATAAATGGATAGGGCAGCGTGCCCTTCTTCTATGAGCATTCGCGATGAACGCGACTTGAACATTGCGCAAACGGAAAAGAGTCGAGTTTCATCCGCTTAATGAAGGTTGGCCTCTGTCAGAGACTGACATCTCTAATTTTGGTTTGCTGAATCCTCCCCCACCATTATAACATATAAATCAGAGCAGGCACCCGAAAGTGCACCCTGCTCAACAAACCGACTCACGTGTAGTTAAAAATGCAAGTAAAGTCGAAGTCACTTGTTTTTCGACGCCGTGTCTTCTGCAACGGCCGCATAAACGATGTTACTGGCATGTGTCATACACATTCGTTTTAATAACAGAGAATAAAATTCTTTTTTACTTGATCTCTCGCGTTGTAATAAACGTTCTACTACAAACAGTCTTATAAATCAACAATTGCAAAATAAAATGATGCTGTTTTATAAAATTATGTTTGTGGCCAGAAATTTTGCTTCGGAAGTTACCCGGGAACATTGAAAGCTGAACACGTGAAGGGAAGCGGGTGAAGAGGGTAAGGACGCGCTTGCTAGTATGAAGAGAGGATGATAAGCAGAAGAAGGCGCGTGCGTCGGACGGGGGGGGGGGGGGGGGGGGGGGGGAGGGGGGCTGTTTTGACGCCTTTTGGTTTCGCCGCGAAACCAAGGTTAGGCCTTGCAGGCCGATCTGCAAAACAAACAAGAAAAATGGGGGGCCCAGAGGCGTTCGCGCGCTTGCTTCGAAGTCGGCAGTGGCTATTCTTTATGCTGTTTATTCAAGGCGCTTCCTGCCAAAAGTCGGAGAAGTCGGGAATGTCAATTAAGACCACCGGGTTTCGTTTTTTTTTTTTCAACGAAGTGAAAAGGAAAAAGAAACAAAATAAAAACGAGAAATGCATATCAGCTTTAAAGAAAAGGCGCAGTCAATATTTTTTCTTGGCGTGCACGTCAACTATGTCGTGACAGAATTTATTTAGGACGCAGTAATGTTATTCATAAAGGGATGTCACGAAAAAATGAGAGCAAAGATGTGCTCCAAATATTTTTACCACCTGCTTATTTTAAGGTTCTGGCACTAAGTGCGCCGCAAGCGAAAAAGCCATGGTGGCTAGCAATGAAGTCTCATATATTAGTAACACGTGTTTCCAAGTGGAAAGTAAGAACTGAAATTGGAGGAACTATTTCAGAATGTTTCCGTGCCTGGTTACAACCCACTTTAGCTGCCAACATACCTAATTATTTTTTCTTCTTTTTTTTTTTATCTCGGCACGTAACGCGCTCTTCTCGTTTTTTTCATAGCGAACCATACCTAAGTAAATGGTGGACACTCCCATAAGTTCCTGCGGCTGAGCTACTCCACTGTCACAGGTGCCCCCAGCGGCTACTGAGACCACTAATTTGAAAGCCCGAGGTTTTAGGCGCCTACTTTAGCTAAGTTTCGGCTTCTTTAGCAATGCTTTCAAATTAGCTTTAATTTTGACTATTAAAATATTGAACTAAATCATCAGTGTTTAGTGCAAGGGCTTTAATAATACATTTCTAAGCATGCCATACAGACAAACGAAATAAAATTGAGGATGGCAAATTTTCGCGGGAAATACCGCCCAGCTTCTCTAAGAAGCTAAGCAAGGCTGAATTATCTTATGCAGGTTGGGATAACGCGATCATCAGCTCAGTTCAGTCGTTCAGTCGTGTCCGACACTTCGTGCCCCTATGGACCACATCACGCCACGCTTTCCGGTCTCTCACTATCTTCCTAACATCACATAACTTCATCTGCAGCGCCTCAAGGATGTCATCTAACCATCGCGTTCGCTGCCTACCCCTTCTCCGGTGACCCTCAACTCTTCCCAACATCAAATCTTTCTCCAGCGACTCATATCTTCTCATCAGATGACCAAAGTAGCTCAGCTTTAATTTTAGAATTTGACCCTCCAATGAGCAGTCAGGGTTAATGGTCGACAATATCGACTGATTTGATCTTCTGGCAGTCCAAGGAACTCTCAAGAACGGGATCATAGCGGTCCTTATTTTAAATTTTTCTCAGAGGGTTCGGGCAATGTTGTAACTGTTTGCCTTTATGGAGCCCCGTTTACCTTTTATTTACCTTTTTACCTACACAGTATTACTTAAACACACATTTTATAAGATGCATCGCATTACAAATCGCTACAAAAAAAAGGAGGTATAGTAAAGCCAGGAACTGGAAGCCTGGAAAAACCTGGAACATTGTGGAGGCAGATGCAAGTAGCTGCAATCATTCGATATACATCTCGGGGCATCTTGCGCGACGAAGAAATTGATAAAGGCTCTCCCGGCGACTATTTCATTTCGCTCGTCAAAAAACAAACAGAACAAAATATATGGCTGTCATTTTTATGGTAGTGCACGCTACAAGCAAAAATTTCCCAGAGCGCTGCAGAAAATGCACTGTAGAAAAGCGAAACTCTGAGATCTGCTGCTGCACACTGTATACACGCGCCCCTTACCAGCATTTGCTAGTAAGTCCGGGGCTCGTGCCGCATAGTGGAATTTTTTTTTGTTGGCACGCGTTCGTTGCAGTGATATATATATATATATATATATATATATATATATATATATATATATATAATTATAATTGTTTTACAGGAAAGCAAAGGCGCACGATGCGTCAGACTTCCTCCTGTTAGTGGGAGACTGGACGGTACACCGTCGCTCCTGTCGCGTGGCGTTCCTTGGCGTGCTTTCTTTGCAATTCTCACTGAATTGTGGGATTGGCGGTAAGGCGTCATCCTACCCCGCGGGTTCTTCTCATAGCCACGTGACATTGTGCTGTAAGCCGAAGTGCCGGAAGTGGAGGCGACGCGCACCAACTTTCTAGAGGTGTTTAGGGCAAAAGCCTTCCTTGGCACATGGTCATAACCTCGCGTGCGCAAGATCTCTTCGCGAGGTTCCGCGCGATTCGTTCTCTTTGTCTAGCGTTCCTGCCGTTTCCATGGCAACATAAGGAGCGCAACGACGAGCTGCGCTTTCGCGACTTTCTATTGGTGAATTCCAATCGCAGAGCAGAATCACTTCCAGAGCAACGTTTTCTGCTCCTTTCGGAGCAATTGTCTTCCAAACGCAGATCCGGAACACGGATCGCGTCTTCCCAACGCAGAACGGGAGCAATTGCCGAGCAAGGGTCGCTCCGCGGAGCAGTCAAAACTGCTCCGCCGAAATCGGGGGGAACCGACCGGAAGTTAGCGTGACGTGCCTTTCCGAGCGAAGCTTGCGCATGCGCTAGCTAGCGCATCCATTTCCGGTGGCTCGCCGCGTTGGCTTCTGGTCTCTGCAACGCGCCGCTCCATAGCAGACGATCAGTATTTGCCGCCGCCATGGATGGTGATTCGCGTCGCGCTCTTGCGCTCGCTTTGCTTGAGGACAGCGAGTCGGAGAGCAGCAGTTCCGACTCATCTGTCGAAGAATCAAGAATCAACTATTTATATGTCCATCGTCCGTGTACACTCAAAGCCGCGCACGTTACAGCTCGGCTCTGGAAGACTGCAAACATATTAAAGAAAGTGCTGAAGGAGTCTTACCGCGTGTGTCCGCGCTCGGCTCTTCGAGCAAGGAGGATATAATTGCGTAAACGGCTGGTGTAATCTCCATATCAAAGGGAAGAAAGGCTCCAGGTTTGCAAAGCAGACGACGCGAGCGCACGAAAAGCGCGGGCAAGTGCAAGGAATGATGGGTACTTTCTCCGTCTCCGTTTGCTTGCGAGCGCCACCTACTTGCTCCGGCCGGAGCAAGAGTATTCGAAACGCAGAGTCTGGGAGCGTGCTCTCCGCCGGATTGAGGCGTTCTGTGATGGAGCGTGAGTGCTGCTCCAGTTCCGCGATTGGAATTCGCCAAAAGCCTCCGTTTACAGACGGCGCAGGATGGGAACTCTTCACGCGTTTCATCCAGGCGCGTGGTGTCCCCACCGGGTAGAAAATCGCGTTAGTAAGCATGACGATAGCGTCCGATCGGATATGCTTGCTTACGTGCTCATACGTGGTGGGCCAGTCGTCGATGTCATCAGGTGCACAAAAGATGCTCGGTACACGAGGATGCACCATGACGACAATCGGCTCTAGCTTGGCAGCTGTCGATAGATATGTGACAGTCAACAACCTAAGCTGGCGGCCACCACGAAGTTTAAGGCTGTGGATTTAGAGTAACACACAACGCCGACACCAAACTGTTGCCGGGAATGATTGAACGCAGAACCTACGTCCACAGTCGAGGGCACAAGAAATCAGCTCACACAGTATCTCCTGCTACAGTTCCGTTACCGTCGACTGTGGCACTCACTGTGGTTTTGAGGTCAGCTACTGATGCCGTGGAGGCGTACCCTAACCTTGGCTCTAGCAGCCGTAGTCGATAGGGATAAATAGTAGAAGACACTGGCATATTACACTAAAATGATAAATTAATAAGTTAGTTGTTTAACAGAGAAGGTAAGGCGCAGTATCAGTCACGTTTTCTCTGAACATTTGTTTCGTGCCCTAAGAGAAAGGAGGAAGGTGAGAGAGAAAGTAGGAAGGAACAGGAGCCGTGGTGGAGGACTTCCGAACATTTTCGACAACCTGGTGATCTTTGACAGGCATTGATATCGCAGCGCACACGGACGCCTCTTAATTTCGCCTGCATCAAAACGCAGCCGCCGGCGGTCGAGTTCGAACCATGCTACTCCTGCATGGTAGAAAACCTGGCCACCCTGTATACTGTCGTGACGCTGGGGATAAGTCGACCCGGCCTTCACTTGGTAGCGTGCAGAGACTCGGGGATGAAGAAGGACTGAATCTTCGAAGTTGGTAAAATATGTACAAGCAGGTTTAATGGCACTTTGAGAAACTTATTTACAAGATTATTTACACGAAAAAGAAGGCTACATCAGCAAAATGGCAAGCGTTAAGAGTTCATAGCGAGAAGCGACTGGATGAGCCGTTTACCCAGGGCCCAGAGCGCCATTTCGTGCTCTGCAGCGTCCTTAAAACCCCCTATGTCCAGCCCCTCTCTGAAGATGCTGACCAACCAAATCCCGGGCACGCCCCTCAGATATCGGCATCCAATCGAACACATCACTGCACTGATGGTCTGAAGCACTGACTGGCCCGGCATTGTTTCGTTGAGCCTGGTCACTTGTTGGCGGGAAAAGCTTGGGAACGGCGAGGAGGTATATTTCTATTCTTCAGCCAAGAATCGATAGGCTGGTTCCGGCCAGTGGATTTACTTCTCAGAAACCCAAGTACACGTGCGCGCCGCATACGCTTCCAGAATTGTCCCTTTCCGGCAATTGCAAATCTTTCCTGCATTCCCGGGAAATAATCTAATGGCCGTATGCGTCATGCTCCTTTCTTGTCCTGCAAGTCAGCGGACATGTCACTCTGTCGTCTTCTTTTAGACAGTAGGCATTCCTCACTGGACGATAGGGCTTCTCGATGGGAAGGGTGAACAAAAGAAAGAAAGCACCTCCGGCTTTTTCCCGCAGGACGACATTCCTTTGTATTTTTCTAGACGTTCTCTTGACAGGGTCAATTTTGCATTTGCAGGGTGTCCACAAAGCAAAACAGGCTTACAAAAAGGATTTGTGGAAACAGGCTCACTTAGAGCCATTGGACCATCACCACATATCCACAGCACTTATCCATGCCCACAGGCGAACAATAGAGCGCGCAAATGCGGATGCATGGTCGTAACAGCCTCCTCCCCCGCCAGAAGAGTCTCGGAGGGCAGCAGTCGCAGCTGCTGCATGAAGAGACGACTTAATGGCCTGCACGTGAACGCTTGAAGCTCGCTGTTGCTTGTCGCGTTGTCTTGATTGTCGTAGGCCAAATTGCTCGAGCTGTCTGAAACTCAACCACATGTCGAAGCAAGCACTCGGCTCCCGTCTGAAGAGACCAGGTCAAAAGAAAACTGCCATTGTTGTTCGAGAAAAGCCCACTCTCAAGACGTTCAGGACCCACGTATTCCTAGAAAACCAAACGTGCTGCTTTACATAGTCACACATATACAAGCGCACGAGAAAAAAAAATAAAAACCTGATTATCAATTTGGATACATGGTGAGGAACACCTCGGACTGCTTAGAAACAGCGGCTAAGCGCGTCCGCATTCCCATTTAACTTCCCCTTTTTGTATCTTATTTCAAAATTGTACTGCTGTAAAATCAAGCTCCACCTAAGAAGGCGACTGTTCTTCGATGTCGCAGTTTGCAGCCAAGCCAGGGGACAATGGTCCGTCTCTACGATGAATTTGGCCCCTCCAAGATAGCACTTCAATTTTTGAATGGCCCATACAATGCAAGCGCACTCTTTCTCTGACGCGCAATAAGCCCTCTCTCTAGAACTCAGTTTTCTGCTCAAGTAGAGCACGGGGTGCTCATTACCGTCGTCATCTCTCTGGCAGAGAACAGCACCTAGCCCTCGATCACTGGCATCACACTGGACCGTGAATTCTCGGTCATAGTCTGGAGCTCGCAATACCGGACGGCTAATCAGCACAGCCTTCAGGTTTACGAAGGAGGCTTCCTTTTGTTCGTCCCAGACTACATTTGTCGGTTCTGTCTTGCGGAGAGCGTCGGTCAGAGGGCTAGCCAAAGCTGAATAGTTAGGGATGTAGTGATTGTAGTATCCCGTCAGACCCAGGAATGCTCGAATTTCCGTCTTCGTGCTCGGCCGCGGGTAGTCTGCTACCGCAGAAATCTTAATCTCGCTGGGTTTCCTGAAACCCTGACCTACATTGTGACCCAAGTAGTCCACGGTCGCCCTTGCCAGGCAACATTTCTCGGCCTTTACGGTTAGTCCAGCTTGACGCAAAAGGCTCAGTACAGCTCTTAGATGTACCATATGGTCCGCCCATGAGTCGGAAAAGACCGCAATGTCATCTAAATAAGGCACCGCGAATGTTTCACACCCCTTTAAAACCCTATCCATGAGTCGGGAAAAACAAAATGGAGCATTTTTGAGCCCGAAACTCATCATTGTTGGCTGGTAGCTGCCCGTCGGAGTGACGAAAGCCGCGTATCTGCTGGCGCGTTCAGTGAGCGGTACTTGCCAGTATCCTCGAGTAAGGTCCAGCGTAGTCATATATGCCGCTCTACTGACCTGTTCTACTCTCTCCTCAATATTCGGAATAGGATACACTTGATCCCTGGTGAGAGAATTTAGCTTTCGGTAGTCTACCACAGGCCTAGGGTCTTTACCTGGAGCTTCTACTAAGATCATAGGCGAAGCATAATCGCCTTCCGAGGGTTTTATTACTCCTAATTCCAGCATGCGAGTTACTTCCCTATCCAGAATTTCTCTTTGCCTTGGAGAAAATCGGTAGCACCTTGATCGCACTGGCACGTCTGAAGTCAGCTCAATATCGTGCTCAGCCAAATCAGACCTGCCTGGCCTGTCCACGAGGCAGGCCTCAAACTCTGTTATTATCTCGCCCAGATCGGACAGCTGAGATTTCTTTAGTTCTCCTATCTGCTCCGTCCTTTGGAGAAGCTCATGTATCTTGGGATCATTGGTTTGCTCCATAGCTAAGTCCTCTCGGATTCCACTTAAAAGTCTCGTGAGATTACTAGACACTGGCGGCAAGAGGTTATTCTCAAGAACGTCCTCATTCCGCGTCTCATCAAGTTCACTTTCAAGTTGACTTATTTGAGATGCCTCGCTCTCAAAGTTTTCTGACCCGCTATCTTCCGCATCGACCAATGTTTTAACTGCCGTTTCCTCCACTGTGGAATTTTCTGGAATGAGCAGTGTAGCTAGTTCTCGCGCCTTTGAACGTGTTAAGGCTTGCACAACTCTGTCTCCGAAAAGGATGCCCCTCTTTCGCAGTAGCATGTCCGATTTGTTGGAGAACAAATACGGATAGCACTTAGGAAGCTTTCCTGAAACGGCAGCCTCGGTTGTTAACTTGCCGAAAGGGCCCTCGATGACCACGTTCGCGATTGGCAAGCACACACTCTGTTCCTCCACTACCTGGCGGATCCATGCACACTGTCCTGTATAGTCGGAAGGCGACACATACGCCGGATGGACAACATCCATCGTTGCGGCCGAATCGCGCAGTACCTTGCAAGGCTTCCCGTTGACTACTAGGTCATGCATGTAAGGTTCCAAAAGGTGCATATTTTCATCGCAGTCACTGACGTACGAGAAAGCAATCTTTTCTTTCCGGCAGTTGACGGCAATGTGACCCTGCTCATTACACCTAAAGCATGTGAGGGGCTTCCTAGCCTCAAGCTTATTCTTTGTGTTCTGCGCGTTGGTCACTTCCCCACTTTTCTCACTGCCGTCCTTTCTAGGGAATTTGCCTGAAGAAACCTTCATTTCTTCGTTTCCAACTCTAGCAAAGTGCCTTTCCTGACGGTTATTCACTCTCAACTTGGGATTGCGGGGCCTATCCACTGCTGGGTTGCTGAATTGTCGGCGCGAAGCATACTCCTCAATAAGTTCGGCAGCTTCAGTTGCCGACTTAATTTCGCCTCGGTCCTGTAACCAATTTCTTTCTTTTTCTGGGAGGCAGTTATAAAACTGCTCCAAAAGAATTCGCTCGACTACAGCGTCCCTATCACTGTAGGAATCAGTGCTCTTTAGCCACTCGCCCAAATTAACTCTTAAATTGTACAGGAATTCAGGGTAACTCTCGTCCTTGGACTTAGTAGCGTTCCGAAAACGTTGTCTGAACGCCTCGGCGCTAAGCCTATACTTTCTCAGAAGGCAAGCTTTGACCTTCTCGTAGTTGTCCGCGTCCTCCTTGCTTAGCCGCGCGACAACCTCCGCTGCCTCGCAGGGCAGAACCGTCAATAATCTCTGAGACCAAGTGTCTCGCTGGAAGGACAGTTTTTCGCAGGTTCGCTCAAAGTTAGCCAGATACAGACCGATATCCCCTGATATCACATATGGCTGCATGTACTTTGACATCTTGAAATCTGCCTCCTTGTTGAGACGAGGTACCGCTAGCTGGGGACAATCGCCCGACCTCTTGCTCAACTCTAGTTCTAATTTCCGGAGCTCAATTTCTTGGTCCAGCTTTTTTGCTTCTCTTTCAAGCTTCTCACGTTCGTGCTCCCTTTCCTCTTTTTCCCTCTCAAGTTCACGCTCACGCCTCTTTTCCTCTTTTTCCCGCTCTTTCTGCTGTCTGAGCTGCTCCTCCTTTTTTTGGGCGATGAGGTTCCATGCTTCACTGAGCTCCTCATCATCGGCTCCCAAATCTGTGATTGCCTTTATAATCAAGGGTTTTCGTGCCAAACCACTTGTATCAATTCCCAATTCCTCACACAATAGCAACAGGTCCGGTTTCTGCAGCTTTTGTAGGTCCATGATCGCTCCGAGTGTCGGCTACTTCCAAAACAACAGTGCAAACTACCAAACCTAAAGGCGTTTCAACACTTTTTACCAGTTCTAAAATCTAACCCTGTTCTAGAACCTGGTCCACATCAGAAGAAAAGCCAAGCACTCACCCACACATGCGATCGATGTTCCGAGCTGCTCTCTTGTTGGCCGATTGTTGCGCCTGCTTGTTGCTTGAGATGCCACCTCCGATCACAAGATGTGGCTTGTAGATTCTGATCCACCTCGAATCACCAGATGTTGTAGCTTGTAGATCCAGATCACACCTCCAGTCATCAGATGTTGTGGCTTGTATATTCAGATCCCAACGCTGGTCACCAGTTGTCGTGACGCTGGGGCTAAGTCGACCCGGCCTTCACTTGGTAGCGTGCAGAGACTCGGGGATGAAGAAGGACTGAATCTTCGAAGTTGGTAAAATATGTACAAGCAGGTTTAATGGCACTTTGAGAAACTTATTTACAAGATTATTTACACGAAAAAGAAGGGTACATCAGCAAAATGGCAAGCGTTAAGAGTTCATAGCGAGAAGCGACTGGATGAGCCGTTTACCCAGGGCCCAGAGCGCCATTTCGTGCTCTGCAGCGTCCTTAAAACCCCCTATGTCCAGCCCCTCTCTGAAGATGCTGACCAACCAAATCCCGGGCACGCCCCTCAGATATCGGCATCCAATCGAACACATCACTGCACTGATGGTCTGAAGCACTGACTGACCCGGCATTGTTTCGTTGAGCCTGGTCACTTGTTGGCGGGAAAAGCTTGGGAACGGCGAGGAGGTATATTTCTATTCTTCAGCCAAGAATCGATAGGCTGGTTCCGGCCAGTGGATTTACTTCTCAGAAACCCAAGTACACGTGCGCGCCGCATACGCTTCCAGCATTGTCCCTTTCCGGCAATTGCAAATCTTTCCTGCATTCCCGGGAAATAATCTAATGGCCGTATGCGTCATGCTCCTTTCTTGTCCTGCAAGTCAGCGGACATGTCACTCTGTCGTCTTCTTTTGGACAGTAGGCATTCCTCACTGGACGATAGGGCTTCTCGATGGGAAGGGTGAACAAAAGAAAGAAAGCACCTCCGGCTTTTTCCCGCAGGACGACATTCCTTTGTATTTTTCTAGACGTTCTCTTGACAGGGTCAATTTGGCATTTGCAGGGTGTCCACAAAGCAAAACAGGCTTACAAAAAGGATTTATGGAAACAGGCTCACTTAGAGCCATTGGACCATCACCACATATCCACAGCACTTATCCATGCCCACAGGCGAACAATAGAGCGCGCAAATGCGGATGCATGGTCGTAACAATACGCAGTGCCTGGTGTCATCGACGGTACCGGAACCATGGAAGAATGCAAACATTATCCTCATTCACAAGAAAGCGGACTCTAAGGAACTTAAAAATTACAGACCAATCAGCTTACTGTCTGTTACATATAAGGTATTTACTAAGGTAATCGCTAATAGAATCAGGACAACCTTAGACTGCAATCAAGCAAAGGATCAAGCAGGGTTTCGGAAACGGTACTCTACTATCGATCATATCCATACCATCAATCAGGTGATAGAAAAATGCTCGGAATATAACCAGCCCTTATACATAGCATTCATTGATTACGAAAAAGCATTTGACTCAGTTGAAACCTCGGCGGTGATGCAGGCATTGCGAAATCAGGGGGTAGACGAACCATACGTGAAAGTGCTGGAAGATATATATAGCGGCTGCACAGCAACCATAGTTCTGCATAAAGAAAGTAACAAAATTCCCATAAAGAGAGGTGTTAGGCAAGGAGACACAATCTCCCCAGTACTATTCACAGCTTGTTTAGAGGAAGTATTCAGAGGCTTGGAATGGGAGCAGTTAGGGATAAGGGTAGATGGAGAATACCTCAGTAATCTGCGATTTGCTGATGACATTGCCTTACTAAGCAACTCGGGGGATGAACTGCAAATAATGATTGATGACCTAGACAGGAAAAGTAGAAAGGTAGGCTTGAAAATCAATATGCAGAAGACTAAGGTAATGTTCAACAGCCTCGGGGAAGAAACAGCAGTTTACATTAGGTAGCGAAATACTGGAAGTAGTAGGCGAATATGTCTACTTAGGACAGGTAGTAACCGCAGACCCGGACCACGAAAAGGAAATAACAAGAAGAATACGATTGGGATGGAGCGCATTTGGCAAGCACTCGCAGATTATGACTAGCAGCTTACCGGTATCGCTCAAGAGGAAAGTATACAACAGTTGCATCTTGCCTGTACTCACCTATGGGGCTGAAACGTGGAGGCTAACCAAGAGAGTTCTACTTAAGTTGAGGACAATCCAGAGGGCTATGGAACGAAAAATGGTAGGGGTAACATTAAAAGATAGAAAGCGTGCAGAGTGGGTCAGAGAAATAACTCAAGTTACCGACATTCTAGTAGAAATTAAGAAGAAGAAATGGACATGGGCAGGACATGTAGTGCGAAGAGAGGATAACCGATGGTCGCTGAGGGTAACAAACTGGATTCCAAGGGAAGGAAAGCGTAGCAGGGGGCGGCAGAAAGTTAGGTGGGCGGATGAGATTAAGAAGTTCGCAGGGGTCAAGTGGATGCAGCTAGCACAGAACCGGGTTAAGTGGAGAAATATGGGAGAGGCCTTCGCCCTGCAGTGGGTATAATCAGGCTGATGATGATGATGATGACTCCAGCAGGAAATACGAAGAGAGCGCATGCTGAAGAATTCTGCTTGCCCTACACTACTATGGAATCCTCCGTAATTCGCCGACTCTTTCTCATTACCGGTAATTCGGACGAAGCGCTTATACTTCTCATAGATGCCAGCTGGTAGCGTAATGCATAACACTCAAAACTTGAGCGTGTTCATGATTCGTCAGCAAAAACTTTACAAATAGAGTGGAGATTGCATCACATGCCATTACAATCCGCAATTTGGAACCTAAGACCACTCTGCCGCAGCGTAACCAGTGTGCCACGTCTGAGGTTGGCTTATTAGTGCCCTTTCCTTTTTGTTTTCCCAACAGTGAGTGAATGCTCCCAAAACAAAGATTTTCAGAACACATGGCGTAATTAAATTCTGGTGTTCTGAAAATCTTTGTTTTAGGCACCAATTCATTCGCTGTTGCGAAAAAAAAAATTAGAATAGACTAGACTAGAATAGAATAGAATTTAGAATACTCTTATATTTTCTTCGGCTGGCAGAAAATTGATCGTTACTGTATACTGTTCTCATATGGCATCCTGACCTCGCAAAGTACTGCCCAATTACGGCCCTTTGCACAGACTACCATTATTAAAACCTTCACGAGAGTGGGAATAAAAGTCCATCGGGCACCATGATTTTTCTGCTTTCGGATGTAATTAAGCATCGTAAAGAACTGAATCATCTGATGAATTTGGGGTCATTGTCTGTAGGAGTATTTGGTATTAGCAGTGCTGGCTTAACATTCAGCTGAATATCTGGTAATGTCCGTCTTCTACTCCCTCCTTCAACCTTCCGCGATGTCGGGGTTTACCCAATGCTTTCTCGGCTTTTGGCCTTGGCTCTGTGTCCGTGACGTGGAAAGAAGGGGTTGACGCCCGGTGTAGAAATCCCTTAGAGTGGGAAGGCAGCATCTTGCTGTTCGCATATTTTCAGTAGGGAAAATTGAGTGAGAGACTGGAGCAGGAGAGAGGTCTTACAAGCTAATAGTAGAATAACTGCCTGTTTCGAAGGCTGTCTTTCACAGTCAGTAGGTAGCTCCGTGGCATAGTGATAACAAAAAAAAATCGCTTGTGGAAAGGAAAGGCTTTGTAAATGTCACACTTCGCGGGGAACACCTGACCAATGACTCGTAGAAAGTGGTCGACAAAGATGCATGTCAAAACAGGAGTGATGCGGATTAACCTCAAGCCACGTACGGTAGAACGTACCCTGAATTAGCATTGCGCATTGCAGCCTTTTGCGATTTACCTGCATATCCAAACGCGGCTGTCATGACAGCTGGCCACTCAAAAGGAGGGCTGAAGCAAGCAGTGAGTAAAAGTTGATTGATTTCACATTTCCACGAGACATGAAGGCATATCGTGTATACGAGCGCATTTTATACATTCCAAAAACCCAAGAACTTTCATTTTCGCCGCGTTCAGCTTCGAGTATGCGAGAGAGAAGAATAGTTTCTCACTTCACATGGAGTTAAAGAGATTAGCCTTCGCTGAGGCTGTCCTGTTGGCGCCATCCACATATGCGAGGTCTTAAATTGTCCCAAAATGCTTGTATGACACTCCTCAGCGAGTCTCAGAAATAGTGTCCGCACTATGAAGGTTCAGCTATGTACACGGATTAAAAGAAAGAATGACAGGGAAGCTTACTGTTAGGCAGGCGTGGAAGGAAAGTACCATGAGTGAGGACGCGAGCACCAGTTGAATTATATTATTGGTAACCGCTGTATTAATTCGTTAGTGCAAACATCAGACAATCGTGGCGTTTGCTGTGGCGTTGTCTCATAAACATCCGCCTTCTTACGCAACACGTCGTAAGGCCACCGTGTCGCAGATAAGCCGGTTTCGGCGTTTCCATTGTTTTAGGGCATTTAACACGCAAATCAGCGGGAAGCAGTAAATACAATTCGCAGTGGTTTAGCTCCGGTTAAACTAGTTAAGTTCAGAAAGCAACAGCTGCATGGCTATTTGTAGAATACAATCAGCATTTCATTGAACGCATCAAAGTTCACCGACGATCTGTAATTTGTTTAGAGGAAAGGAAAGGCGTAGTATCTGTCTCTCGCGAATTCCGCTATCATCCTCACGGTAGTCAAGGGAAATTATGAAGAGCGTTTCACGATCCTCGCAAATGTTCATACTTGCCAGAAGAGTGCAAAATGTTATAAAAGGTCTTTTAAGGCCACAACAAGCGTGCAGTGTTAAAGGCTGCAGCGTCGGAATAAATGCGCACTATTGGAAGAACTGTTCTTAATTCAGTGACGTCTTTGCAGAACGAGTTTGTACGATGGAGCTTGATCTTGCGAAGGCTTTTGATAGTGTCTCTCGAAATTCTTTTCGTAATAACGTAAATGTTGTTTCGGTGATATCACAAGGTGTGCGGATGGCGTATGAAAACTGTGTCCCAAGTATTATTGTTAATATGCAGTTATCAGAAAGTGTGCCGGTCTATTCTTTAGTACAGCAAGGTTATCCGCTCTCACCTCTGCTTTTCGCCATTTATTTTGACCCGTTTCTGTTATAATTGATACTACGATGAACATGTCTACGGGTTCACTCTCCAGTCTACGAGGGTAAAAGTGCTGGATCACGCAGACGACATTGCAGTTTTTTGCGCAGATCGGGAAAGCGTTAAAGAAGTTGTTCGACTTCGTGGGACTACTGCAAAAAGACAGGGTGCGAAATCAATTGGGAGAAGAGCATTACTTGTTGGCACGGTGAATGGGATAATACACCGGCAATGTTTGCTAATATGCGGTGGACGACTGTTCCACCGAAGTACTTGGGTGTACCATTCGAGCATTATAAGAGCAGCAGAGAATTAAGACAAAGCAAAAAATTAAACATGGCTTAGCTCTGCCTCTCCAACTGAGCTACATCGGCCGCTGTCCCCCCCTGCTACTTGCTTGGGTATTTATGTATAGGTTCGTAAACAGACAACATAAATACCCATAAACATAACATAAAATTTTTCCACACATCGGAATGTATAAAGATTAGACAAATGTAGGTTTTCAATATTCCAGTCATTTTATGCTCTTATTTTATACCCCAAACCGGCACCAACTTCCGCGAGGAGACTAGCAGTATGGATAAAAAAAAATATGATTAAATAAATGCATGACAGAGAAAGTCAGCAGAGATGCCACACTTTGACCACGGATGACACCTGGAGTGTCGATTCATATCGACATTCAGGCATGTCTTGTTATTGCTGGTTACATGCCATGACGTCGAAAGAAGTTTCTTCTGCGAGAAAGACCAGAGCGAAGGGCATCAAAACAATTGCAGACGTTTCAGTTTGCATTATAATAGTTACTTTGAGTTCAATTCGAGTCAAGTGCCAATAAGGAATTAGGAATGGGTTTTTAAATTAAACTGCAATTGATATTTGTTTTTGTATCGGCGAATAACCGGTGCTACACACCTGCATTAATGGTTAATCCATTCCTAATCGGCTGAAAGCTGTTGAACATGAGTTTCAGGATAGCAAATGCTCCACAGAAAATCTATTTCATAGCCATTGATGTAAAACGGCAAATGAAAACAAGCGTCCCTTGGCAACCTTTTCCTTAGAAAGAATGGAAGTGAAAAAAGTAAGGTTTGCTATTGACGCACTAGTTACTTTGCACTGCTTTTGCAGGAGCAATGTGGAAGTTTTTGCACAGCAGATTATTCCAAATAGTTCCGCATGCTCTCTAGACGACAGTTCTAGGATTTTAGCTAAAGGAACTTAAGACCCGCGCTTTTCACACCGTCAGTGGAAGTTTGGGCAACACGCGAAGGTGCACTCTAGATTAAACTATTTAGCATCAATTATTGGTCACTACCGAGAAAGCATAAAAGGTAGAATTAGTAGAGGATACGCGGTGTAAAGAACTCGCGAATATCCTCAGGCAGAGGATCGCATCCTCTGCACTTCTTGTAGCGCTGTTGTGGAGTTTAAGCCAACAAATCTACAACTGTTGCAAACCAGAAGATTAATTTAGGGCCAATTCACGATTTCCAGAGGTCTAAACGGGCCTTCAGTACGTGCGTGGCTTGAGTCTAAATTCTGACAGGTATTGCGCCTTTCCTTTCAAGTAAACCAATTTATTTTAGAAAATAGCGGGGGGGGGGGGAGGGGGCATTTGGTTCAAAATTGTTGTCTAATAGTTGGTCACCCAAGGTTTGGATCGGTGTTAAAAGGTTCGTGTTATTTATGTACACAAAAGTGCTTGTTGAGTCGAGCTTCAAAATATGTGAAGGAGCTGTACCGACGACCCCTGATTATCGTAAACCGTAACGGTGTTGTAACTTCCGGCGTCCGTGGCGATAAATTGTTAAAGTGGTTTAGAGGAAAGGAAAGGCGCATGTAACTGTCGCACTTCTCAGTGGACGCCTGTACAGCACCGAAAGTGAGCGAAGGGAGGTGGAATTCAAAGAAGAAAGAGCGAAAGAAGTGCGGTAGCAAGAAGCTCCGGAATAATTTTGACCACCTGGGGATCTTTAAGGTATGCTGCAATTGCACATCCCACAGACACCTTCGTGTTTCGCTTCCATCGAAACGAGGCCGCCGCGGTCGGGATAGAACCCGGGTGCTCCAGTTCAGTACCGAGCGCCTTAACCACTGGGTCATCGTGACGGGTATGGCGAGCGAACCAGTAGCACCAGAAGCACATGGGTGAGCGCAGTCGTAATAAACATCGAGGGGACAGTTTGGGCCGCTAAATTCCGATGAGGCGAAAGCCTTTATTGCGTGGTAGACCGTAGCCCTCCACTACGGCAACTCTTTCTTTCTTCTCTCACACCCACCTTCCTCCTTTTCTTTACGGCTTGGTTTGAGTTATTCGCGCAGAATTTTGACCGACACTCCGCCTTTTCTTTCCTCTAAACAAATGAAACGCCGCTAATGACTGCTGTATTGCGCCTGTTTTTTATTACATGAACAAGAATGAAGAGGTTGGTGCCGCATAGCGGCTCCGGCTACTCCTTTTGATCAAATTTAGAAAAAATACTTGGTCGTGTGACATACAGATTTACATAACATACACACTAATAAATAACAGTATGCAAACACAAACAGTGCACAGGGTATAAAGCAAAGTACAAAGCAAAGTTACCCTAAGTGACCATCGGTTATCCTCTCTTCGCACTGCATTTCCTGCCTATGTCCATTTCTTCTTAATTTCCGCTAGAATGTCGGTAATTGAGTTATTTCGCTTACCCACTCTGCACGCTTCCTATCTCTTGATGTTACCTCTACCATTTTTCGTTCCATAGCCCTCTGGGTTGTCCTCAACTTAAAGGCCCACTGTTCACCCTCCGTTCGAAAATATGTTCTTCCCCGGTGACTGTTAGACTTCGCCCCTAGAACGCAAGGCCGCAAAATGTTTTTGAAAAGAGTAACTAATAACGCAGTTAGAGCCACCGCAATCACCCGATTCTGTCATGCTTCTCTCCTTCCGTTTCCTCGCAAAGGTTTTTCACTCTCCTGCCCGAGGTCGTCTAGCCTCCGCAAGACAAATTCCCTTTCCTCCTCCGCGTTTGGCTGGAGGTGGGGCGTGGCACTCCGCGAGCGGGAAAAAAAAACGGCCGAGGGAGCGCGCTCCGCTGGATTCAGTCTGGCCGTGGCGAGGGCAAAGCGCGCAGCGAGCGGTAGACACCCATCCTTCTCCCGTCAGTCAGCGAGACGGACCAATGGACGTCGTTCGCGGTACGTACGTCATTACTGTGGCCCGTCGGGCCAGCGCAGGAAACGGGGAAGCTGGCTTCCCAAAGGAGAGCATGAGAGAGCTTTGAATTTTATTTTCGATGCTTTGCGGCGCGCGTGTCACTGTAGCATTTTGCACAGACTATCTCCGGTACCTGATGGAAACACTGGGCTACTTTGCTTAAAAGGGCCTTCCCTGGACAGTGGCCCTTTAAGTAGAACCCTCTTGGCTAGCCTCAACGTTTCAGCCCCATAGGTGAGTACAGGTAAGATGCAACTGTTGTATACTTTCCTCTTGAGCGATACCGGTAAGCTGCTAGTCATAATCTGTGAGCGCTTGCCAAATGCGCTCCATCCCAATCTTATTCTTCTTGTTATTTCCTTTTGATGGTCCGGATCTGCGGTTACTACCTGTCCTAAGTAGATATAACCGCCTATTACTTCCAGTACTTCGCTACCTAATTTAAACTGCTGTTCCTTTCCGAGGCTGTTGAACATTACCTTACTCTTCTGCATATTGATTATCAAGCCTATCTTTCTACTTTTCCTGTCTAGGTCATCAATTACTATTTGCAGTTCATCCCCCGAGTTGCTTAGCAAGGCAATGTCATCAGCAAATCGCAAATTACTGAGGTATTCTCCATCTACCCTTATCCCTAACTTCTCCCATTCCAAATATCTGATTACTTCCCCTGAGCAACCTGTGAATAGTACTGGGGAGATTGTGTCTCCTTGCCTAACACCTTTCTTTATGGGAATTTTGTTATTTTCTTTAACCAGAACTATGGTTGTTATGCAGCCACTTTCACGTACGGCTCGTCGCAATGCCTGCATCACCGCCGAGGTTTCATCTGAGTCAAGTGCATTTTCGTGACCAATGAATGCTATGTATAAGGGCTGGTTATATTCCGACCATTTTTCTATCACCTATTGGCCTATTCGGTAAGGAAAAAATAATTCGCAAGCCTCATTTGCAGTTTTAGGAATGTAATGGAGCACTTGACGCTTAAGCGGACGCAAGAAGTACGTGTCTGAAGTCGAGTTTTGCAGCGTGCACGTGACATGCCACTATGCCGAGCTGCTGTGCCTCGGGCTGCCGGAACCGTGTAAAAGATGAGAAAAAAGTTCTTTTTTATTCCTCGTGGCGACAATAGCAGCAACAAAGTTTCGAATATTGGCGCCTCATGAATGCTAACATGCACCGTTTATTAATCGATATTTTATGCAGGTCGTTCAGCCAAAAAGCGGTCGGCGTCGTAGTAGTTGTCGGCACCATAATCGGAAATAACCGAGGATTGCGCGAGAAAAATCTTATGACAATTTGAGAGTCTATGATGTTAATTGATGTTAAGTGCGCAATGTCGAGTTCACGAAATCAATCATTGGATGAAACAAAAAAAAATTAAAAAGGAGAGAAGGGGGCTTCAAATGTGCCAGAACGAAATGAAAAATGTTGCCGACGTTAATTAAAATTTCCAGCGCCCATTTAGTAAATTCATTGATGTAATTGAAGAACAATAAAAAAGTCCGCTTCAAATGTGTCAGAATGCTCAGAATTTAAAGTCCAATGCTGGCTGATGCTAATCAAGAAAGTTTTGAGCGTTATTGATGAAATAAAATAATATTAATAATAACATTAAAAAGGTGCAGTAATAGGTGTCAAATATCTCAGAATGAAAAGCCAATGCTTGATGATGCTTACTATAAAAGTTAAGTGTGACGGATTTATCAGTTAACTGATATAATTGAAAAAGAAAACATTGGATAAAGAGTACAAATGTGTCAAAATGTTCAGAGTGGAAAGCCATTGCTTGCTTATGCTAAGTATCGGTGTCTTTGAAATAAAAAGAGTTGAGCCATAAATAAACGAATAAAAATAAACGTCCGTTACGTGAAACGCTATTGGATCATTCTTTTAACAGAAGAGTCCCCCGGCGTTGCATCGAACGGGAACAACGCGTTCCGCTGAACTCGCGCGTAAGGACGCCTCAAGTTTCAAGAAGCGCCATCCGAGCTTACTGGTGACATCGCCCAGCAGGCTATATGAAAAAAAAAAATATACATAAATCAAATAAAGAATACAAAAGTGAGGAAACATAATTCATTGCCTTTGTTATCGCGTCATACCGGATTTTTTTTGTTGTTCTTCTTGGCAAGTATGCATGGGTTCGTAATGCACAGATGCAGGGAAACCGAATTTGTCTCCAAAATAAAGCTATAGAAATACTGTGTAAACGAAATAAACTCGAGCCAAAAAAGTGTAAAATGGAGTACTGCCGAACGGTTACAGACGCTATGACGGCCATTGCATTAGAACTCTGTGCGCAGTTTCCAAAATTTGCTGAAGGCTGAGAATCTACTTATCTTTTAGTCAAAAAACGCAGCCCAATAAGTTTATTGAAATATTATTTCTATTTGTTTGCTGGTAATTTCAAGGCAGAGTCAACAAAGAATTTCCCATCCGCTGGATACTGAGGCGAATGCTTCAGAAGAATGAGCTGGCTCGTTCAACGCACTGGTTTTATTTCGACGTTTATGCGGTGTAGGAATGCGTAAGTCAATGTCCCCGTCTTTGAAGTTTCCTGAGCACAATAGGACACAAATCTGTTGAATTAACCGGTTTATGTGTTTACCGAGCACGGCTTCATGAGTACGCGGTATGCAGGAAAGAGAACAGCGCGTCGTCTGCTACCGCTGCCCTTTGGACCCCTCGAGGGGGCGTTCGTATAGTTGTCGCTACCTTTAAAAAAACAGAGCAGCCTTAGTAGCGCAAGACCGCGGTCACGTGGTATTTCTTCATATTCCGCGGGCTTTCTTTAAATGCTTGTACAAACAAGGATCACGCAATTGGTAGGTCAATAGAAAAAACTTGGACGGTTGCATCTTAACTCCCCCCCCCCCCCCCTACATCTTATGAAGTGCAGTTGGCCCTAAAGAGAATAACAAAAATTTGCATAATTCGTCTAAGCTAATTAGATAATTGAGCGAAATATAAGAAAGTACTCTGAGGAGCACTACATAACGACGAACAATATGCAGTTGGTTTCAGCCAGCTACAGGGTTTGCTTGTCTTTAAATTCTTTCTTCAAGTAGCGTGAAACACTCTGTTTATACACTACTCATTTGCAACGCACTCCCAGCTCCGATTATAAATGAAAAGAAGTTAGCAGGGCTTCAGCAGAGGTTAAACTGAGTGAAACGCACAAAAGCGCCGTTTAATTGGGCTTACTTTTTGGACGATATTTTCCTTTGTGTTCTAAGTTTCGATTTGGGTATCAAAGGGGTTGAGCACAAACTCAAGCTGGAACTTGGCTGTAGAGGACGCGGCCATGACCAACCGCACTTCGCAGTTCACCTGACGTTCGGTCGTCCATTTCATCGACGAGCCATTCTCGTTATCCCTCTAATCGGCATAGATTAAGACGAAGGCCTTTAATGGCTCAAACTGTAGGTGTTAGTTAAGTCACGCTATAGATGTCAGTAATCGCGACTTAGCCACGCCGAGCCCGTGATAAACGTATCTTAATTCTCCTTGTCTAGAGTCATGCTAGCGCGGTTGTCACGCAGACCGTCACCGCTAGTTAGTAGTAGACAGTGACCGATGACGATAGTTAGTGATTGCGAAGGGGATGGAGATAATCACAGATATGGCTGAATATGACTTCATTACCGGCTGACGTAATGACCAGTAGTAACGTCATGACCGGATGCGACGTCATATACGTCCATACCTAATAACTGGAATTGACGTCATGATGACGTCACATCCAGTAAATGTTTCACGACTGGTCATGACGTCACCAGGCGATTCACGCATATACGAAGCTGACCCCGCCGGGCGTACGATCCAGGCGTCCGTGCGGCGCCTTTAATTTTGCGCTTCCTCCAACGAGAGAGAATGAGAGCCCGCTATTTTAAAGATATTCAAAAGAGCAATAATGGAGACGCGTCAAGATGGTTGAGAGTAAATACTTATAACAGTAACAGAGCTTTCCAAAGGACACTTTGCAAGCCACGAACTACGGAACGTCAGAATCACTGGAGTGGATGAGGTAGGAGGCAAGGTCTTTATTACTCACACACAACATCGCCCTACTCAAGCCAGACAGACGGGATAATTTGCATAGAGACAGAAATCATCACTCCCGCCAGCTTCCTGTATGCATAATGCAGAAAATCTGTCTTGCTCAATACGTCTGCTATAGTCTGCACTTTTTGCTCTTAAGCTGTGTGCATTCCACTGATAAATGACAACATTGTGATAACGGTTATTCATAAACAGTTCCGCCAATGGAGAACCTAGGAAGCTGAAACAGTAGAGGCTCCACTGAAAACAGAGCCTGAATTTTTGGGAGGTTGTTTGCTTGAGTAATGGCCGTCAGAATAGCTCGAACTGCAGTAAACAGCATTGATAGAATAAGCTACACCGTTGAAAAACAAGAGTTGAATCCATTAACTGGCGCTGAATCAGGTTCAACTCGCGTTGGCCTAGGACCTTGCACTTGACTGTTGGGACGCTCCCGAATATTCATCTTCAACATGGAATCGGGAAGCACAGCTGAAGAACTCGAGGCAGAGTAGAGCAGACTTCAGCTTGGACACATACGACAGAGATTTAGATGTTTGAGGTTTTTCATGCTGCACTAGATTCTGGCCCACTTGATTCACTGCTTCCAGATTAGGAGGAGGGGCATTTTTGTTAGGCGACCTCCAATGATTTATTTCATGAACTGCGTGTGCAAAATAAGGCAAAAGATGATTGACGCCAGGTTTCAGTGGTGGTTTTGAAGGCACGGGAGTTTTTGTTCTTAGTTGATGACTGGATTTCGTCAACATAGGTACACGAAGGACGCAATTATGAACCTAGTAGCATGTGCACAGAATGACGTAGTGAAGGCAATATTACCATCGCAGTATTTGTGCACATCAAGCGTGCGTTTTATACTGTTAGTCACATTCATGTCCTCTAAATTTTAGCAGACCTCGGTGTGAGTGGAAGTTCGCTACATTGTATTTCCAAATTTTTAGGTGCCAGGAAAAAATCCATGCAGACGCGTGAAGGAAGAAACGCGGAACATAGCCTCATACAGGGAGTGCCGCAGGGCAGCGTGTCAAACCCTTTTCTTTACAACTGTGCGATAGCGGACTTGTCACGGACGCTCCCTTCTGTCTCACACTGCTTACTATATGCTGATGATGTCTGCATTTTGGTTTCAGGCACAACGGCAGACTTCATTCAGTCTACCTTGCAAATAGGCCTAGATTCCTTTGGCTGCTTGTTAAAAGAGAGAGGGATGATGCTCTCGCGCAAAATAGCCGTTTTACTTTTCACCCGAAAGAATCTCAAGGATTTCCGACCTGCTTTAACTGCCAACTTTTAATGTCTGTTAAGCGTGTCGTTTTTTGGCTGGATAGTTCTTGAGACAACTGTCTTGGACTCCTCATACAAAATCTCTCGACGATCAAGTGAACACTGTTGTGAACGCACTTTGAAGTCTTGCGGTACGTCTTGGGGCGGTAATTCGTCATCTCTACTCACGATTCGCAATAATGCACTGAAATATAAAAAATTGCGCTTTCCTCACCGATTCAAAACTCTCTGTCACGAATCTCAGAGGAATGCCTGCTGAGGCATTGGAAGCAGGCCGGACCAGAGTGGTGGTTATTTTGCTTGTAGACAGCTAGTCCGCAAAAATGACTTCCTGTTTCTCTCCCTCAGCCATCTGTTCGAATAATCGCAACTTCATCCTTACACTGCAAAGATTGCTAGCTGGGCTCTCCGTGTGTGTTTGAGAGTTCCTCAGGCAACTTCCAGCGCTCTGTTAATTGCTGAGGCAAGACAGACTCCGTTTGAAGTGTTACGGAGACCAGAGTCCTGCAGACATTTAATTCTTCTGGTAACCCAACACGAAAGGCACCCATCAGCTTCCGCGCTCCATGATAGAGATGGAAGTCGTATCATCAAGTGTTTCAACAACACCATCCACTTCTTCCAAGTTATGAATTTTGGTAAGGAGGCACAGAATATCCGCCATGACGTTTAGTTACCCCTATACAGTACAGTTCTCTGTGGAAGGGAGAATTCGAAAGAGCGTGACATGAAGATCTATGCCGCTGAGCAGTACGCAATTTACCAAATACATGCGGTATTCCGGTTATATTCATGCGTATACTGACTGTTACAGTCATCAGCACGATTCTCTTGTTCCGGTAGACAAATATCAGTGCCCGTTTACCTTGTTCTTCTTGTCTTTTCGTCCAGTGCGTGAGATCGTGCCAGAAAAAGTTAGGTACGCGGATGGCAATTACCTTAGGCTGTACTATAATCTTTGGGCCTGCGACTGGTCAGAATGTAAACCCAGGCGTTGAGCTACTTACATCAGTTGTACCTGGTATAATGAAAAAATGTGTGCCATGCCGTAAATATAAGTAGTGTAGATTTCTTTGCTGGTTTTCGCCTGATTTATGACATTACTTGAAGAAAAAACAGAAGTATCACAAACTCTACTTGAAATCAGAAAGTGAATATTGGTACCAAAGATCTTCATTGTGGAGAAAACTTGTGTGAAGGGCGATTGCACGTTATGAAGCCGAGTACCGCAAAAATCTCCTTCAACAGAATTTTAAAAAGGAACTACAATTTTTGCGATTTTGTGCGTAAGCAAAGAAATGATAAAGTTACTGCTGCTGTGATAAAGACGAGCGATGGTATCTGTTTTAAACCTCAAGATGCGTGCCAAGCTTTTGCTGATCACTTCAGCTCTTGTTTTGTGCGCCATGATAACACAACTGCTATTATCACTTTTGAAGACAGCGCTCACATTTTGGCTTATGACAATGTCACCAAGCATGAGGTTCTTTCGGCGATTCAGAAACTTAAGCCAAAACTTTCAACAGGAGTGGATAAAATTCCAAGCTTCGCTGACATTTTTAGGCCTGTTTTGGCGCATTTGTTCAACTTATCGTTGCAAACTGGTGTTTTCCCTTGTCATTGGAAATTGTGAGTAGTTGTTCCTGTAATGAAGTCTGGCGATGCTTGTGATGTGAACAACTTTCGGCCTGTGTCACTGATTTGTTGTTTTTAGAAAGATTTTGAAACGGTTATGTACCAACGCATGGGCTCATACTTCAAACAGAAGATCAAAATTCTGCAGCAAAGGTTTTTGAAAGGTCGATCGGTGGAAACGAATTTAAACAGCTTTTTTGACATGCATTTAATCGCGGTCAGGTAGATGCAATCTACTTTGACATGACTAAAGTTTTCGATATGGTTTCCCATGGAAGTACTTCTGATGAAGATAGAAAAATACGAACTTTGCCCCCTGTACTGCAGGTGGCTCGAAAGTTACCTTGGCAGCCGCCGTAACATGGTCCGATTTTTAGGCTGTGTGTCCAACGAATTTTTGTCATCTTCGTTAGTGCCTCAAGGCTCCAACTTAGGACAGCTGTTGTTTTTGTGTTTGTTAATGATTTGCCGTTACTTGTCAAGAACCGAAGAATTTTGGTCTTCGCTGATGATTTCAATTTATTCCGTAATATTGGAGATATTGAAGACTGCCGCCAATTGCAAGCTGACATTAACAACGTCGAGAAATGGTGTTTGATGAATCGCTTAAAGTTGAATATTAAGAAGACTTCCGCCCAGTGCACGACAAAGTTGCGTTTGATTATACACTTTTGGCGGGTCAGATTTCTCGTGTGGCCCGTGTACGAGACCTTGGTGTTGTTGATTCAAAGCTTAATTGTAGATTGCATGTAAATTGAATTGTGTTACGCGTATTCAGACATATATATTGGTCTTATCTCTAGGCTACAAAAATTTCGACGGCACGAATGTCTACGCACTCTATACTGTGCCCTTGTGAGACCGCATCTTGAGTTCGAGTCGGTAGCCTGGAAAAGTGAATCTTGCGCCTATTTCACGAAAATTGAAAATGTCCAGCGTAAGTTCATACGCATCTTTTATCATAGATATATCGGACGCCGTCGTTTGTACTACTCTTGGCAGACCTTAACATGTGGACTCTTGGCGACAGGCGACTCAAACGTGACATGCAGTTTCTGCAAAAAGTTGTGCGCGGTTTCGTTAACTGTGGGACCTTACTGATGTCGCTGAATTTTCTTGTGCCGCATGCAAAGGCCGCAAAATGGTTTGACACATTTAATCCCGATTTGCACGCCAACTGTCCAAGGACTAGTTTACAAATCCGTATAACAAAACGTTTATTGACACGGTCATATTTGGCTAATTGCTGCTTTGATGCCAGGTTTTAAATGATTTTAAGTGGTCATTGTGATGCATCTGACCTAGGCTGCGCTCCTTTAGGCCACTTGGCTGTTGAGGCAAACTCAAATAAATCTGTCTATCTATCAAAATTCATCAATGAATGCATTTGTGATTCCGCACTTCAATGAATGGGGCTCATATAAACTAGCACACAAGACTGAAACAACGGCTGCAGTGATTTACGCTATTTATTTGGCTGTCCAGTTCATCTCATCAGTGCACGACCCGCGTATATGTGGGTGATTCTTAGCGACTCTCAGTCAGCACTGAAATCTCTTGACAGCACTAGTTTTAGAACAAGGAAGGCTAGACTGGAATACGAACTTCTTAAACAATTTTTCAAGGCTAATAAAGGAAGCATATTATAGTTTTCCAATAGATACCTGGACATTGTCTTATTCCAGGAAACACAAAGGCGGATGCGGCGGCTAGTCAAGCACACTCTGATGCCCTCACTTCTGACCTTCCGTTTTCGAGAAGCGCATTGCGCCGCTTATTGAAGTCTGTGCGCAAAGAAATGAATGAAAGGATGTGGTTTGAACCAAACAATAGAGATTGAAATCTACATTTCATCGATCCTTTGTCGCGGTTCAGTGTACCAATTTCTATCAGCGCAAGTTTAAAAACGCAACTTCACCGCTTGCGTTTGGGAACGGCTTACACGAATCACTTCCTCCAGAGAATCGGCCGCGCAGACAGCTCACGGTGTGTGTGCGGCCATGGAATTGAGGATGTTGCTCCTCTGTTATTGGACTGCTGTGTGCATGATAACTTCAGGTCGCGATTGAAGACAGACTTTGTGACTCTTGAAAAGAAAATTTTTAAGCGTGCAAAAGGTATTAGGCCCGTGCCTGAGGCCTGCACGGGAGAAGCGATAAATTGTGGCATTTATAACATTCCCGGGGTCCAGTGGCATCCTTGGGAACTACTGAATTAGTACATGTGGTCCAGTCAACGTTAGAGCTCCTCCATTTGTGTGAGCGAATGTATTAATGTCATTCTTGTTTGCTTATTCTATGCATGCGCCTGCAAGATGATTGCGACTCTTTGTTTTACTGTTAGTGAGTGTTTCAATAACTTTGTTATTCACTTCGCTTATTCATATCTGTTATGTATATTTTAGTATCTACCATTCTGTGAGTTACACATTTACACCCATGTGTAGCATTTAAGAGCTTATATCACTCATTAGTGTTACTTCTTACGTTTGTACTTTGCTTTATATCCTGTGCAACGTTTGTGTTTGTATAACGTTATTTATTAGTGTATATGTTATGTACATCTGTATGTCGTCCGACCAGGTATTTTTTCTAAATGTGATGAAAAGGAGTAGCCGGAGCCGCAATGTGGCACCAACCTCTCCATTATTGTCCATGTAAATAAAAAACAAAACAGGCGCATTACAGCGCTCATCAGCGGTGTTTCATATGTTTACAGGAAAGAAAAGGCGCAGTGTCGGTCACAATTCTTCGCGAATACCTCAAACCAAGCAATAAAGAAAAGGACGAAGGTGGGTGTGAGAGAAGAAAGAAAGAGCGGCCGTAGTGGAAGGCTATGGTCTACCACGCAATAAAGGCTTTCGCCTCATCGCAATTTAGTGGCCCAAACTGTCCCCTAGAAGTTTATTACGACTGAGCCCTGTCTCTAGGCGAACAGTTAGTTTTGTACCACCCACGTGCTTCTGGTGCTACTGGTTTGCTCGCCATACCCGCCACGGGGACCCGTGGTTAAGGCGCTCGGTACTGAACCGGAGCACCCGGGTTCGATCCCAACCGCGGCAGCCGATTTTCGATCGAAGCGAAACGCAAAGGCGTCTGGGGCTGTGCAATGTCCGTACACGTTAAAGATCCCCAGGTGGTCAATATTATTCCGGAGCTTCATACTTCTTACCACACCTCTTTCGCTCTTTCTTATTTGACTTCCACCTCCTTTCCTTCACTTTCGGCGCTGTACAGGTGTCCACTGAGAAGTGTGACAGTTACATGCGCCTTTCCTTTCCTCTAAACCTATTTAACAACTTATCGCCACGGCCGCCGGAAGTTACACCCCCGTTACGTTTGCAATAAGCAGAGGTCGTCGGTACGGCTCCCTCACATCTTTTAAAGCTCGACTCAACAAGCACTTTTGTGTACACTAACAACACGAACCTTTTAACACCCATCCAAACCTTGGGTGACCAACTATTAGACAACAATTTTGAACCAAATGCCCCCCTCCCCCATTTGTTAAAATAAATTGGTTTATATGAAAGGAAAGACGCAGTACCTGTCACAATTTACACTCAAGGTTAAGCCACGCACGTCCTGAAGGCCAGTCTAGACCTCTGGAAATCGTGAATTGGCTCTAAATTAATCTTCTGGTTCGCAGCAGTTGTAGACTTGTTTGCTTAATCTCCACAACAGCGCTACAAAAAACGCAGAGGATGCGATCCTCTGCCTGAGGATATTCGCGAGTTCTTTACACCGCGTATCCTCTACTAATTCTACCTTTTATGCTTTCTCGGTAGTGACCAATAATTGATGCTAAATAGTTTAATCTAGAGTGCACCTTCGCGTGTTGCCCAATCTTCCACTGACGGTGTGAAAGGCGCGGGTCTTAAGTTCCTTAAGCTATAACCCTGGAACTGTCGTCTAGAGGGCATGAGGAACTTGTTGGAATAATCTGCTGGGCAAAAACTTCCACATTGCTCCTGCAAAAGCAGTGCAAAGTAACTAGTGCGTCAATAGCAAACCTTACTTTTTCACTTCCATTCTTTCTAAGGAAAAGGTTGCCAAGCGACGCTTGTTTTCATTTGCCGTTTTACATCAATAGCTATGAAATAGATTGTCTGTGCAGCTTTTGCTATCCTGAAAATCATGTTCAACAGCTTTCATCCTATTAAGAAAGGATTAGTGTTAATAGATTAGCCATTATTGCAGTTGTGTAGCACCGGTTAATCGCTGATGCAAAAAAGAAATATCAACGGCTGTTTAATTTAAAAAACCCATTCTTAATCCCTTATTGGCACTTGACTGGAATTGAACTGAAAGTACCTATTATAATGCAAACTTAAACGTCTGTAATTGTTTTGATGCCCTTCGCTCTGGTTTTTCTCGCAGAATTAAACTTCTTTCGACGTCATGGCATGTAACCAGCAATAACAAAACTTGCCTGAATGTCGATAAGCATTGACACTCCAGGTGTCATCCGTGGTCAAGGTGTGGCATCTCTGCTTTCTTTCTTTTTCATGCATATATATATATATATATATATATATATATATATATATATATATATATATATATATATATATATTTTTTTTTTTATTTGATACATACCGCTAGTCTCCTTGAGGAAGTTTTTGCAGGTTTGGGGCTTAAAATAAGAACATACAGGGACAGAAATTTTGAAAACTTACACTTGTCTAATCTTTATACATTTCTATATGACAGTGTGGAACAAAAAATGAGAAAAAAAGAGAAGGATATGATGCAATAGAGTCAACCTGAAGACACATGTTTCAAAATATTTGCACACATGTCAGACTACACCTATATACGGTACTCAAGAAACAGTAGCCAGCCATGAAATGAAACTATCTAGTGATGAGCAATTAACCACTTACCAGCTAAATCTTTCCATTCGTGGACCGCCAGGGGCAAAAAAGAGAGCATGGACGTATAACTGTGTGCTCGATACTCTAATAAATGATTTTAATGTCGCGTTCTTCTGATTTCTGTTTGGTGACAGTGAAATGGATCGATTTCGGCCTATTTTAAGGGCTCCAGTTAGAAGAAAATAAATAAACTTCGGCGGTGTGTTTTTTGCTCGGCCACCTAAAGTGCTAAGACCAGCCTGTCTGAGAAGTTTGGAGGGAGAGTGAAATCGGCCATACCTATTGTAGACAAACCTTATGGCCTTGCGTTGGATGTTTTTAATTTTCGAAATTAAAATCTTTGTGTTTGGGAACCTGCATATTATGTTTTACTCCATGTTTGTTCACACGAGAGATGTATATGCAATTTATTAGAACTTGCTATTTGGCGAGTTGGTGCATACTGAAAAAAACAAAAAAACTAGGATGCTCAAAAGGGACGATCGCTTTAGAGGAGAACAGAGGACAGGCGCAGGGCTGCGGCAGTTCTGTGTTCTCCTCTAAAAAGATCGTTCCTTTTAGCGTATCCTATATCGTTGTATGTATAAGGGCTGGTATGTATGGTATGGTATGTATAAACCATATTTCTAGAAAGCTCTCGACTGTTACTGGTGTAATTTCACGTTGTCTCACATTTCTCAGCATAAGTGCTAAACTACAAATTTTCTATGCTCTGTTCCTTTCTCATGTTTACTACTGTACTCTAGTATGGGGAACAACAACTAAAACAAATATGAACAAGCTTCTTGTGTTGCAAAGAAAAATTATTCGTCTCATCGTAAACTTAGAACCAACATCAAATGTTCAACCCTTAACAACATCACTTAATATGATCCGTGTGGACAATATTTATGAATATCGTTTGTTACAATTAACATATTTCGGTTCGACAGGTATGGGTAATTTCTTGGTAAAACTTGCATCTCTTGAACACCGCACTGCAATAGTAAACACTAGATGTACTTACACGTGGTCTCTACCACATTTTAGAACAAACTACAAAGTACAATCCTTGGCTCATAATCTTCATCTTTTTCTCAACAAACATAAAGACACAGTTGGTTTTAGTCCTAAGCAGTTAAGAACCTACTCGTGCATATATAATTTATTGATGCATGTGTTCTTTAAATATCATACTCACCTTTACGAACTTTCTGCATTCAGCTTGTTCCATTGTTTTCATCATTGATCAACATTTTTGTTTTGTTTTCATATCGTGCTGCAGAGATATTCATTGTATAATACTTTTGATGTCATGGTCATATTGTTAACGAACTTTTGGAATCTGCTGTTTGCTCCTGCTCTGTTGTGTACCGGTTTCCTGGGCCTCTGTCAAGCTGTTTGTAGAGCTTTTAGCCCAGGCGACCATCCACTTGTTGGAAAATAAATCTGATTTGATTTGATTGATATATGCAAGCAGTTTAGTTTCAGGTGAGGCGAACTGTAACGAATATCTTAGCGAGCAAGCCCACAAAATAATTTGGGCGTCATATAAAAAATATGCTTGTCCCCTTTTAAATCGGACGATATGATTATATCTATACACTTATATTCAGTGACAACGTTTACTTTATGATCAGCATTTTTGTAGGGAAATATCAGCGGTTTCTCTTTTCTTGATGCAGTCGTCACTACCGTTTTTTTTTTATAAATGAAGTGCCATCTGCCAGTCTTCTCACCAGTTTGATATCTTTCCGAGCTCATTGCTTAACGTGAGTAGACCTTGATGACTAATAATTAGTTTGTACATTATGCAATCGTCCGGAAACATAGGAAAGTAGTGTCAATGTCATTACTTATGTCATTTATAAAAATTAAGAAAAGAATAGGTGCTAAGACTGTGTCTTGCGGGACTTAATTTACTTTCGCGCATTTTGATGAGCATCATTCAAACTGGAGAAACAGTTTGCGATAAGAAAGAGAGGCTGCAATCTAACCAGTAGCCTTGTTAGTTCTCAGAAAATTTCCGACTTCGTAGATTAGCTTTGAATGGGACACACGGTGAAAGACTTTTGAAAGGTCGAGAAGCATCACATCGGTTTGGCCACGCATCTCAGTCATCGTTGCTAAATCATGCGAGGTTTCTAGAAGTTGTGTCCTTGTGGGCAGGCCCTTTCTGAAGACATGCTCATTTTTGTCGAGCAATTCATTCTGTTTAATTTAGGTTACAATGTTCTTGAGTAAAACTTAATCTATAGGATCTTGCATACCGTGAAAGATAAGAGCAATTGGACGGTAGTTAGCGGGGTTGTTGGATGCCTAAGGAGAGCACAGGACAAGACACGCCACCTTCGGTCTGTGAAAACTTTCTGCGATGGAAAAGAAAAAGCAGAAGACAGTACTGGTTGGCCTGATCACTTGAAATCACTTAGCGTGGAGATAATGGTATTTCATATCTGAGAAAGTTTTACTTTTGAATACGTTTAGTTGCTCCGCGTAGGTCAATCACACTGCGCCTCTACGCATTCGTGCATTAATTATTGGAGGGTTTGCTTGTGCCAATCAGGTCTTAGATTATGGGGATCTCAAGAGGTCTAATACGACCCCCCCCCCCCTTTTATTTAACAATGATCTCAGACCCCTCGCTCGAGTGTGAGGACCGCAAGAATAAAAAGCACACAACCATTATTTATTCTTGCCTGTTGAGGTAAGCCGTAACATTCCTTTTTTATAGTTTAAATAGGTAGCAGTTTTAGTAAGAATCATTAACATGTATTATAATTTCTGAGAGGAATAAAAGTTAAAAGTTAGTTAATACACAAAGCATGAAACTGCTTCCGCACACGCGTCAATTGCCGCCGATTCGCCAATTCGCACCGCGTTAATAAAAAAGGACTAAGATGGCTCCCGCTCTTAGGCTGAGTAATTCCAAATTTCTGTTTTACGTTACACACTACCGTGCTTGCGGATGTCTTTTTCGCTGCCCAGATGAAGACAAGTCCAGTTGTCGAAAGGTTGGCTTATCTGCGAACTGAGGCGTACCCCATTTACCCTTGTTCAGTTCTTTTTCATATCTCTTTTTCGGGGTGTGTCATAAATTGAGCGAAAATGTACACTAAAGATCATTTCTTTCCTTATACGACCGACGTACAAAACAAGTCACTGCAGCCATTCTCTTTCCCTTACCCTCATTATTTCCTCCTCCATCTGAGTTCGATTTTCTCGAATAACTAGAGAACGAATCAGAATTAGCATACGTGCACTTATGCTTATTGTTTTTAAAATGTGTGGTGCTTATTTTCGATTGTCATTGCATATATGTTCGCACTCGACGCATTGCATGTATTAACTATGCTTTGTTATGATTTCACAGCCCTATATGCGTTCCTTTTTTATGACGTAACTGTAAGATTTCATTGTATATTCTTCAATGTATCTGTAAATAAAACTCTTCTAAAGTATCCTCTGTAGATGGCTTTCTGTTTTCCTTCTTTAGCTCTCTTGTATGCAGGTAATTGATCAAAATATGTGAGAATCGATTTCCAGCGGTGCGTTTGGACTTCTTTTCAATGCGCAGCAATCTGCCATTGCATTAAATCTGCAGCATTGTCGATGACGCGTCAGAAACGTCTCAGTTATGCATTTTCATTTCATTGTAGAGTCTCACAGCTGCGGTAAAACTTCTTCCTAGGAGAGTTGGTGCATATTGTACATAATTAAGTTAGAACGCAAAAAAAAAATCACATACAGACAGAGGAACGACACGCAGCCTGAGCGCTAAAGCGGTTGTGCTGTGTGTCGTTTCTGTGTGTGTGTGTGTGTGGTTGTTTTTTTTTTTTTGTGCTCTGACATTATGTACTCACAGCTGCGATAATTATGTTTCTGCGGTTGCGTCATATAAAAAAATATAATTGTTCACTTGTTAGGCCACAATCATAAACCAGTACGCTTGTAAATCTATATTGCGCTCAAGCAAATTAAGGAACAGTATAGGTAGGAATAATTGCGATGGCCTCTGTTGTTACTCTTAACGAGTGTGAGGAAGCCGCGTACTCATCGGTAAGATATTCACGCGGCCATCGATATTGACGAAAAATAAAATAACACGCAGGAAGAAAATGAAACGTTACTGCAGGCCACTGATTTACATCAAAAAGCGTATAATGTAAGTCCCCATTCTTTTTACATATATTCATTGCTTGCCTAGCGGAAAAGAAGCAAAAAAAAAAATTACCAACACGCCTTATACGCGCTAGCGACTTTCACACAGCATTTTCATTCTGTGAATTTTCTAAATATGTATTGATAATGGCGGGAGAAAGGAAGGAGCACTATCTGTAAATCTCACAGTTACAACCAACGGCTGTCGTCGATTCGAGGCCTTAATGCAAACTCTATAACCTCCAGTTAGATTAACAGATGTATGCTAACAGCCAAAAGGTATATCTCTACTCTGAGAGCTGCGCATAGAACTACTGCGGCATATTTCTCATGCGTTATCACATGTATGTAATCGAGTTCGGTTCCGTGGGTTTGCGGGTTTATTATTGCGACACAAGGGTGTCAGCAGAGGTGTCACGCTTTCGAGAGTGAGAGTTAGAAATAAATTATAAACCTTGTCTCCACCGGGAATCGAACCTCCATCCCAGCCCAGCGATTTTCCAATTGCGCTACGCCCCGGATTTCTTTTTGGCCAGCACATTTTGAAATACTGCATGTTATTGGCCACGGAGTGACTAGTCTTTGATTGGTCAACGGACTAGACTCGAATTTTGAGTAACGAAACTGGTTATCTGAAGAGGCTTTGCAAATAGCTGAGGAAAGGAGGATGGCAAAAGTTATGGGGGAAAGAGGAAGATACAAGGTTCTCAATGCGGATTTTTGGAAAATAGCAAGGAGAGATA
Organism: Amblyomma maculatum; assembly: GCF_055883805.1. Lineage (NCBI taxonomy): Eukaryota > Metazoa > Arthropoda > Arachnida > Ixodida > Ixodidae > Amblyomma > Amblyomma maculatum. The sequence goes on from NC_139350.1 coordinate 12,635,074, forward strand.
AGAATGCCTTTCTGAACATACATTGCCAAGCAGTTGAGGACAACAGCCAATTAAGGAACACAAGATCTCTGTATAAGACAATCAAAGATATCAAAGGAAGCTTCTGTGCTAAGCTGGACGTGATAAAGGACAAACGAGGCAATGACCTCACTGAAGCCTCAGAGATAAAGAAGAGGTGGCAGGAATACACAGAAGAACTGTACAAGAAGGCCCGAATGTGCAAGCCCAACATAAGACGGATGTGATTACTGATCTCGAGCCGGGCATCCTGAAGAGTGAAGTTGAATGGGCCTTAGCCAGTCTTGCAAAGAACAAAGCTACCGGAATTGATGGCATTCCAGCTGAGTTGCTTCAAAACCTCAACCATGACGCTGTTAACATTCTGCATACATTATGTCAGAAGATTTGGACAACCCTGCAGTGGCCACAGGATTGGAGGAGGTCAGTTTACATGCCCATTCCAAACAAAGGCAGTGCCAAAGATTGTTCCAACTACCGCACGATCGCGCTTATTTCGCATGCTAGCAAGGTGATGTTGAAAATCCTCTAAGGTAGGCTGCAGCAGTATGTGGATCGGGAGCTTCCGGACGTGCAAGCTGGATTTCGCAAGGACAGATGAATTAGAGACCAAATTGCCAACCTTCGCTGGATCATGGAAAAAGCAAGAGAGTTCCAGAAACCCATCTACGTCTGCTTTATTGATTATGCGAAAGCGTTTGACTGCGTAGATCACAGCAGATTGTGGCAAGCTCTCCAAGAGATGGGAGTTCCAATTCACCTCATCTGTCTCCTCAGGAACCTGTATGAAGGGCAAGAGGCCACAGTCAGAAATGGGCATGGTCTTACTGATTGGTTTCCGATTGAGAAAGGAGTGAGGCAAGGCTGCATACTGTCGCCCTGCCCATTTAACCTATATGCAGAGTGCATCATGAGGAAGGCCGGTCTGGACGAGCCTTCAGCTGGAGTGAAGATTGCTGGAAAACGTATCAACAACCTTAGATATGCGGATGATACCACTTTAATGGCAGAAAGTGAAGTGGAACTCAAGAGGCTTCTGATGCGCATACAAGAAGAGAGTGAGAAGTTTGGGCTTAAACTGAACATTAAAAAGACAAAGATCATGGCGTCTTGCCCTATCAAGTCCTGGAGCATCAAGGGACAAGGACAGATTTTCTCTTCTTGGGCTCCAAGATTACCTCGGAAGGAGACTGCAGCCATGAAATTAGGAGACGCCTGCTTCTGGGAAAGAGAGCAATGGTTAGCCTTGACCGCCTAGTAAAGAGCAGAGACATTAGTCTGCCAACCAAGATCCGTATAACTCGTGCTATGGTCTTTCCAGTTGTGATGTATGGATGCGAGAGTTGGACTGTGAAAAAGGCTGACCGCCGAAGAATTGACGCGTTTGAATTGTGGTGCTGGCGAAGACTCTTGAGAGTTCCTTGGACTGTCAGATCAAATCAGTCGATATTGTCGACCATAAACCGTGACTGCTCATTGGAGGGTTAGATTCTAAAGTTAAAGCTCAGCTACTTTGGTCATCTGATGAGAAGAGAGGAGTCGCTGGAGAAAGATTTGATGTTGAAAAAGGTTGAGGGTCGCCGGAGAAGGGGTAGGCAGCGAACGCGAGGATTAGATGGCATCCTCGAGGCACTGCAGATGAAGTTATGTGATGTTAGGAAGATAGAGACCGGAAAGTGTGGCGTGACATGGTCCATAGGGTCACGAAGAGTCGGACATGACTGAACGACTGAACTGAACTGAAGGAAGCGAGGTTGAGAAAGTTGGAGTCAGAGGAGAGTTGGGCTCAGAGGAGAGTTGATGGCAGACGGATTGTTCGAGGAGGGTGGCTAGGCTGACGGAGGTCTCAAGGAACTCCGGCCTAAAGGGTAGCTGAAGACCAAGGCCTGATTCTGCTAGCCTATGCCCTCTGATCGTTCGCCCATTTGCAGTTAGCCTTCCATATTTGATGTCGCATCTGACGACCTTATTGTATATAAGCTGAAAAAGTGTAAATAAATGTGTACAGTCCGAGAAGGGAAGTTCTCATCTCCGAACCGCAGTGTGTAGCTGAGCGACGGACGCAGCGGTGGTCACCAACATCACTCTGTACGGGCGAAGGCAGAAGAAAAAGCAAGAAATACCTGCTGTATATGGAAGCTCATCCTTTCGCCACGCCCAAGCACGTTTTGAAAATAACTTGAGGTTTATGGCAAAGCAAGCAGTGCACCGACCATGGAACGAAGCCGCCGTTTTCAATCATCCATTGTGTAACGGGTAATGTAGCACTATCGAAAATAAGCAACAAACTTTTTGCTCACTATCGTAATATTTTAACATTTATAAGACATCCTTACACCTTCCCCTCACCAGTACTGTCACGTACTAGTGACAAGCCCGGTAGTCACAAATCAAGACACTGGCGTTGCATTTGAATAAAACTCCTTATTAGGCTGACTTGCGCCCGCAAAAAAAAAATAAGCAAATCGGCGGTGGCGATAACACCAAATGCATTCGTCGGTCGTCGAACTAAGAAAGACCGTCGCACTCGCCAAAGCTCAAAGGCGCCCGGATAATGATTCTAGGGAGGCGGCGATCGCCTTGAAATCTTGCTCACCTGCGAGCCTTTGCTGTCGACCATGGTATGCAGCAGTGTAGGTGGGAAGTAGGTGGGGCTGCTCAGATCCCGGCACAGTCGACGGATGAGGCTCGTTGTTAGCGCTACCAGCTGTTGACAAGATGCAAAAATTGCAAACACAAGGTCTCGTTGTCAGGTAGATGGTGTATGCTGCGGCGGCCGGCAGCACCCGGCAAGTCAAACACCTCAGTACGTCCTGACTGAGGCGTTGCAATATCTGCAGAAATTCGGCGCTGCTGGACGGATTGGATATTATCATCTTCTCTATTGTCGCCGGTTGAAGACCCCGCAGCAAATGACGCAATCTGTCTTTCTCCGGCATTTTGGGGTCGACCCTGGCGCACAGCTGCAGCACATCGTAGAAGTATTGCTCCGGAGACTCCGAAGGCAAGTGTACTCGATTCTGCAGCCGAAGGTGAGCGATGTCTGTCGTGTGGCGGCTGCTGAAGCAGATCTTGAGCTTCACCGCCCAATCACTCCACGAAATTGTCGCACCGGTAAGCAGTTGTGTGGCATACCATTTCTTAGCGCCGCCATCGAGAGCCAAGTACAAGGACTTCACCTTCGTGTCGTCGTCCCATGCGTTCAACGATGACATCTGGTCGTAGCATGTGAGCTATTCCGCCACGGACTCCTCCGGGGTTCCCTTAAAAACAGGAGGGGGGATGGACAGCCTCGGTTGGGAGCTCGTCATCGTAGCGAAGTCACCTGTCACCTGCTTGTCCGGATCACACCTGAGATGGGGGCGCATCTCCAGTAGAGCAGGGTCGTCGTTACCACGCACCTTCCACCACTTTTAATGAAGTGTTCGTAAGTTTCACTGCCGTGACGGCACAAAGACTCCGCCACTTTGAAAATGGGGACCGTCGGTGTAGATTTACGGCATGAATAAACTTAATTTATCAAAGATGACCGCTAACATTATTTAAACCGAATCACGTGATTCAAAATAAATACACTCAGATTAATAACAAATCAGTTAGGCATACGCGGCATTTCGAGCAGGGGTCTCGAGCAGCAGCTCGGATGGTCGCCGTCCTCCTTCACTTGCCGACAAAACCCCTCTGCCCAATGTTTTTCAGGATTCTCGAGGCAGTGTTTGTTTCCAGGCGGAAATGCGCTTATAGGAGCCAATGAGAAGACTTTCATTAAAACTGAGGAACCAATAGGAAGCCGGTGCCCACGTGGTTGTTTCCTCGCGAGCACCGCGTGAATTTCAAGAAGATGCGGCGCGTATCCGCCTGGCACACAAATACACAAAAGGTCAACCAAAAACACATGGGCAGCAAGGACACAGACGGCACAGAACACAAGGCTCCGTTCGCGCTGTCAGCAGTCACACCCAAGTCCTTAGAGGTCTTAATGTCAACTGGCTGGGACGCGAGCTTTGAACAACTTGCCCAACTCGCAGCCCATTAACCACTTTCCGAACGGCGTGGATCGCGAAGAATACTCCCTAAGAGAGGTCAGCACGCCCCGGCGGGAGCAAGGCCATCCGTACAAGGGCGCGCACCCCCAACAAGAGGGAGAAAGCACAGCTACGCCAGGGTGCACAGGTCAGGAAAATCGGGGCGCGACACTATTGTAAGGTACATTTTGTGTATCTGTATTAGGTTTCATGTGCTAAAAATGTAACTACTTGAGTATAGGTATCGAATATATATTTTTAGTGTATCGTGTAATTTTACGATACTAAAAAAATGCAAATATTGAAGCCGCTGCGAGACTGTGGGTTGACGACGCTAGCTCAGGCGGTGGTACAAGTCCAGAGAAAGCTCGGCTTCAAGTACTGTACGAGTTTCCTCCTAATGCCCCGTTCCCTCGGAATCAACCACATTTCGTGAGAACTTACGCCATTGCATTAAAGGCAGTTCGCTCGCGGGGATCGGAGCACAAACGCCAACCTCTCACACTGCCACCCCCCTCCTCAAAGCGTCTGTGCGAACGTCTCCTCCACCGCATTGCGCTAACGCTCTAATTAGCGGCCGCTCATAAAACGCCGCCAGTGACTTTTTGGCCCCCACCCCACCTCGCCTCACCTCACCTCTGTGCAAGGGTAAAACAGGAGACACGTGCGAAAGCTTGACCGGCGTGCGTGCCCCAGCGAACGTCGCTTGCGAACTTCCGCCGCAGCACAGCAGTGACACATGGAGCACCGTGCGTCCGGCGAGCGAACTGCCTCAAGCATTGCCCACATCCGATTGTTGGGTCTTGGTTAGCGACGTCATCGGCAACTACGGCGTGGTGCCGTGCTCGAAGAAGCGAGAGTCTCAGCTGAGAGGAGAAAAAGAAGAGATTTTATAAAAGCGGTTACTTATTGCCGCTGTACGGTTGCTTTTAAGACCCGCTCCGCACGTATGCGGGCGCACCGAGACGACCAGTACGGAGGGGCATACAATAGCGCTCACCCGCCTCCTTAATCCGCAGAAAAGTTGACTTAATCTCAACTTTCGGCCCGCACGTGCTGATCAACAAGGCGACCGGATTGTAGCTATTTGTTGCCCTGTAGGCGATGTCTCCAGCTCCTCCTCCTCAATCTCTCTAGGCCAGCATGGCCGCCAGCGGTGCGAAACGAAGCGACGAGCAAAGCGTAGATGGTAGTTGTGGCCTTGCCGCAAAAATCAATATACCTAGCACGCATTGCTAATACTAGTGTTCCTATCGACTGTGATTTCCCCTCAAGTCGGATCATATGCGCCACTGTTCTCTGCCCTGAGCTGAAGACAGTGATCTTCCAACCTACGAAGTGATTGTCGCACCGGTGTCACGATGTGTTTGTGATTATCGCATGTGTTTCTAATAGCCGCGAGGATCTTCACGGCCGACGGCCAGCAACGGTAGTTCACGGTGATTTTAATGTGCACGAATCGGCTCCTCAGCGCATCGAAAAGTGCCCGTGCTTGTGTTACGAAAGTGTTTGCGACTTGAGCGACTGTCTCCTAGCAAGGAAGAGGACTGTCCATGTTTCCAAAGTTCGTCGCACACTGTGTTTTCCTAATGCTGAAATTAACTTGGTGACAACTAGTCTGGCACCCGTTCCGTTGGTCGCAGAGACCGCAACAGAAACGAGCACATGACGCTTCCGCGACGTGTCGATCACATGTTGTTTATCGCTGTTCATGTGTGTGCTGTGCTTGAAAAATGCCATGCGTACGCCGAGGCCTTCTAAAACGACATTGTGCACAAAGCGACCTCAGCTGCACGGCTTTCGGGCTACTTGCCACTATTCTGCGATTTTCGCTTTGTGCGGATATGGGTGCTCGATGGTACTGTGTAAGCTGTGAAAACATCTGTGTAAAGCTTTCACGACAGTTGTCACTTGGAGAGTACCTTCCTGTTCATTTATTTTTTTTATTTCCTGCTAGCTATGTGCACCTATGTCTGCAATACGTATCTGTACGATGAATCAGTCGACTGAACACAACTTCTGTATGTGATGGGCTAAACACTTTATCACCACATCGCATCTTTAAAAACAAAATAATAATCTGACGTGATGCTAAAAAAAAGTGCAGTATGGCGGGAGGTTATGCCTACGGAAAACGACACACGATATGCAAATGTGCTTCGTGATATGGACCTTTTGGCGTACCTAAGACATGTTGAACATAAAAACATATTTGGTTAAAAAGAGAAAAAAAAATTGGGAAATTATTGTGATTACAATCTGCTTTCTTCTTGCATAACTTAGATGAGTTAAGTTTATTGGACAACTGCTTAGACAAATGATGTAGTGTAGGCTTTATACATAGAGTTTTACACATTGCATCCCGTACTTATTGTTGCTTTGACAGCTCTACTCTCACCAGACTACATGCCAACTCAGTTTTATCGGTATTGAGTAGCTATTCAGCTGCATTTCTTTGTTAAGGTGCACCAATTGAGATATTTCCAATGCCATCAAAATCACATGTCGTCGATGCACATGTATGTGCCTATTTGCTGCTTTCATTTTGCTGTGACGCCCATGCTTACTTGCCTGCTGAGGGATATCGCTGGTGGGCAAGCGCAAACCTTACATTTTTCGTAAATTTAGGATGCATTACAGATTTCTTTATTTATTCTTGCATTTGCTGCTCGTTTCAATTTGCACCTTGCTGAGTGATCTGCTGGGTTTTCTGGGGCACATATCAGCTCACATTTGTTGTATGGCCACCACTGTACATGGTCTCATACCACATTTGCAAAGATTAAAACCTTATTTTTCCATCGTGTTAAGCATTATCACGTGGTCATTGGTTCTATAATGCTGATGTTGATGCATTCTGAAAGCTCTTAGGCATGGTTGTAACATCTGACTTGTTAGCACTGTGGTCACATATAACTTAATATGAATTCATTACTTTTCTGCTTGGATTAGACTTGCTGTTTGCATTCACATATTCACTGCTTTGCTTTGCACCTATGAAGACTGTTACCTTAGCATTGCAGGATAAGGTTATAGCAGAAAGATTATAATCCAAGCGGGCGGCTTAATCAGGGGTGGAAGTGCTGCTCCAATTGCTCCATTCGTCTCCAATCTGCTTTCTTTGCTGCATCCTGCTCCAAAATGCAATATTGCTCCAAAACTGCTCCAAATTGATGTCCTGCCATCAAATTTAGCACAATATGGGAACAATGTCATTGCACCAGTAGCAGTGATATAACACACCTTGCGCTGGGTTTAATACAAATTAAATTTTTGTAAGGGAAGGAAGCTTGGAACATAATAAATATTTGTTCGCAAGTACATTTAATATGAGCCACCAGCGATTGGAGACAATTACAAAAAAAATGTACTGTGCATGTGATGTAGCACCTTTTTATTCTTTTGAATTGCCGTGGAGAGAAGAGAGATCAGCAAGCACAGCAGGTAGCACAAACTACTGTTAAGTGTTAGGAACAACACTTGTTCGACTTCAAAAATTTTAATGGTTCTTCTGTGAAAACAAGCAGGTACTTCACCACTGAGCCTCTTTGTCAGTGACAAGCTTGCCAGGCCTATGGCCGACAAAACAATACTGTGAGAGTTATGGGTTGGTACACCAAAGCTGTCAATGACTAGGGAGCTTCTCAATAGTGTTAGAAAGGCATATGGGCTCTATTGCCAAAGTATTAAAATTGAGCACCAGCATTGCTTAAGCAAAGAATGGACTATTGACAGGAGGCAGTGAAGTAAAAAAGCTGTAGGATCGACAGGCTACCCTTTAATGCGATTTATATATATCCCAAAGCTGTTCCAAATGTTCGAGGCGGCATCTCCTGCAGACCTCAGCCATATTTACAAACGGCGAAGACAATCGAGGTCGTGCTATAGTCGTCTGCGATCCCACAGTAGGCAATAAGCATGGGAGCGGCACTAGCACCCAACTTTTCAAGGCGCATTATTGGGGTCTGAAGGTGCCTTTTTGGCAGACGAAATATCCATGTACTCAGGAATTTATAAAGCCCAGACATAGGATCTAAAAGGATCATGTAATAGCCCATATTGGGGGGCTTTAGGTGTATTTTAAATAAATAAAATAAAATATATATCCACAAGATAGGGAGCAGAAATGTCATGCCCATTAATCTGAACTCCAAGTTTGTATCGCTGCAAGAGCGTATCGAAGTGGTAGACTGGCTATTTGAATCTATAAAGTCAAAATAGGTGAACGCAGTAGGTCCGACTACATGTTAAGTTATGAAGCGCACCAGCAGGCGTTACGTTTGTTGCTAGCCTGTTCCAAGTTTTTACTAAGGTCGGCCTGTGTTGTATTATATACCTTTATATGCTGTGTTCGCTTGTCATGTCACAGATGAGTGCAATGTTTTAAAGGTATTGAACTTGCATAAAAAAGAATCAGATTTGAGATTTTATATTGCTGAAAACGAAAACTGCAATTATCAAAGGCGTTTGAGCTTAGCAACGTGCTCCAAAACATATTTCAAATGCTCCAAAACTCGTTTCGTTACTCCAAAGCTGCTTCAAAATAGCTTTACTACTGCTCCCAAAGTTGCTCCAAAATGCTCGAGCCTGCTTCCACCCTTGCTTAATTCATTTTGTGCAAGGACTAGCAGATGAGCTGTCAAGCCTTGCAGTGGTGACTTACTGCTAACTATTTCAACATAAGAAAAAGTGATTTGCAGTGATTTGGGAACCACAGAGTGAGCTGAAGGACTCAGTGTGCCTCACAGTTTATAGGTTCACAAAAATATTGTGCACGGTTCAATGAACGATATGATTGCAGTTTCACTGAGTAACAGCAATGTAATTCGGTCTGCTTTACTTTCCTACTCAAATACCAAGAGCCTTAATATAATATAAACCTAGCTACCACAGTGGCAGTTTTGTTTGCAAGCATTGCCGTGCGTATTAATGAAAAATGCAAGGGTCACAAGGCCCCAATAGACTCTTGCTTATTGTCTAAACAGCAAATGTCCATGTTAATGAAGTTTAAAGGCATTGAAGGCTCATCTGCAGAAAATAGTCTCGTAATATAAGTTCTACATGTCCATATTAACAGGGTCTATATTAACGAGGCATTGCTGTATATGTTAATCTATTTATTTTTTAGGCATGGTAATGATACAAACAGCCAGGCTGTGTGTTTTTAAACTGTGGGACTCAAGAAGGGCATTTCTCTCAGGAAAGTGTGCAAGTTGATTACAACACTGTGTTTCATGGAACAAAAATTTGATGAGTGGAAAATCCGTCGGCTTAACCTGCTCTTAAAATGTTTACACAACACATTGAAATGGGTTTTGTGAAGCTTGCAAAAACACTGCTAAAGGGCAAGGACAGTAGGAAAGAATAAATGCCATTGTGCTAGGTAGCAATTCTTGTTCTCCTTGTTTCTTTACGCAGTTTCCTCTTTTCTTTTTCCACAAGCTATCCCTACAGTGCACTCGGATCAAGGCATTTAGAATTTATGCAAAGTGGCGACAGGACAAAGTACAAGGAGCAATGCGTATCTGTACTTGTAATGCACACTGTAGTTACCCACCTCATATACATTGCCCTCAAAGTGCTGATTATTCTCATCATGATCTCAAAAGCATGCACCGCCTTCCAATACAAAGCATCTGATAAGAGACTACAGGACTATTTGAGCAGTGCATATGACACACACGTCATTTATACTGACTCTACCTATGTGGTCTCAATGCATTACCAACCTGTATAAGGAATATATTACATTCGCAATTAAGGATGGCACTTCATTTCATATTGAGCACAATGTATAGTCTCAATGAATTACCAACCTGTATAAAGAATGTATTACATTGGCAATTAAGAATGGCACTTCATTTTACTATTGGGCACAATGTATGTTGTGCAGTAGATTTCTAGAGATAGCTCTTGAATCCATGTAACAGCCGTGACAACTGCAACATACATTATTCACGTCACTGAAGAGACATATTGAACAAAATTCTAAATAGTAATGTTGAAGCCAATTTTTGAGGCCTCTCTAGAGTGGAAGCAGATGCCGGAAGCAAAGGTTCTGTCATAGATGAAAAGGCTGCAGAATTTCTGCTAGTTTGTTCAGGAAAACTTTGTTACATGCTGTTGTATGTATTTCCAATGTTCAATGTGACCAAAGTGGACATCTGTTTTCCTTGTATAGCAACCTTAAATCTACAACTCAAGTAAATATGACCTGGCAGAGCATGACGTGGTCCGTGACATGCAGAACAGGTTAATATAATATGTGCGGAGTAATCAATCTTTTGCATATCACGGTGGTGGCAGCCCCAGGGTTTGGTTCTAGGGGGAGCAAAAGGGCTTTCTTTTAACCAAAAAAGAAGAGCAACAATTTTCTTGTTTACTTTTATTTGTCAAACAATACCATGCGCTGTGTTGAGCAATAAATGGCAAAGTAAATGTTTTAATTCATGCTTTGCATACAAGAGTTCTGTGAGCAATATTCATATTATAATCGTTTTCATATTTAGCTTACAATATTATAGCTTTAATAATAGTGTTCAGCTTCCAAGGTCTTTATATCTTGATTTGAAAAATGAGCAGGGGAATATTTTACTTGCTAGAAGGATTCAGGGGGAGGGGGGGCAGCTTATTCAGCTTCCACAGCTCGATCACGACTGTTTCACTTGAAGCTGACCCCAAGAGGAAAGCTTACCGAACTTTATGCCAGCAAACCATGCATACCAAGTATCCCTGCTGAATTTAATCAAACTTTAAATTAGGTACAGTGGTCTAGGCTAGTGAAACCAACAAAGAACTATTCAGAGTTGATTGCCCTAGTCTCCAGTGGCTTTTCATTTGCCGCGCTTATTCTGCAGTTAGCAAAAACTAATTAGTGACTTCTTTATTTATTGGCCCCAAGAGCAAAGCATCAGTTCTAAAGTTGTAGATAGTGTTGAAAGAAAGCTACCCGCATCGTTTGCATCATGGTATGATTTCCATACATTTATTCACTGGCTTCCAAATCTAGCTACCATATGACTAGCTACTCACACATATCTCTGACCCACATCATGTAAAGCCACACCATGAATAGCATTTCTGAAAAAAACCGATTTTGTTCTCTGAGCCATATTTTGGGACATTGAAGTGGAATTGCTGTCATGCAAATGCTTTCTTTATTGGGCTTGTTGCCGTTTAAGATCATGAAAAACAAATTATTCAAAATAGAAGGCACCTTGGTGCAAACATTTCTGTCAGCGGTTTTGGAAGACAGTTTACTACTTCCTTATTGATACTAATTGTTCTTGATGCCAAAATTTAAATGCTAACTATATAGTCTTAATCATTATAAGGTTAAATAATGAAAACCAAGCTAGGCAAGGCAACTCTGAACAGCCCGCAGCCGGATTAATTCACTGGGCTAGGGCACATCGACTTTTTGAAAGCTAGGACACCTGGTATACAACACACTCCATGGTCTCTCTCTCTACATTTTAAGTGTTTTAATGTCACAGCCACCTTCCGTTTTCAGTACATAACACAATATGCTAGGATTTGGTTTCTGGAACTATAGGATTAAAACAATGTGTTTTATTGCACACATCAATGCTTTCATAAAGCAGCAGCACAAAGATGAACCCTGTGGAACGAACATGCAGTAACAATTAACAAGGCAAACTGCAGCTAATATAAATACCTTAACTGCCATCCTGGGCAATAATTACCCTGGCTCTATTCCCCCATAGCCATAGATACACATGTTTCATGTCGTAATCAATCAGTTGTGAGTGAGCTGTTTTACTCTTCAGGTAATGCCGTTGAGTCTCCATTTCCTTTGCACATATCTGTCCCATATATTTCATTTTATTGTTCCTTTAGGGGTATGGGGTGGGAGTCGAAAGAGAGCTTGCATTTGTTCATACTTGAGGCTATTCAATGTTAGATCCTATTCCATAATTGGTATCTTTCCAGGGTTGCGCTGGTTCAGGCTTCACTAGATTTTTTTTTAGCTGTATGCTGCAGCCGCCGACCATATCATTCCTTTTGGAATTTTTCTTTCACCATTCGTGATTTTAACGCCTAGTGAACGTCGCCATTGCAGATTCTCGTCTTTTATCCCCACTACACGCATATACATTGGCATCAACGGGACCGGTGCGTGCTACTTTAGCCACTATATCTCTTTATTGGGCTGACTAGGGCAAACAAAACAAAACGGCATCGCCAATAGTAGCAATCGTGCTCATCGGCGTCGAACTATGAATGCACATTCATTCGACAGTGGTCAGTTTAAGCAAGAAACATCTAAATAGATGAACGAATGCATACTAGAAAAGTCAGTAAAGTGGGCAGACGATGCGGCGCCAGCTACGAACCGTGCGAGCAAAGGCCAATTCAAATTTGCGGTGGTGGCCATGTAAGCACTCAAGAACTGTAGTAAAGCGCTACTCATGTTGCAGCTGACGAGAGCCCATGATCACAGCAAAAACCACGCCATGGTGATCCCGAGGCAAGCGAACTGCGCCGAGGTGCCGAAATCGGTAGCACCCCGCCGCCCGGGTTGCGCGCCCGCTTTGAATGTCATTTGAGGGAGCACGCTATTGGACAGAAGGCGATGCCCGGGCGCGCCAATCGGGACGCTGGAACCGTCCGGCTAAACTGCAGTCAGCAAAACGATCGTACAGCACACTTTCCGCATCACTTCGGCAAGCGGACAGAAAACGTGCCCCCGCATAGTGCGGAGCGGGCCTAAAAAGCAACCGCACAGCGGCCTTTAGATGTTCAAGGTTCATAGTGAGAGAGAGGCCTTCACCGCCAGCTCCGTCCATTCCGCTTCAGGCAAATGGCCCCGGAGTGCCGGAGTCGCGTCTCGGTCGCGGCGCGAAGCGACAAAAACAGAGCAGTTACACAGCCCAGCGTAAACGCAGTTCTTTTGAGATCGGCGCCAACTGCTCTGTGTCTTTCTCGTTTTGGGAGGAGAAAGCGCAGACTCATAAATCACCGATACACGGCGAAACAAGAACTGAACAGAATGCATGGCACAGAAAGTCGTTCACTGTGGCGTCTTGGAAAGGCACTGGGCGGCCAGATGTTCCGTTGAAGCCGCCGTCCGGACGCAACGCCGCGCAGTGGAGTCGGAAGACTGCTTGGCTTGAAGACTTCACATGACTTCACGCTCGTAAAAGGAAAGACAAACCAGCGATGTTATCAGAAACATTGTCAGCCATTTTCGTGCAACAATAGCATGCCTTCACGCGTATGAAGCCTTCGGCAAAGGTGCCACCCGCAGACGCGCTGGACGACGAACTCCACCGAATCGTTCGTGCCGTAGTCGTCGCTAGGCCTAGCCGGTGTCGCACCGAAGAGGCAGTGGACCGCGCTTCGGAGCGGGTCAATGCTGCAATAAAGGTTCGAATTTCATCACCAGCATACTGAAAATGCCATCTTATAATAAAATGAACATAAGCCCTTTCGGCGCTCCACCGCACAGCCATCCCCTACGTGACCATGGCGTTGACGCTGCAGCGTCGCCGTAGCGACGCAAGCGGCGAGCGGCGGATCGGACACGCCCGGGCGCGCCGCGCCACATCGGTTCTCACTGGATATTCGCACATGTGCAGCATGTGTCTCGCATTCGCTCTGCCGACGCGTTCTATTTTTCAATTATTTTATTATCATGCCGCATCAAACAAGTATGAGACGACGGACAACAGCATAAAGTTTAAAAGTTGTTAACAATCTGGCCGACAGGTTACGTATTCCTATGTTGATCAGCTCTGATAAGAGTACCGCCCATACGCTGGGGAAAGTATTTCGAACGCGGACGCAGTTTTTAAGAAATACAGTCCTTTTTCAAGCATCGCAAACCATTTATTGCCGACGACCGAATGTTTAATATAAGTTTCCAGGATAGATAACATAAGCGCAAGAATCCTTTAAAACCATTTGCCATTCTTAACTTTATTCTAAGCATCACGACTGGTCCCCAGGGAAGGCGCACGCTTCCTAGTGTTCCTGTATATGCTCCCTAGGGAGTATATACAGGAACACTAACAGCGGGTTTTTTTTCGTCTTCTTTTAAACCTTTGCTGACTGTTGGGTTGCACGCACGTTTACGCATGCCTGTGGTAGTCGTTGGTGAAATGTTTTATGACTCGTGAAGCGCAGGGCGTGAAGATTGCTCGTGTAATGTGTCAACTAGTGTGGGGGTGGGGCGCGCATTTCAAATAACGTTCACAAGGGTCATCGTAAAGGCGACGGCGAAGCGAAAGCAATGCGTTACTTAATATGGTCACCAAGCTTCCAGAGTTTGCAGTTAGACCGTGACTTTGTCTCCCTGTATATAATGGTACACATGACCAGCATGTGGTCAAAAAACGATATATGCTTCAGAGGGGCGCAAGCCGAGCGGACATATCACCCCTTGCGTTTAGTTGCTGCTCTCTCTGCGTGTGCATTGCATGTCGTCTTCATGTTCCTTCCATCTGCCCGCAGTGGATCCAGGCCACACTGCTATCCCGGTCACCCTCTTAATGAAGTGCGTTAAGCGATCCCGGATATTTCATTGCGCTGCCACTAAAGACCACAGTCACCGATTTCGCCGATCTTTGCCGAAAGGATCACCTTGAAATCCTTGCCTTGAAATGAAAGCGAAATCTAGCGAGAGGGGCTTGGCACGCACTTCGCATTAGACCAAATTAACGAAATCGGGGTCAGTTTGCTTTAAAGTGATATGACTGTGAACTCCTAAGCCACCAGATAGTGCTTATAAAAAGTCTTATTACTAAATTTTATTTGGCTGGTCATCTAATTTAGATCACATTTATTGTATATTTGACTACTGACGAAGGTAACAGTCTGTTCCTGACAAGTTATTTCCTCTTTTCATGTTCCTATTTAAAGAAAAAGAATTTAAAACCCTTCGCTCGAGCAGCCGGTGTACAAGTAGGTAAGGCCTTGCATTTATTAAGCAAAAACGAATAACCACACCCGTGCCGTGATCCTCATTCGCCGTGCTGGCCCGCGGTCTCACTGCCTATTGGCTAGGTGAAATGTTCACTTGATTCTGCTAAGAACGTGAGCAAATGTGCACAAAGCGATTAACTTTAGTATTACAAAGCTATAAGGTTAAAGAACCGTGGTCGAAATTTCCGAAGTCCTGCACTACGGCGTCTCTCATAGCGTGAGTCGCTTTGGGGGGTTAAACCCCAAAACACAACACACAACTCAATCCTGTACAGCAGATCACGTGAAAAAAAAAACGTAGTAGGGCGGCAAGTGTACAGAGTACGATGCTGAATTCCTAAAGCTGTGAGCACCAAACTTTACCGTATAAAGATCATGCATTACCCGATCCTTCAACATAAGTCATTTCGGCCTGACGTCTCGGGGGTATCTTTTTTTTACATTTGTGCTGGGGTTTCTTTATTGTAAGGCTCAACTGCGATATTGCTAGCAGCTTGTAATAAAGAGAGAGAGAAAGAGCTTGTAGTTAGTGTCCCACAGGAAAACGCGCTGGCGAAGCTTGGTTTCGTGTTGTAATGTTGATTGTAAGAGGGCTCTTTGAAATGTGCCGTTAAATAAAAGACAAGCTGCCATTTTCAGGCTGTTTGCTAGAAGTATCTGCTGTGCGTGTCTCCGCCAGTGCGGCCGTCGCATGCATTTGACGCTTACTTACCCGTTTCGCGACGCGCGAGTGGAAAGTGGGTATTACGGTGGCGCAATTGGGTAACGCAACAGCGGCTTTCAAGCCACCTGCAATTTTCTCCCAATAACTGCGATCTACGCTTTGATTGCTCACATGTGCACGTTTGGTTCCCTGACATCATTGGCGTGACATCACGCACTCTGCGATTGCACCTCAGATATTCCGAGGGAGCTGCATGCGCCGCCTACGTATTGACCACATCGACGCTAACAAAGTGCCGCAACACTGGATCTCGAGCTTATCATTTGCACAACACCTTAGATGCCTAGGTGCTTTCTTTTGCGTCTCTTAATGTTACATCGTGACGGTGTGTTGACTATCTAGATTTTCGAGTGTATTTTGGGCGTCTGTGTATGGCAGTGGGAGCACTAGAAGGATAAGTTCAATGCGAAGCAGGTTGAAGCTGCGACGTCACTCAAGTGCACAACTTTCAGACATGCGAGGTAATGCAAAATAAAATTAAACATAAAAAAATAAAAGCACTTAATCACAAAGTAGAAAGAAAAGGCCCTCAATTTAAAAAGAATCACCATTGTTATTAGCAGTATATTTCTGCACCTTTGCCAGTGTTAGTCTTTCCGATGACGGCTGACAGGAAAAAAGGCTCTTCTTTCTTTTGCTTTCGGCTCGGCCTTCGTCTCGCGAACGCGTGAATCTGTGCAAGGCCTCTCTCTATGCATCGCATTGCGCGAATACAGATGCGAGCGATTGGCAAGGTTGTGTAGAAGCAGTACCGCTAAGAAAACAAGATTAGCGCTAGCGCGAGCAAAGTGATGTTGCGTGCGGTGCTGCCGTTTACCGACCTTAACATCCGCGTTTCCAGTACGCACCTTCAATAGCTATCCCAGTGAGCTGCGCTCGCACACGTCTACCTATATGCCCTCCTTTTCAACTCTTGCTGTTAGCATTCAGTACAGTGTAACTGAAATTACCTGATTAAAGTGGGACCAGAACATCCGCTCTCTCGAAGCATACAGCATAATCTCGATGAATGGGAAGTGATGAGGTAGACGCTGTATGACAGACAACCTGCTCAGCGGCACGAATACCTTCAAGGACAGAAACCGGCCGAGAATGCTTGAAAAAAAAATCACCATGATCTCGTCGCAGATAGCATCTACACATGACACACCAGAAATTGATGGGCTTCCACAGGCCGTCCTCGCCCTCTCCGACGAAATCGTCGCATATCTGACACATATATGTTGTCATTGAATCTGGTTCCATTAGTCCGGCTACAAAACAAAGCGTCGGCAGATGGCGTGCAAGTTTAGCCAAACAGTCCACCGGCCACAGGGTCTGCGTTCGAGCACAAAATGCTGACACTTACAGCCCCTGTGTTGCTCCCAAGGTCATCAGGAGTTATGGCAAGACTCCTCCTCACGCTCCAGAGATTTCGAGCTTCGCCCCATACAACGCTAAAAGGACGACGCTGCGGTCTGGGGCCGTTTGGCTGACTCTATTAACCACTCTAGCCGAAACATTTTTTCCCGCAATTACGCGTTCAGAATATTTCCATGCACGAGACATTCCTCGCTAGTATGTGTTCTTGCAACATCAACAAAGCTAGCACGTAGATGCGAGGTTCGAAACTAGTGTAATAATTCACAAGCACAGTGTGACCAATAAAGTTAATTGATGACAGTTCGCCGATAATTTGAGAATAATTCTTGAACTCAAAACCTTCACCTAAATTGCCTTTTTCCTCGCGTGTTTCTTTTTCAGGATACACTCGTTTTCGTTGAAGTGCAGATCTGAATAGTCCAGGCGCTTCTGAGGCACGTCGTACAGCTCGTAATGTGTCCCAAGTGCTGCAAACCTCCTCAAGGAAAGAAAATAGTTTGTTTCACCCTCTGCAATGAGAGCGACTTGCACGAATTCGAAAGAAGCGCCACTACACGGCTTGGAAGCAGAAGCCTTGAGCTCTAACCTTTTGAGAAAGTCTGCACTTGTGCTGCTGCGCGCAGAATTTGATAAATTTCTTTCTTCGAGCTTTGCCCGCTCATGGAAGCCTTGATGCGGAGCTTTTACTACTTCTTTTTTTTTGCTAATAGTTGTTTTCTCATCATTCGGTGATGTACTAGCTTCTGTGCTTGTTCTTTGTGAACGCTTTATTTTATATGGCTCCTTGTAACTATATCGTCCTGCAATGCCTTTGCGAATAAATAAATACGCAAATTAAGAGGCATGGCGTATCAAATATCTGGAGTCCGGGCAGCGAAAAGCGCAAGCAAGTGCTCCGCGGTAACTTCAAAGTCAATAACTTAGTCAGTTTCTCATTTATCTATATTTCAGTTGATTGACAATCTATGTTAGTTACCGCAATGTGAACTGCACAGCTTGACGGACGTCAGAAGAGACAAGTGCCGAATAAAGCCGACCCTTGAAAAAAGCCAATATATCCAAGTTGCTGACAACGCATTCCTCTTCTCAATATGAGGCCTGAAGAGTCTCGAAAAAATACTGCTGGGTAAATTACTCTTATATTCAGCTCCGTCGGCTTCATCATATCGCCGCCATGAAATAAAAACGCTTGCTCATTCAAGGCAGCGTAGACTTGAAGCACTCTTGCAAACCTAAGAGGGTCTTCTGGGATCATCTTCTGTCTGCAAATAACCTGAAATGGCAGTTTTGGAAGCTCAAAAAATATGAATATTAGTAGAGCTGAATGGCTGCAATGACACATTCTTTGATAAAAACTAATTCACGCCCAGCGTGAATGCAAGTTCCCTGTTTACCGCTTTTTAAACTTGACCCCGTAACATAAAAAATTCTGTACTAGTGTAAAAATGCCATAGCGTTAAAGGCCCCGTTTTATAGAAAATCCGGCGTTGGCTTTGTTATTGTTTTTTTCGAGGCGATGTTGTTTATTAGTTCAACTTTACTTACGTCTTAAGACGGCCCCACAAGCAGCTAATATATCCGCATATCGGCCCTCGGGTCCCTTGTGCTTTTCTGTATTTTAGTGCAAAACGAAATCCATTGTTTTTTTTTTGTTTCAATTTTAGTGTTTACTACTGCCTGAGAGCGCAGGAAAGTATAAATCAAATATTTTGTTATTAATCACAAAGTGAGCAACACAACTTTAATTTCAAGTTCCTAATAAGCTCTTTATATCAGTATCTCAAGATAAAATAGTTGCCCACTATAGCCTCATCATTAAAGGGGAAAATAAATTATGGAGGACACTTAGGTTTCGCCATCAAAGGTATGAGGCGATAGCGTACGCCACCAGTTCACATATAAAGCCCCGCTCTAAGCAAGCCTAGATGAACGTGCCAGCATGGCCTAGGGGTAACAGGATCCTAGCAGGCTGATTCCGATGTCGCCCTCCCATATGAAAGGAGTGGCCCTAGTTGGCAGCTCCTGCCAGATGTGACGTCAGGCAAGAAAAGATCCAGTCAATGCGCTGACATTCTAGCTGTCAGCTAAATTCTGCCAGCTTCATACTCATTACCTTTCGTTCCCAACGCTAACGTCGAAGAAGGATATTCAAGTGAATGGGGCCTTTAAGAAAAGTGGACATGTGTTCAAGAAATTTTAAGAATTCCGAGCCCTCCTATCTTCAACTTCATGCACTCTTGTAGCTAACAAGAATTGCTTCTAAAGCCAGTAGTCTTAAAATCACAGCCATTGCACTGCAATCTTTAAACATTATACATACACTCTCCCAGGCGCCCATTCTCCATTCAGAACCGCAGCATCCCTCACGACTTAAAGGGACACTAAAGACATCCAAAGATGCTATGAAAATCGAATAAACTACATTTGGTGACACTGTCGCCGCATATCCGGCAGCAAAAAATCGAATAATTGCTGAGATATTGCGATAAGAAGCTGAGGTTTTTTTCTTGTTCCCGCCAGTCGAATTCAAACTGTGCCCTCCGATTACGTAGTTGGAGTTGAGTGACGCACACTATGACGTAAGCGGAGACTTCGTGATAGCTAGCGAGCCGGCGCGGACGCGGCGTCGCATCCCTCAAGTGCCAACATAGCAACAGCGTACTCGCAATGACGGCCACAGCCGAAATAAATAAAACGATGAAGAGAGTAATTTACCGAGCGATGGGCCCATAAAGGAAGAAAAAAAAACATACAACGCTTGTAATGCACAATACTTTACATGTTTCTCAAGCTTTTGCGCTCCTTCTTGCACTGTGTATAAACAAACCGAGCCCTCGGTAATCGCAACGCTTCCCGACATGTTTACATACAAATAAGATTTAGTTACCAGCAAAATAGTGTCCTCGCTGCTGCGTTTGTCAGTTTTGAAGCTTCGTCGCACTTTTTTCCTTCAAGGTTTGTGCTACAGCTCCGTGTTCAGCGAAAATTACGTCCACGGTAGCAGAGCATGACCGAAGTGCCGGCGCCACTAAATTTGCCAGCGCTGTGAAATTCCACATGTTAAAATGGATCCAGTGCACAATATAGTGCGTATAGGCATCCAGAACATTAGTTGCAAGTCGTGAGAGCAGGCAGCATACGCCGATGGTGAAGAAGTTGTAATTTTTAGACCGGCAGCAGAAACATTTTATTGTAAATGGGGCCATGACGTTAAGACCGGAAATATTTCCAACGATCTTGTTGCGCGGCGTAGTCGAGCGAGGTAATCCATTCTGGCTTGATGTTTTGGTGTTGCTGAGAGAATTTTATTCCGTGTTTGCCGAAGCCTAGCTTACGCGTTTTATGCACTGTATTTCTGATTTCACTTTCAAATGTCAAAGTCAGCAATAAAGAAAAAAAAGGCCGAGGCTAGAGTCACGCCCGTGGCAGCAGCCGACCCCACACACGTTTCACCTGCTGCCACGCACGGAAATACGTCACACTCACGTGACCCGTGCATGATGACGTCAGTGGATGCGCGCTTCCGTTAAAATGGCGCTCTGCAAGTGTACTAGTTCACTGTAGTGGTACTAAGACTGTAGCCGAGTGGCGTTTCATCTGTGTGAAATTTGCTCGTTGTCATAGCTTTAAAGGCGTTAATTTTATTGCGGCGGTGTTAATGATTGCTATTGGTACGTATGAGCTATTTTGTGTTGTGAGTTGTGCGGTAAAGGCGAAGTGTTGCACGCGCGCAGCGAGAAAAAGTCAATTGCTGCGTTCCTGTCTCGTGTAAGATACTACATATTTTGGCGACGAGGATGTTAGCTTAATCCAAGACCTTGGCGTAGACTGCTGACCGTCCATCATGAGCTTTTCAGGTCTTCAGCCGCCTCCGCCCTTCCGTGGGAGTAATGGAGGCTGGCGTTCCACAACTACATGCTGGCGTCTGGTGCCTCCACTAGATACCTCCACACTTGTGCTAACCGGAGAGGGCTATCCTGCCAGCGAATTTTCTACACATTGTCGCCGTCGTCCCATTCAGCGCCTACCGCTGCTGCCTCACACTCCGGTGACGATGCTATCTTTATACTGGCGACGCATTACAAATCTTCCGTAAATGTGATCGCCGCACGCCACCGTTTTAACTGCCGAGTACAAACTGCCGGAGAGATAGCATATGAGTACATCGCTGCCCTTCGCAGCCTTGTCGGCGACTGCGGTTTTGGGAGCTTCGCGGACATTATCAGGGACCAGCTGGTGAAGACCATTAGTCACTATTTTAGTGAACGCCATCTCATTCTTGACTCTGTCGCGCTAGACAGTGCCAGCAAGCTTCCTGTGAAGCAAAGGAGCTGTCAGAAGAGGTCGCACCAGTACAGCGCGTGTGGGATGCGAGTGCACATTAGAACGGGTCCTTCAGGTCCCTTGCATCAAATGCAGTTGCCACCTATGTAAATCTTCATCTGCACTTCCGGAGTGTTCGTGCTATCGCTGCGGTTATCCTGCCCACTTGGCGAACGACTCCACATGGCAAGCTCGCAAACGAAAGTGTCGTCGGTGCGGCGAAGTGGGCTATTTGGAATCTGTGTGCAAGTCGTCTGATCGTTCCAGTGAAGTGCAGAAAGTGGAAGATGATTCTTCCAGCAATGCTGCTATTGTTCAGGTCTCTACTGTTCCTCTGCAACCTGTTGCTTTGCCAGGCAAGCTTTGGGATAAGCCTGCTATTGACATCGTGGGGCGTTTCGACCAAGCTCCTAGTAACTGTCGCTTTGCAATAACACTCATTGACTATTACAGTAAATGGCCAGAGGCTTCTTTCACAACTGCCACAGTTCAAGAATTGCTTCTAGGTACATTTGTTCACGAGGATTACCCTGAGGAAATAGTGTCGGATCACGGACCACAATTCTCATCCTCGGGGTATACGTAACTGCTACTCCTCAGTTTATGACCCTTAACCCAATGGACTTGTAGGGCAGTTTAATAGGGTTTTCAGGGCATATGTTCAGATGGCTCTTTGCGAGCAATGTGATCTACGTCCGCTATTATATCTCTGTGTCTACCACTGTGCTCCACATTCCATGACAGGAATCGCACTAGCTATCCTAGTTCATGGCCAGATGCCTTGCATAAGACTTAACGTTGTGTGCCTGCCTGGATCAGTGCTTCTCCACTGATCGTACAAGAGCGCTGAAGCTCTATTGCCAGTGGCTAGAGCAGAAGCGAGCCAAATATAAGCTTTATGCAGACCAGCAGAGTGGAACCAAGCACTATGACTTTCAGATTGGCGACTATGTGCGAGTTTGCAAGCAGATTGTGCGAGGCAAGCTGGCTGCTCGGTTTCAGAGCCTCGAAGAGTTGTGGAGCGAATTGAACCAGTCTCACACCTGCTGGATGATGGGCGAGTGTGGCACTTGTCCAAATTATGAGCTGTTAGAAAAGCAGTTGTTCAGCGCCAACCTCCGCCTTCAGCTCTGATGGCTCTCCCGCTAACATTTTGTTGCCCACTGACTGCACCCGAGTGTCGACCAGTCTACGTACCAGAAACGCAGACCAGAGTCCAACCTCGCATAACCCCAATAATGCAGATGTTAGCCCGGGAACTTCCTCATTCCTGGCTTTGCCCGACACAGAACCGACAGACCCCCCTCAACCAAAGTGTGCATCAACAGCAGCAATTACTACTCCTCTTCCTTCTCTCCGCAGAAGTAAATGTGAAAAGAAGCTTCCCGCAAGGTTTAAAAGACTGTGATGTATTAGAGGATATTAGCAAGGTTTTTTTTTTAAGTGCGGTGAAAATATGATAAAGACGGTGTTGTTGCACATGTGTACGCAAGAAAACGAAGTGAAATACAGAACGGCTGGAGAGTAGTCAATTGCTGTGTTGCTGTCTTGTCTACGTTACAAGTTGCATTATGTTTCTTTGGTTCGAACCCGGGTGCTCCAGAACAGTAGTTGGTTATGTAAAGTATTGCTCAATTCAGGTATAGGCATTTGGTAGGAATGAGCCAGTCTTTTGCATATATTACATAGCCCTTCTGCCCTTTGGTGCATATTGTCGCGCGCAAGATAAAGGGATGTTCCTTACTTTTGCTCACCTTCAAATAGTGTGTCGTGTGGTGGCTGCATGGCGACTAGGACAGTGAATTATGTTGACCAATATTTTTCATGTCGCAGTCACGATTTTGTACGAGCAGACAGAAATAGCTAAAGATGTTTGCACGGGGCAAATGACATCTATGTTCTCATTTACCAACTCACTTTACCAGTTAGGTTAAGGCGTTGTCAAGAGCAAGCCTTTGGCGTAAATTGCTTTCTTCGCCATTCTCCTGTGAGACCAGAACAAGTACACAGCTAATGTAAGCCAGACCACTCAACTTCTACACACAAACGATCATTATAGGCAGGCACTGCATTGTGTATCCAAGATGGTGAGGGAACCATATCTGGTAGACTACCAGTAGGCCTGTTCCTTGGCTGGAGTTGCAGAGGCGCTCTATTCAGAGCACCTACTGGAGGAATAGTCGAGTCTTTCCATTTTGGGCTGGAACTGACCTGCGACGCTATTTATTAGGACGACTTTCCACCAACAAGGTTATCTGCTTTTACTTCAGGTTTCCATGAAAATAATTAAATAGTGCTCCTTTGTTAAGGCGCGACACTGATCAGCTCCCTTTTTAACAGTGATCGGACGTTCCAAGAGCCTAAATGGGGAATGTTGCATACACATGCAGTTAAATTACTTAGCATTTACTAAACATGTTTTCAGTCATATTTTTTTACCTACTATGTACATCCTCGCAGTCAGTGGAATTACATTTTTTAATCAATAGCTTTACGGGTTGAATTCATGATCGAACGGGACGAAAAGCACAACAGCTGTATACATTCCAGACTAACTTGGGCTATGAGCGACACTGTAGGGGAGGGCTCTGGATCATTTCGATCACCTTTAACTTCTTTAAGAGGTACTGACTGTGCACAGTACACGGGTGCTATGCGTTCTGCATCAATTCAAACACGGCTGCCACGGCTCAAACCACTGTACCCTGGTTCAGTGGTTGAGCATCTTAACCACTGAGTCACTGTGGCGGGGTAAAAGTAAAAAAAATAGGTATATAAACCTTGACTTTTTTCTTGGCACACACTATAGTTTATTTCATCCATGTCTCTGCTGTAACACCCTATGTTTACTTCACTTGACAATAATGAATCAAAAGCCAAGACATTTGTGTTTGGTGCATGATAGCCACAGTTGCTTATGCGCCATAAAACCCCATATAGATAGACATTGAAACTCTGCGTATGGAGCCGCAACTTTAAACCCAAGCTCTAAGGCCATCTTAGCCCATGCAGTGCTCAGGGCACTGCTGCCACCCAGTCAAGTGATCTTGCAACTTTGGTGACAGGTTGCAAAGCTTGAACAGTTACTGTGCACTCCTAATGCACTGTATGCAATGACTATGGCGAAGGAAGGCGAGAGACGGTGGCAGGCGGGCACCATGTACAAAGCTATCCGATAGCCCCTTTCGAGCCCTGACAGAAAGAACACGTTCATATAATGCCTCCTTCCTGGTAAGCATGTGAAGCTCTCATTGTTACAATTGTTTTTTTTTCTTTTGAATTATGTTTATGAAGAGCAGTACTCTCCCCCTTGTTTTCTTTGTGCCACCCCACCGAGAGTACCATAATGGCAGACCCTGATTCTCTGCAAGAGCAAAGAGTAGAGTTGCCTGGCACTTCCTATGATTTTGTTACTCTTCAAAAATGCTTTCTTTTGTCGCAATGCCCAGTCTACTTACTCCCTTGGCTTTGGTATCTGTGACAGCACCTTTTGCATGACATTGTGGCCCATAAGGCTTGACAGCAGTAGTCAATAAGCCAAGCACAGATTCCTCGTGAACTTTTACTAAAGCTTTCTTAGCACACTTGTTGCATGCAGGTTACCTGCATGGTTGGTCAAAGGACCCCATGCCTTGGGGTGTGCAGTTAAGCTGCACAATGGGGAACTTGTGAAGCTGCCAAAGTTTCTCAGGGAAGCAGACAAGACCCATCCTCACCTTACATACATCTTGAGCTTTGGGCTATTTGTGCCTCATAGAAGAGTCAAAAGATTGTGACCTATTAATACATTCTGCTTCATAAAGTGCTTTTAAATGGCACCTTCGTTTCTTAACAAAGATAGAGCTTTTCAATAACCAAGAAAAAGCAAAAAAATTATGTCGAATTCAGATTTACTGCAAAAGCATGGGGTAAATAAAGATGTGAGGTATGTCTGATGCCGTGGCCTTTGTCTTCAACTATTTGAGGATGCCTCTTGCAGTTGGCAGGCAACATGAACAGGTGACTCCTGTGACGTCATAAGACCGCATGTCACGGTTGAATCGGCAAGTGCTGCTAACTTTAGCTTCGCCATTGAGATGGGAGGGTGAGATCAGAATCGCCTTCTAGGACTCTTGGGTCCCAGGCTAGACATGCTACCCTAGGTCACGCAAGCACATTCATACGGCTTGGTTAAAGTTGGGCTTTATATCTATGTCACTTCTGGCAGCTTGAGGAGCACACATTACGGCCTACCTCACAGCATGCCTCTGGCAGGTGGCATGCCTTGCCACTTTTCGGCTGTTTCTGTGACGTCATCTGTCTTAAATTTACCTGCCTTTGTGTTTGCTTGCATTAAATGTGCGTGTGACGCCAGCAGCGACATATGTTCCTGTGGTTTAACAATGTAAACTGTCCTGATCTTCAATCTGCTTTAAAATAGCAGGCCTGGTCCTTTGTGGCAGTTGTCAAATGCCGAGAAACTTGCGCTAAGCGATACAAGGAACAGCAGGCAAGAAGATACAAAGTCATCTACATACACCTTATATCACGTATATCAAAATAAACTACGCCAAACTAGTGTTCTTGCTTGCTTTATTAAATTTCCCACATTAAACATTTTTTCAGGTCTATATAACAGCAAAAGAGCAGCATTTCTTCGTTACAGTACAGATCTAAGTATGACCATTTTTGCATTAACTACACTTACATTGAATACTTGGGCTCACAAAAAGACTGAGGTAGACCCTAAGTTCCATGCCGCGGCGACCCCTTTTTTGATAGGTAAACCAAGGTGCCCTTGGGTTGTGCAATGTCAGTGCACGTTATAAAATCCAGGTGGTTGAAATTTCTGGACTATTCTACTATGATTTGAGACATTAAACCCATTAACTAAAGAAGTAAACCCCAAGTGATCTTTCTTTACCCACACAGGAGTAGCACATTATACGGCTGAAAAGAAAGTTAACTGAATCACAGAAAATGTGAGCGCATACAGCTGTAGGTATAATAATCTACTGGTAGTAAAGTTACTGCCAGCTGGTTCTTAAACGGACATGCATGTGTATGCATACTGCTATGACAGGAAGCACACTGGTAAGCAGTAATAATTTTTTTTAGTGCCTAAAGCTTTGAATAAACATGTGCATGTCTTTTGAGTGTCCTGCGTATGCTGACGAGCGTGCATACTACGAACATAGCATAGAAAAGATCTCCTCAGTGCCTTTAACAATGGGCATTATTTTAGAGCTCTTAGCCTGCCCTAGGCAACAGACTCGCAACGAACTTTTTATTTACGTATTTGAAAGACATTGGACTTTTAGACAAACTAAGTTCACCTTGAATGTCACACTGTGGCATTTTTCACGCTGTGAACTATGTAAGCACATTTATTGGACTATGCATTTCATCATTTCATTTTATACCATTACTCCACGATACACCTTAGAACACACTTAATGGCTGCATTTTATCTCCCTCTTAATTTCTTTTAATCTCCTCAGGATTCTTTTTCCATCTTTACCTCCCGAATTCCCCTTCCTACACAGAGTAGCATGTCAGAGAAATTTAAACGGCTAAAATCTCTGTTCTTCATTAAAGGGTCTCTCTCTCTCTCTCTGTGTGCATGTCTTTTGACCTTGTGTCCAGCAGGCACCACCACAACACTTTGAACTCGCACAGAGAACATACTTTTGTCAGCATAAAGGAATTTTTCAAGCTCACAAGACTTTTAGAATAAAAACAACCAAAGCAATATATATGTCTCTTTGTGTGCATTCTTGTGACAACGTACCAGGCACATGGACTCTTTCGAAATTGCTGCACCTACTGTCCAGTAACCAAACATTTAAACACCCAGCACAACAATCCTGTTTTGATCTGTATTTTTGCATGTTTTCGAAATAACGCAAGTGCACTGGTCCACAGTCAAGAGATGTGTAAGAATGCCCTTCCCAGTTGAATTGAGGCCTTTTGTAGTTAGAGTCAGCACCTCTGACTCAAGTCCCAACATCAACTACAGTTGATGTCATGACACATAAGCCAAGGTGGGGCTCATTTCTAGAAGAGTCAGTATTTTCGTCCACATGGGCATGCCTGCTACGAGCAATGATGAATATGTTTTGAAAATGCCCAAATATTGCAGACAAGAAAAGCATACTCTGCAAAGTCAGCATTAACCGTGCCCATGACATGGACGAGCAGGGTCATGTGTTTTTAGTGAAAGTAGCAAAGGACAATTAAGCTCGGCTCAGTGACTACTTTTATTTCTTGCAGTACTGGGGAAGGTGGAGAGGTTCTGGGTGAAAACAGAACATATATGAGGCAACACAAGCAGAAGTTCTTTTAAACTGATGAAGAGAGTATACTTAAGTTCTTTTGGACAGCAATAGAAAATGAATTGATTGGTTCTGTTCAGAATTTGTGGCAGTAGCACAGCACAAAAGGGTAAACAAGGATCAATATATTTCTAGCGTCATCCTGACATTTCAACAACACATTTGGCATCCTGGACAGTATGACGAAATATTTACAGCTATATGAGAAAAGTTAACCTTTGTTTATATTTTACGAATTAACAGTTAACTAAAATGTAAGCATGTAAAACAAGGCAGAACATGAAGTCCCGGCGGCCCATGACATGAACTAAAATACAGTGATGATCATCAGCCCTGGTGCTTCTCTGCAGTGCACAAGTACAGAGGGGCGAAGCATACACAACAAACGGTGTGCTAGCATACAGGCAGGCTGTGCCTAAAACAGCTGAAAGCAACAACGATGCACTTACATATGAGGGCCAGTTCTCGGGAAAGCAACATAAAAAAAAAGATACTGCAACAGCGAGTAGCAATACGGGTAGCTACCGCACCAAATTAACATGTTCTACGTACTACTTTAAGTACAGCACTGCACACTTGGAGAAGACGCGACCGAAGGGGCTGTAAGCAACTCGCACTGTACACAAACCTCGCAGGTACACACACTGTCCCGCTTGTATCCCAACGACGTGAAGAAACCGGGAGCACAAATGATTGAAGTATCTACGCGCAAATTTTACGATAAATGACTGATGCAATAAATCCACTGTGAATTCTTTTTATATAACTTTCAGTAATGCTAAGAGAGCCTTACCAAAACAGTCAATGCGGGAAGTGTTCTCAATGTGGTAATATGGTCCCTGGAAAGAGACAGCACACTAACTACAGTGGTTAGAACACTACTACAACGACACATCTCTTCGCCGCCATTTGTAATACGTCCCGCAGTGAAAGTAGCTTGCAGCAATGCCGCACTGTACCAATTGTTGACAAAAAAAGAAAGCAACCGCAAATGAAAATATTGCACTTAAAAATTAAATTTCAGACTCTATAAAGGTCCGCATAGATGGTGTGTTTTAGTTTTCGCCTGTCAATTCTGTTATACCATCCATGGCTACAGCTGGCAGACGACGCCATACACGACACGAGATAGTATACCATACACGAGATAGTATACAACTTCGAGTGTCTCAGAGAATTGCAGTGAACAGGACATCCGACCTAACGACGCCGAAGCGTAGCTATATATTATCCGTAGAGCTTCCGTGTAAGCAATTCTAGGTTATATGAAATGCGAATCACACTAGGGTCGCGGTAGTGCGCGCGGCCTGTTATCATATGTCCCACATATTACAAGTGAGACATATGTACCACAGAAAGAACAGGGTGCTCGCATTTGGGCGTAACAGCTGGTTGAATATATTACGAAACGAGCTGTGGTGATCATGCAAAATAGTAATAAAAAACTAAAATGTTTATTTAATGCACGCGGGTTGAACTATAGTCACGCGGCACATATTATATCTGCCGAATTTTTCAGCGCTTGAAAATATTTACTTACTGCCCCATCTCAATGATTTTCCAGGTACGCTGTTTTTGAAAAAGAAAAAAAAAAGGAACACTGTAGAATGATGGAATGCAAGGACGTTTTCAGTATACAAACAGGGGGCTTCTCTGCATGTCAACTCATGTTGCTGTAAAGCCCACCCATTATGATATTTTTTTACAAAAAAGTACCCGATATCCTCTTCACTGGCTGTGATGCTGCATCGTGGGCGGAAGCCGGCAAAGCAGTGATAGGAATTGGTTAATGTGATAAAAAAGATCCATGTTGAAAATTTATAACTTTTGCTACAAATATATTCTACAATTTAGCTCAAAGGACGGGATTGCTGCACATATATTGGTCATGTTAATGTAAGTTGCTTGCCCGCAGAGTGAACCGCATGCAAAGGTGATGACAAGACCTGTTTCCGCTCATAGATACATGCTTCATCTATGCCAATAAACAATGAACAAGAAGCAAATCAGCAATTGCCAAATAATTCTTCAGCTGGTAGCAACATTAGAATAATAAAACTATTCTGTAAGTTGTATTATTGTTTGTGTTACATAAGTAATTATCTGACCTTTTCAATGTTACAAGTATTATGTTGTTATAAATTATCAAAGAATATCATTATGTTGTATTATAAACATTATTTAACATTACAAAGCAAAATCCCTTTGATATAGTCTTCTCTACATTGTTATGCACGTTTTCAATAATGACTATAAAACAATATAATAAAAAAAAAATACTTGAAGCAGTGGGTTGCAGAATTTTCCCCCTGTCTCTTACCGCGAATACATTTTAAACTAACAGTACTTTGCAACTAAATCTCTTAAATTCTGCCTGCAACAAAGCGCATGCACAGATATAGTATTTTGTTAGAAAGGTTTGCTTACTACCCATTCATCACTACCCCATGGGGCACCCTTTTTTTTCTATTTACATAAACAATAAAACAGAGGGCTCCGGTCACTCATTTTCACCCACTCATATGAATCACCTGGTCTGACATTAAGCAATTACGTTAACATATCTACATAATATCGCACAAACACAATCAGTACACTAGCATATAAAACCAAGTACTATACAGCACCTCTTAATTATGGCCTGGTTATTATATGCTTGGCTCCATTCATGGTATCGACGTGAGTGCACCGAGTTGTATACGTTGTTTAGTGTTGTGCGGGATCATATATATGTCACTATATGACTTGTTGGAGTCACTCTAGCTAAAAAGTGTTTAGCTGTTTGACTGTAGATGTAAATTTTCCATCTGAAAACAAAGATACATTCCAGATGGATAGGTAGTTCAATAATCGAGCCTGAAAACTATGTCATTCTGGCAGGAATATGGTTTCTAGCTGGAAAGAAGTGATTTCTCGTTCAAAAGCCCAGCTGTAATTCAAATTATTTTAATTCAATTCATCTAATTTATGCTAAACATTTCATTTATGAACTCTCGGAAAAAAAGCTGCAGAGACCGTTTAGGACGAGGTAAGGGAGGCTGCAGTGACAGAATTATCAAAAGTTCAAACAAGAAGTTTCTAACGAAGAAATTCAGCCTTTTCTGAGTGCATGCATATAAATGAAAGATGAACCAAAGTACCGCCAATATGCAACATTACTATTCCTAAAATAACATAGCAAAATGCACACGAAATTCCCATTTATAGGTTCAGTGAACAAGGTACCATGCATTGCACAGTAAAATAGAAAACACAGGTCCCTCTAGAAATATTGAACACAAAACTTTGTCACTCACATGGTTGATATTGGAAAAATACAGTTTATTTAGTAGAACCAGCACTGTACAAGTTAAAAGACTAAAGGAGGTAATTAGTTTGGCAATGTCAAATCATCCCTTTTTCACAGGTACAAAATATTAAAACAATGTTGCCCCTGATTGGGTTCATAAATTGATGACATTTTTCATCATCAAAGTGCAAATGATAAAAAGATGGTAATAATAAATTATAAAGAAATAATATAGATAGACAATTTGATGCTGAATGATTAGCTCTGTTGAAGCTTGACAGTACATTGTTTATGAAACAAACGGCTTTTTTTTTTCTAGAGGCAGAAGTTCACTGATGTCTTTTTTTTTAGTAGTTGCCTTCCATACCAGCGTGCAATAGTTAAGGTGGGAACAGAATATGACATGGTAAACTTGATACTGAGTCTGAAAGAGGGCATACCTACAACACAGGACAGTTTTTTGGATACCTGCTCAATATCACTATCCCATGTCAGCTGACTTGAGAATATACACCTAGGATTTTATGCTGTATCACAACGTTTATTTCATGACTTCTTAATTTTAAATTGAGGTTTGGGGAAACATGTTTGTTTTTAGGTGCAAATAAAATTTCTTTGATTTAAGTTTCATCAATTTTTAGGCTGTTTATTTGGTAGTTCAAGTAGTTTTTACAGTGCACACTGTTAGCCATTTCAAACATATCAAGTTTATTAGTTGAGCTAAAAAACAAACAAGTTGATGCATGAGATCATTTATGTATAAATTAGATTTAAGAACAGCCCAATTGGGCTCAATGGGTTCCAGTTGGAATTCATAGGAACCCACTGGAAAGTCTATTTGGAACACTTGATTCCATTTGAAAATCTCATTCCAGTTGGTTCCAATTTGATAGGTCAATTGGATCCTGCAACTACTTGTGCAAAGTAGTCTATAGAGTGCCATCTGTGCATAACTATAGTATTAATCAGTTCATATATGTTCAAATTATTACTCGGTTAGATAAATCTTTACCAACTGGTTAGCCCACTTTATCAAACCCATTACATACAGTGAGACAATTACCATCTGAGTGCAATTGGTCTGGCCAACTGCACTGCGTGTATCCATTGGAACATTTCCATATTTCACAAAGAAAACAAACACAATATTCAAAATAACAACGATCAGCAGTAAACTTCTGGAAGACAGAAAACTTGACGAGTTGGTTTGGATATATGACTATCAGTAGCTTAACCTGTAAAACACAATTCTTCCTCTTACTATCGCTGCGCATACAAAATTAAATGAAATAACTACACTCGAATGGCAAGACTGGCCCCAGCATGAGAATAGGAAGAAGTATGGTTGCTGGGTCTATGGAATCTTGTGTTATATGCATCTGTGAAACTGTACAGTATTACATTTCTTATGCGAGACGTATGCTTGCCTGTACTCCTTGATATCCATCAAGCATGTTTCCACGCAAATTGTAAGTCAGTCTACCTTTTGTCCCATTCGGTATGTTCCGTTGGACACATTGTATGCAATGAGTGTGACCCATTGTATATACATACCATTGGCACATCCCATTGTACCCACTGAGTGCAATTGGTCTCACCCATTGGCTGCAATGGGTTAAGTGTCAAAAAACACCATTGGTTCCAGTTGGAAAATTAAATGGCTACAGTTGAAAATATCCAATTGGTCTTTTTTGACTGAGCTCGTATAATGCAGGCCCTGAAAGCATTGATTCAGGTTGAATAAGTACTAGTACTAGAACCCCTTTATAGTAAAGTCACTTGGACCAGCAAATTTATTTACTATATCTGCTTATCAGAGCTGCTGATCCTAGTGGTAAAGAGTTTAAAAAATTTTGGTTTTGCGATTCTATAGGTATATTTTAATTCATGGGAAGTACGTCGGCACGGACAGACGCACTTCAATTATTTGTCAAAAATGTATTTACTATAAAAGTGAAAAATTACAGTCGTCTGCGGAAGACCAACTGGGACTTGAGTTTTCCTTAAATGTAACCGTGAGCTGTTTGCTGTAGCAAGTTATATGCTCAATTCAGTTCAATTGGCTAGCCATAATTGGTCTGTACATCAGATGTCAGTTTATTTTCAAGGTGAAGTTAGCAAGCAGGAGATATATATGGCAATTGTTTCTCTTCATTGGTACTTGAAGCAACCACAGTACCAACAATCTTATATTTTAATTAATATTTTCCAAGTGCTGTACTGGAGGCTTCACTTTCAGGAGACTGCAAATATAAATTAAGTAATTGCAGTACTCAAAAGCAGTAGATATTATTGCTTCATGTCTCCTTATCCATAAAATGAATGAATGAATGAATGAATGAATGAATGAATGAATGAATGAACATTATATATTTTACACTTGACCACAACAGCTTGCAGTTGGTAATGTTCACGCCATAAACATTTGCACCTGTCTCTCCTCCCCCTCCCCCCCCCCCCCTTTTCACCCATGACGGCAAGTGTAGGCACCACTGTGCCTATAGCTGACACAACTGAGAGTGCTGCTGAGCACTTTCAACAAGTTTTGAATTTCAACCACCTTGCACCATCTGTTCCTTCGACGGACCCTCGACGCCTCACGTACCTTAAATTCTGCATGGAGAATATATGGTTGTGACTCAGCGACCGCAGACGAAAAAGCTACCACTCTGTAGCTTGAAAGAGTGACCCAGTGCAAAAGCAACATAAACAACAAAATGGCATACAAGGGAGCTTGCAAACAAAGCTAACGAATTACATGGCAATATGTATAAATATATATATAATGGAATAATAATGTTGGTGTACATCAACCATACTCACGACAAAATGCAACTTTATTGCCCTCAGAGATGGGGAAAAGAAATCATTTACCCTGGAAATATATTTATTTACCAATTAAATGAGGCAATGAGAACTACTTTAGCGCCTGCAGTGTCTTGCATAATTTATTCTTAAGGGTGGCAGAACCAATTTATCAGTGCATCGGGTGAAGATATATTTCTCTTTTGGTTTTAATTTAGAGAGGGACACAAGAAAAGCAGCTGCTGTGGGAGAAGAGAACCTCAGATAATATACTAGCTGGTATTTAGAGAGGACATTAATGCAAATAATCTTATATTTAAGAAAACAAATCTGCTGTTATGAGCTGTATAACTGTCCCCGACAATTAATCTAATTACTTTCTTTTGAAGCATTAGTAACTTATTAATGTTAGTGCTTGATGTGGTGGCCCAGACCAAATGGCAATAGTTAAGATAAGATTCGAATATTGTGTTGTAGATTATCAACTTTAGATTTGGAGAAAATTCTGAGACATCTGCAAAGGACGCCAACAGACTGTGGCACTCTCTTTGCAATGTATGTAATCTGTTCTGTTCCTTCCGTATGTGCATCAAAAATGATGCCCAACGATTTAAAGCTGTAGATAATTTCTATTCTGTTATTAATTTTTAAGGTAAATAAAATGGGCATTGATGAAGTTATTTTAAAGTTTAAAAGTCAAAAGAGATGTCTTACTATTGACAATTTTAACAAGTCCATTTGATCTTAACCATGACTGAAGAACAATGTTTCCTCTTTTTAATAGGTTACTTATATATGGACGAATCAGTAAGAAAAAGCTTTTATCATCAGCATACAAAACATATATGCAAGTTTATATAACTATATCATTAAGCATTAAAAAGAAACAGACTCAGAAGGCTACCCTGGGAAGCTCCACATTGTATAGCTCTTAAACTAGGCAGAATACCATCAATACAGACAGCCTGTTTACATTGACTCAGATACGACCGAAACAGAATAAAAAGGGAGCCGCGGATACCTTTCAAGTTTGTTTATTAAACAATATTTTATGATTGAGGAGATCAAGTGCTTTACTAAAGTCTAAAAACATACTTAGTGTTGTATTCTTACATTCAGTACCCTGAAAAATAATTTCTTTTTGCAGCAGTAGAGCAGATTCAGTGGACCGTCGTTTGCAAAAGCCGAACTGACTGTCGTTAATAGTAAGAGTGTTTTTTGAAGAGTTCTCAGTTTTTTTTAACTATAACTAGAGCTTTTGAAGAATCGGATAGAATGGATATTGGTCCTTAGTTAGATATTTCTTTCTTATCTCCTCCCTTAAAGATTATTGAAACCTTGGCAGACAGGAATGAACAGCTCAGAAATGATGAAGACACAATTCGTGATTCCTTTTCTAATGGAATGACCAGACAAATGAGTGCTCATCTTGTTGTTTGTTGCTATATGTGCCCCTATCCATTTTTGTGTGCTGTCATCCCTTCCCCAGGTGAAAAATTCCAGTTGGGAATCAGCTGGCTTCAGTTGGTCCCAACAGCGACCTTGCTGGTTTCAGCTGGGCCAGCTGGTCCCAACAGCAACACCAGCAACTTTCCAACTGGGGTTAGTTGGGAATCTGCTGGTTTCAGCTGGGCCAGTTGGTCCCGACAGGAACTCTAGTGGTTTTCAGTTGGTCCCAACAGCGACCTTGCTGGTTTCAACTGGGCCAGCTGGTCCCAGCAGAAAATGGTCTCAACAGCATCTGTTGGTTTCTGTGAAGGTAGTTAGTTTAGCAAGTGTTGTTTTTGTTCCGGGCTTGATGATAACGGTAGCATCGTTGGTTTTAGTTTTAGTAACAGTTTACACAGGTACAAGTTGAAGGAATAATTTTGTTAGCATTCAATAGTCTCAGCTGGCATTTAGCCGGTGAGCAATCTGGCATTCAGTGTGGTGATCAGTTGCGTACTTTATTATTTGCAACAAAAGCTCTAATATTAGCGACGAACTAGTAGGTAAAATTATGTTATATTTTTTTCCGCTGTCATAAAGCAACATAATGTTATATAAAATGAAGATTGCGTGAGTTAGTTTCGTACGCAGTAAACAGCATTGACAGCAGCATGGCGGCCATGGCGGCGGCCAGGAGCGACCCTACACACGTGCATGGCGTGACTTGTCGATTTGATATGTGTGGTGCGTGAGCGTAATTTTTTGTTTGAAGAAACTCGTGTTAGCGCCTATTCTTCACAAACTTGCTCTGAAGTCGAAATAGTTCACCAGTTGTTCTCAAGGCGAGAGGAAGACAACACTTTGAATGTCATCGCATGGCGAAGACTGATACCGATCAGCAGAGCTGCCCGAAGGGTGTATATATTGAGGTAGGTACTTATTTGTGTTCTTTATATCTGCACGTTAAGTAACCGAATAGGTTGTTTTATTTATTCGTTAAATGTGTTCTGCAGTTAAACGGGAGCACGCGACCATATCAGCTACAAAATACGCAGTCAAGATTTCTCTGAAAAGATGGCAATCGCGCAGCTGTTTTCATGACGTTCGAGCTTTTTGTCGCTGCTTTCCGGAGCTCATCTCGAGTGTCGTCCCCAGGAAACTGAGCGTGGCCAAGAGCGGTTCGATGATTCTGGTACGGCTCGAGTCATGCCAAATCACGAGTGCCGTATTGGCCTGCGATTGTCCAGGCCATCATCCGCAACTTTCGTTGCTCTTCCGTGGCATTATCTTTGCCGTGCAGTTAAAATATCAGTTTAGTTGCTTTAGCGCGGACATAAATTTTCGCGCTGCTGTATCTCCACGATAAGCGGTAAACAGCGTGAACTGAAGCAAAATAATTTTTTGCCGCGCTAGTCCTCGATCAAAAACTGCATTAAATAAAGATGAAGTCAGGGATCAAATTGTCCACAGGCTGTGCGTTGAACTTATAGCTTATGGTTAGGCTGATCTAAACGTCGGCTTTTTGTGCATGTGATATGCTGGAAACCTGCATTTTCTAATTTAGCTTTCCGCTTCACGAAATTATTTAGCTAAACTTCTGGTGTGAGTAACACATTTTTTTCCGGTTTTCTATTTCAGCCACGCACCACCGAAGGGCTGTTTGAAAGATGTGGACGGAGTGGCGATGCTGTTTATGATACCAAAGCTTCGAAGAAAATACAAGACAGAAGCCACTGGTCTTGAAAGCTGCACATGTACCCCGTCGGTACTGAAATAAATATTTTTGGCTTCTTTTATATTGCGGCTTCTATATTGCTGCACCTGAGAAGCAGCACTGTGAAGTGTGTTTCTTGCTGGTGCAACACAGCTTGTTCCGCTGCCTGCTGCTGAGCCCTGCAGCAGCTGGGACCAACACCAGCTGGTCCCAGTTGTAGTTGGTCCCAACTGCAGCTGGTCCCAACTGCAGCTGGTCCCAACTGCAGCTGGTCCCAACACCAGCTGGTCCCAACTGCAGTTGGGAATTGTCCAAAAAACCAGTTGAGTTGGGACCAGCTGATTCCCAACTGGAAAATTTCACCCGGGTCATGCAACACAAACATCTTCAATCTACTACATTAATGAGCTTCATTTCTTGTCATATGGAACACAAAATTTGTTCTCAAATTGCTTCATCTCTTCACATTAACACATTCTGGGGGTTGAGCTGACTGCTGTGTGAGCCCCTATAGCATCAGGGTCTTTGCTATATCAGTTGTTGGTGATGACATGGTCCTGAATTGATGCTGTCTAGTAGCTGAATGGGCACTTAATGAACATGTTTTGTTGCTCAATGAAAAAAAAAAAAAAACACTCTGAAATAGCTTCCATCCCTCCCTTATTATGTCTTCATGCAATGTTTTTCAGTTACAAAATTTTTTACATCTAGTGGAAGTACCTCTGAAGGATGAGGATGTGGCTACGAATACAACCAAGTTTGATTTCAAGTGAAAATCAAAGCCTTGCATGAACATGGCGTCACATTTTGCTATTTCTGTCTTTTAAAAGGCAATAAATGATAAATGCGAGTGGCAGTCAAGTGCTGCAAAACTACACACGCTGCACCTTCACTTCTTGCCACCGCTGCCTCATGCTTTCTGCTGCACAGTGCTGGGAATGTTCGCCAGTTTCTTCCCCTTAACTATTTCTTGGTACACTTGTACTCTCCTTTACTCTCTGAACGGACCGCGCCGCTCCCTTTCCATGTTTGTAGAGAGTTTTTTCCTTTTTTATCCTACGCGCTGCGTGCTTTCCCTCACGGCGCTAAGGCCTTTGTAAAGTAGGCTTCTTCTGGGTACTGCTAAGTCTGGTGGTAAAGCCACTTAAAAGGGCACTCGATCGGTGTTATTTTTGTCGTGAAATACAAATATATATATATATATATATATACTACCTAAAATCACGAGGAAAAGATTATATATATATATATATATATATATATATATATATATATATAATCTTTTCCTCGTGATTTTAGGTAGTACGCGGGCGGCGATGTCATATCTTGGGAGTCGTCGCCGCGGCCAGGCCCACTTTACTATAACCGATTTTTACCAAAATTATCTTTACATAAAGGGGGGGAAAAGTACAGCTGTCTATGGAAGATGAACTGGGACTTCAGTTTCACTTTACTATATCCGAGTTTATTACAACGGGGTTCTACTGTAGTTATATGCTGCATCAAGTGGTGAACAAAGCTCAGTGTTTCTAAATGCATCCATGAGTTACCAATTAATACTATCGATATTATCATATACATTCTGTCAGAATCAGTAAAACTGTATGCTGCAGAACATGCATGTAGTACAGTGAAACTGCAGTTCCATTTTGCCGCCTATAGATAACTTCTGTTTTTTTTTTATTTGATGTGCGTATGTCTATATACTATCCACATGGTAAGTATAAGTATTTAAATAGCGCTCCAACCTGATGGCTCAGTGATTGGGTGCTCGACTGCTCTATTGAAGAATATGGGACCGATTCACGGCTGTGGAGACTGCTTGGAGGTGCCCATGTGCTATGCGATGTCAGTGCACAAGTGGTAAAAATTTATGAAGCCCTCCACTACAGCATGTCGCATAGCTTGAGCCGCTCTAGGATGTTAAAGCTCATCCCAGACGAAAAAAAACACTCATTTCCTGCTGGAATATGGAACCGTGTACCGAAATTATCCAACTGGAAAACTGTGGTTTCCAGCTGGGAAAAAGCAATTCCAGCTGGAATGACATCTATTTCCTGCTAGATTATGGAACCAGAAATCATGCATGCCCAGCTGAAATTTTGAGATTTCCAGCTGGAAAATTTACACCTCCAGTCAAGCCTCTATCTGGAATATCATTTTTTTTCCAGTTGGAAAATATGGCCGTCCAGCTAGAAATTCAGCTGGAAATGTGCTTTTCCAGCTGAAATGGGTACGTTTGAACAAAGTCTACTATAGGTGTCTATTTTCATGGGGGTAACCGACCTAAACCTAGTTACTAAGGGCAATTTTAGTACACTCAAATTAATGTGCTTGATATGTGCGTCATCTTAAATGTGTGTCAAATTCAGCAGCCTATGAAAACAGCTTGTATTAAATATATGTGGGTACAAACATTAAATATCTGTTTCTCTTAGGCATGAAAATGTTCAACACAGCATGCCTCTCCAGGGCATGTAAGTTTCAAGTTACATATCAATAGCATGCATCTATAGTTTTTCTCCAACTAACCCTCTCCAGTGTAAACTGCCTTATCCCTACAAGCTATCTACTTCACCAGCCCACCTGGCTATCTGGGTCCCCTTGTTACATATATCTTTTCCTGGAATTCATTCCTTTACAACTAACTGTTCGATATCTTGCCTTTGAGCTCCTGCTGGTTCACTAATCCACTAGGCTCTCTTCCTACCTTTGCTGCTGTCTTAGATTCAATTTCAAACCTTTTTGAAGTTTCTATCTCATCAATGGTCACAAGCAAGGTATCATATACTTGCTCTTGGAGGCATATCGATTACCAGCTACTAGCCCTGATTTCAGTGGGAATATACTTACCAGATGCACTACACTAGCATTACAATAAAGGTGCAATTCACAATAGCCCACATTATTATTTTAGATACATGAAAAGATTATCACTTAAAGTCAGGGGGGTGTCATTGTGTCTGAGAACCCTCATCAGTTTTTACGAGAGGTCTGAGACCCCTCGCACTTGAACATATCCGGTGTCCAGCACTGCACGAATATGAAGCAGGTGCATTCGTTCGGCAAAGGCCTTTATTGCCTCATCGTTGTCGTCAGCCAAAGTATCACACTTTTGCGGCAGCTCTGATCGGTCGAGACAGGATGACGTCATGGAGGTCTCGACCAATCACAGAGCACCACCACAGTATGCGCGAATGCGTGGCTTACATGGCCATATGGCAAAATGACTGTTTACTAATCAATTAATGGCTAACTGCAAATAAATTACTTATTATTTATTTCATTACTAATTACACATTAATGCCTAATTCATTCATAATTACTAATTAATGCCACACACCTGGTAAAATAAACCACACAACAGTAAATGTAGAACAACTGAAAGATACAAAGAGCGCGATCTTGTCACTGCGCTGCCAAGCAGAATGCACTGAATAAATGCACTTGCAGAATGTGAAAGAGTAGTCACTCCCTTTACTTGTAGCAGCACTCATCGCTACATGCGCAACAGTCGCGTAGCAGAATGCAGCACTCAGGCTTTCGCCTTTCATCACTTTAGTCGCCAAAGTGTCCTCGAATTTTATTCTTTTCAGTGGCAATCAGAGAATGCTTATGATTGTTAGAAAATTTTGCAGCAAGTTTTTGTAAGAATTATTACTTAATTTTAGTAAGAATTCGAATTTTCTAAAACCTGTGATGAAGAAAACAAAAGTTGGTCCCTTTACACAGAGGCTGGAACTAATTAAGGTATTTTCACATCCCATCTCTTCGGTTTTGCCGGTTCGCACTGTGTTTTGGTACTAGCTGAGCAAATTGTCAATATGCTCACGCAATATTATTCAGATGATGCACTTGTCACCAGACGAACCAAGCTGGTAGCTCTTACAATATTTTTTGCTAATTTTCATTGCGTTCACTTGAAGTGTAAAAATTATAGCATATATATACTGTTCCCAAGGACGCGGGATCGAATCCCGGCCTCGGCGGCCGCTTTTCGATGGAGGCGAAAAGCAAGGCGCCCGTGTGCTGTGCGATGTCAGTGCACGTTAAAGAACCCCAGGTGGTCGAAATTTCCGGAGTCCTCCACTACGGCGTCTCTCATAGACTGAGTTGCTTTGGGACGTTAAACCCCACAAACCAACCAACCAACCATATTTTTTACTTAGTTGATTTTACATTTAACGTGCAATTAAGATTGTACTTTCTATATAAAGTGCTTTAAAGAAATATTGCATATGTTACAAGTGCTGACACTTTGTTGTTTCACTATAAGCTGCTTTACATCAGAGATCATCGATCATGCTGGCAGAGTACAGGGATCACTTTTTCAGGTGCATGTCATAAAATGATCACAAAAACCTCCTTAATATATATATATATATATATATATATATATATATATATATATATATATATATATATATATGTGTATATAATTTCTCCCATTTAAATAGAAACATGTGCAAAGGCCGCCAGCCCTTCCTCTCACCCTCTTAGTTCCTCCTCAACAATTGCGCTCAAATTTCTAGAGTCTCTCTGATAGAGCCAGACTTTAAGCACTGAAAGTAATTCATTCATTTCAAAATTACTTTTACTAAAGTGACTCACTGCTGTTTCTATACTTCATACTATGTACTCCCGGTACGATGCCAAGAAAACAGTATTGACATGCAGCAAGCCTGTCCCACAGTGATGGATAAGCAAAAAAAGACAGAATTGAGTAGAACTACATGTTCAAGGCCTCAGACCTGCCCTGTGTCTCCGGATCACAACCATTCTCTAAGCAGAAGGTATACATGTAAGGCGTTGAGGGTCGATCGAAGTGACAGATGGTGCAAAATGGTAGAAGGTCAAAACTAGTTGAAAGTGTGCAGTAGCATTCACTGTTGTATACTGGCTATAGGCACAGTGGCACCTGGTTACACTTGCCATCACGGGCAAACAAGGGGTTTGGGGGAAGAGACAGGCGGAAATGTTGACGGCGTGTTTGACCACGATTGTTTTTGTTGCCATTGTCTATTTTTAATAGCCTGTTCTGTAGGAAAAGGGGAGGGAATAGTCTTACTGGATAGAATTAGGCAGGAAGATGAAAGAATGTGCTCTAGTGTTTGGAGAGGTTTTGTTCACAAGCTTTACTTAGTTTATATACAGATGAAATCCAGACAGTAAATGAGAAGGAATTTTCTCTGCAGAAGTAATGGTAATGTCATTACTTTTTGGGAGCAGTATTTAGCAATTTCATTATATTTTTAAGGCTTAGCAAGTAATTGGTAATGTAATTTAATTGCTTTTGAACAGTAACTTTGCCAAGTGTGCTGCCAATTTACCCCAGGATAAAAGACACCAAGTGTCTATTAGGAATGAAATAGGTTAAGTCATGCCAGCTGGACTTGTGAATGTAATCAGGTAGCTCAAATGGTTTCTCTACTTCTGATTGGCACTTACTTCGGAACATTCAATTGGAAGGCCCTGTTGAACATTCAATAAAAAAATGTTACAACTTAAACTGCTGTGTAGTCTGCATAATTTCTATAACCACATAAGTTGTGATTAAATGAAGTAACTCTGACTCCTGAAGATCTGCCACTGAATGCAAGAGGAGGGTCCAATGTGCGAGGCAAAGCCCCAAGAAAGAAAAGATCGTGTCAACTCTTCGGGTATATATAGTGTTCCTATGGTCTATGTGTCATATGAATGCATGCTTGCCTGTCGCCCGCTTGGAGCTGCCATTTCAGGTCAGTGCCAGCAAAATAAGCATTAAAACTGGAAGCCTTAGCTGAACTGCCTAATTGGAATGTTCAATTTATTCAAACTGGTGCTTCGAGTCTGTGCCAAAAGCATATTTAGAAATTTTGCAACTGCAAACCTCAATTGAAAATCATTTTTTTTCTTGACTGGGCCAGTGTCTCGATGAAAAACATACCATACTGCCCAAATCGCAAGTTTCACATAATTACAAGTCAAAATTGCGTTAAACCAGGCGGCCCTTGGTTTAACGCAATTCACACCAACTAGCCCAGCAAGAGATACTGTTGACCTACAAGTCAAAAGACGATGGATGCCACTGCACTGACTTGAACAAATCTCTGAAAGATGGAAACTATAGAAGTATGGGCGGGGAGGCTCCACGAAAACTGCTGAGTTAATTCAGATACAGGGCACACTCAGTACAACTGCACCTTCCAAAAACAGGAGTTTGCATTATGTACCGTTTTTTCTGACTTACACTGCTGAGCCATAATGCAAACCCAGTTCGCGGTCATACATATATAGTTTCATATAAGTACCAAAGGCAACCAAAACAACTTCGAATATTCACCAGCTGTTGCTGCCTGCAGTTTCTTTCTGACAAGCTATATTAACCGGCCATACAGCCTGTATTTCCTGTTTCTATCACATACATTAAACACTGAATTATTAATTACGAACGCGTAGCCTAGCTGACCGCAAAAAGGCATTCGGACGTAAATAAATGCAGTGCCATAACGTACAGCCTTAGAGCTATGGAACAGAACACTGCACCAACTGCGTATTTGAAGGCGGAATACTTTCGGCAGAAAAACGAGATAAGCAGCCCACGGGGAGCCTAATTCCCTTGCGTCGAATGAAGCGCACATTGCACAGCCGAACCCGAATTCCAGAGCGAAGCTAGAAATTGCACTACACGAGAAAAACTT
Organism: Amblyomma maculatum; assembly: GCF_055883805.1. Classification (NCBI taxonomy): domain Eukaryota; kingdom Metazoa; phylum Arthropoda; class Arachnida; order Ixodida; family Ixodidae; genus Amblyomma; species Amblyomma maculatum. The sequence continues at coordinate 12,678,703 of NC_139350.1, forward strand.
CGTCTACAACTGTACGTCACAATCAAGCGCGTCCAAACTCCGTGCTTGATTGTAGCAACCAAGCGCGGATTTCTCAAATCCTCCTTGCTAATCTCTGAATTAGCAAGGAGATTAGCGAGGAGGATTTGATATATGAGTACGCGAAACGCTTCGACTGAAATAGGCATGGAAATAAGCCATGAGTACAAGTGCGCGACCAACGCCATGACCAACGCGCCAACACCATGCCAACGCCGCCGATACCTACATAAGTTAAAATTATTAAGAAAATGAACAATAACTTATTTTAAGCCACAATTTTAAGTTATAAATTAGTATCATAAATGTTTCACTTGCTGTTGCGCACATTTTTTCTTTTGCTTAGTTTATGATGACGTAGGGTGACGTATTTTGTGCGCGGCAGCAGCGTTTTACTGCTGCCACGGTGCGTGTCACCAGTCTTCGCCGAAAAAAAAACGGCATAGTCGAGCGGTTAGCGTCTAACGTTACGGATAAAGCAGTGGCGAGTTCGAATCTCACCGCTACTGGATTTTTTTTTCTTCAAATCGATTTGTTTTTACTATTTGTAATGTATTTCTGGTGCTTCGTTATTTTTTGTTTTTACTTTTTACCCGAGGCCCTTTTTTTCGCCGGGCGACGAGCACAATATATCGACGCTCTCCTTGGTATGAGCAGCTAGTATGCCCCTTTTGTTTACGATGCCTGCAAGTAGCACGTTGAAGGTCTTGTTGACACATTATGTTGGTCAGATGTGCCATGATTTAGTGAAAAATTGAATTATAATGCGTTTTTCCTTTGGTACATAGCATATGTATGCTTTTTGTGGCGTACGTAGCTGCAGTCGAGCGGTCAGGTCGCAGTCGAAGCGGCGACGGCGGCGATATGTTGGCGCGGAAGTGTGAATGAAGGAGCGTGTCGGCGGCAGTGGATTTCGCTCGCTCATCCTCCGAATGCTCAAATGGGAACCAGCAAGGCGCATCTGCTGCTCCAAGCTCGTAATTCACTCGCTGCAGGTCCAAACAAACTATCCGAGTGCGCACGAAATGCCTGAGCCGAAACATAACCAAAACTGAAGTGGGCGCCTGTGGCGCCTCCAAGTATATTTTTGTATTTGCCGTGCAACATTTACGTTGTCTTTTCGCCGTCGTTTACGTATGATAAAAGCGTGTTATTATATTCTAGACAAAACCCACGACCGCATTCAAACGGGCAACGTAATTCCATTTGTCAGCCTCCGTGATCCCTAGCGCGTCACGTGATTTGTAGTTGCGCGTTTCGGCTATGGCGGCGATACCTGTATTTCTGTTCTTCCTCTTTACTACCTTATAACAGCTCTGTTTTCAGTAAGAGTGGATTTTTTGTAATCAGGAATAAGCATTCTATCGATGCAAGCCCACTTCAGTTTTCTCTTTAGTGTCCCTTTAATGGAAGACCTTGAAGACGTCTTTCTCACTTTACACCCTACCTTCGTTGTTTTATATCTAACAGGGATTGCCGGAAAAGTGTTGCCTCGTCAGATTGCCCAAGCCAGACGAACTCCGGTGATTTCTTTGGTTACCTGACCTACCAGAGTCGAGGCACGGCTCTTATAAGCGCACACGCCCTGGACACTACTCACAGCCCCGACACGACATGGCTCAGTTACGGGAACCTTATCTCCACCTCTCCCTCCCATGCTCACATGCACTCCACAAAATCCAAGCCAACAAACACTCCACTTGCCCCAGTGAAGCTTTACCTCTATACAAATTCGGCGCCGACCTTTCCTGCCATAATCGCCTCTTCTCGTGCTTCAACCCCCACCTATACCTCGTCATCAGATCCACCACTTTACCGGACCTGCATCTTTATCCTGGCGTGTCCCCAACGGCACAGGACCAGCAGCTGTTGACGCAATCAGCTATGGGTATTTTTATGCTCTTTGCATTCTAAACAAACACCCTTCTCCCTGTTTACTTTAACATATCAGTTGGTACTTCCGAAGGTTAGCCTTGTAACGGATGCCTACCTTCTTAATCCTGTGTTTCTATAATAATGACTCCGCGTCGATAAACAAATTTGCCTATGTATTCCGATCGACTCCTTATCGAAGCCCCTGCATCATATCATGGCTGCCTTCTCCTTTGTCTATCACTTTTATTGCGAAAGCAATACTACTCTAGGTTTCGAGCCTTCAGCGCAGCGCGGCCACGTCTTACCCACGTGACGCTGTGACGTCAAAACCCTTGTGACACTGGGGTGAGAGGTGTGCTACCAACTCAAGCGGTCGGCGTAATCGGCGGTAGCCTCGTCGTACCCACGTGACACTGACGTTGCACCCCGCGTGACAAAAAAGTGAGAGATGAGCCAACTCAAGCGGTCGGCGTGGCGCGGTCGGAGCCGCGGCTCAGTTGGCCGCAGCTGCCAACTTGGGTCTATCGTTTCACATGGGACGGTTATGTCAGAATAAGCCTGCTAGGATCCTGGAACTCACGTTACCCCTGTAGGCCACTAAGGAACATTTATACGATATTAATAAGAGCGAGTTGGCGGGCTGGTTTGCGAGTTGGTTCATAACATTCATACGGCTTGGTTAAGCGGGGCTTTATATGTGGGCTGATGAAGAAGAACGCTCAGTCACCCGCAGCTAATGTTTTCGCTGAATATTGGTTCAGCAGTGTTGAACTCTTGTAATGTTTTACTTTTCCTCATCTTAAAATTATTCCAAATATACCTGGGTAACGTGGATATAACCTGTCACATTGCCTTGGAGGCCATGTAATTAGTGCAAGCTGCTAAATTCATTGCAAGTGTTTACTGCACTTCAGGCCATCTTGGACCTGGACTGTTACCGTGGCAAGTGCTGGTAGTGCGGACGTAGAAATGAGTGAATGAGCTGATGAAAATGCGGCTCGCACCGCCACAGGTACCCTGTTTCGGTTAGTGCGGCTCTTAGAAATTAGGCATTCGGCATGCGCCTAACATTTGGCAGCGTTGTGTCTTAAACAAACGACTCAACAGAAAACGTCCCAAATTGAGTGTCACTCTACATTTGTTCTTTCACACCTGCCGGAACGTGCTAAGACTTCTCCAAATAGCCGCAATAAAATAATTTTCTTTTATGGCAAATAATTTCTTGTCATTTCGTCATAAAACTTAAGTGTCAGGCAATTGTGTTTTCGGTCAGAGCTGCGGTTATTAGCTTTGTCAACGACTGTAGTTGATATCCGAACTTTGTTTTTTTTTGCCTAAAAAAAGCCAAGAATGCATTTCTGCTGTAAAAAGAGAAATATCATTTGTTAGGACAGCCTTACCGCCTCTGCCTGTGAAGCACGCCAGAGTGACCCACGTGAGAAACAGCGACCATAAAATCCGGTCGAAGAATGCCGAGAGCATGTCCCGGCTGAGGAGACTGAATTTGAAGTCCGGTACTAAATGAACCTCATGAAGATGCAGCGCAGGCAGCAGCCCATTGCCGTGCTCCATCCGGAAATCTGCGTGACCCGGGGGAAATAAACGTCAATGTGATATAGGTGTAACAATATTTACTTCCCTTTTTAGAACTAGTGCGATGATTATGCAAGTCACATGCCCGGAATGAGAAATCGAACACCCGCGGTGCCCGTGCACTCGATTTCTCGCCCAAACCTGTCTTCCAGGAGGATTTTCTGTAGCTTGAACTCGGACTTCGTAGCTTCCTTACGGCCCATTAGGTACAAAACCGGTAAACAACCTTTTTTAGTTGTCTCAGAAAAGCAGGGATGTCGAAATAAAAGCACTGTTAATCCCTAGCTGTTATGAGAGGAAAATGCTGGTCATAATAATTTATGAAAGCTATTTATCAATTGCAATGCGGGAAGGCCACAAAGATGAAAGTAACGCTCAAGTTCCCAGTCAAAGGCAGCATACAAACGACCTAAAGGAAATAAAAAAGGCTTATGACACTTAACACCAATTTTCTCCGTATCGTCAAATACAGGCGGTCACTTGCCTCTCTTTTTCATTCCATCTCTTCATTATATAACCTGCGTCTCACATCTCCCAGTCATTTAAGCTACTACCCTTGTTTATTTATTAGTTATATACAAACTTTATGAAATGCGCATGAAGAATCTTTATTCACCAGGCCTCTGCAAAGACATTAGTCAAGAAGCTAGCTTGACTAATGTCGAACGTATCGGTCGCGAAAAGTTGTGTCCCTGCTTTCATTCCTCAACTCAGCGCACGCCGGCGTGCGATAAACAAACATTATGAAAACGAGTCATGACGACGCCCCACAGCCCCACGTCTCGCCCCCGTCATTTGGGCACTCGCGATAAGAGGGCGGACCCAGAAAGCCCACTTGGCGTCGAAGCGAAGGGCTGGCTGCGATTGCGTAATGCCACGTGGTCCTAATCAATTGCGAGGGGTTGCCAGGGCGCATCCAACGAAACATATTTGAGAAATATAAGGTCCACGAAGAGCTTTTAAACTTTACTCGAGTACTCACGAATGCCACTTTTACGCATACGGCTCATTAGAATAATCTCAAATATGTATTTCAAGGTTTCTTTAATGATATCTGGACCACTGACGATGATTGGCCGGTGACACAATACTGAAATCTTGTGATAAGGTGCTGCATAAGAGAGGCATGGACGACGTTGGAGCAACGTTTATTCTTTTTTTCTGTGCCAGCTGCACGCATATGCATTTCAGGAAGTCCATCTTGTTTTGTTTTTGGAGTACTAGCGATGTGTTGGGTACTTTTCTTGTGTTGTACCTGTAAATATCCTCAAATTTACTTGTATAATGAACACAGTTACCTTTGTGTCAGCCTTTCTCTACCATGCCGGTATTGATTTGTGTCCTGCCTTATCTTTTTGCCCTGTAATAAAACGTTTCCTCAACAGACTGTTACTTTAATAAATTCTGTATGCTGACTGACCACGTGCTCCAAACAGGACAATCGCGTCACATAGAAAGAACCTATGCATATTCATAAATTCATACCTGTCTGTATTACAGGTACAACTTTCTGTAAAACATTCAAAATAATTTCTGTATAACGAAATTATTTAGGTGTTCAATGAGGTGTTCAATGAGGCATTCAGTCCACGTCCGGCCACAAAAAAGTACAAAAAAGAAATTTCACACTAAGATCAGCTACATAAACATGCAAGCAGGTAGAAAAAGAGCGAAATGGCTAGAGATAGAACAATAGTTGAAGGATGATGAAATAGGTGTGTACGCTCTTTGCAAGACTCATCTCAGGGAAATAGAAGATCCGCCGTTTATAGAAGCCTACGTCTGGGAAGGGTGCAACAGAACGAGAACGGAAAAATAGGGTGGAGGGGTAGGTATGTTGATACACCAGGGAACAAATTGGCAAATAATTAAATCATTTTGTAAAGAACATATCTGGATATCAGGAACAATTGCCGCCATAACGACATGGCTAGGGGTAGTTTAGTTATGAAAAGGACGCCAATGCAGGCAAGAAAACAAGGATCTTGTTAAATGTCTCAGTGACGATGTAAGCCAGTTTGGGGACGGGGCCAATATTATTTTGCTGGGGGACATGAACGGCCACATCGACAATCTGGATGAATACACGGATTGTAACGGGAAGCTAATGCTAGATTTCTGTGAGCGACACGATCTAGTTATAGTAAATACAGAAACAAAATGCGAAGGCCAAATCAGGTAGGAATTCCGCAACAGGCAGACGACCATTGACTACTGTCTAATGTCGCAGGAAATTTATAAAAAGGTCACAAAAATGGAAATAGACGAAGAAAGGGAGCGTGGTCTGGAAAGTGATCATAAACGTATTAGTCTGCAGATGGGGCCCTTGATGAAAAGAAAAATGGAACTTAGATAAAAAGTAAACACAAAATTAAACGACGATCAAATAGCGCAGATAGCAGCAGACATAGAGGAAGCAATAGAGAAAAGCCCCATGGAAGACTGGGATTATGAACAGGTAGAACTACTCATAAGGAGGAAAGTTAAGGATGTTAAAGTAGCAAACCGCTGGAATGGAAAGAGGAAGCCACGGAGCTGGTGGAATAAGGAAATCAGGGAAGCTATTGCACAACGATGGGCTGCTTCAAGGGAACACCGAGTGGCAAAGAAAGCACAGGTATCTCAGGAGGAAATCCACCAAAAATGGGAATCATATCGACAAAAGAAACTTGAGGTACAGGCCCTCGTTCAAAGTAAAATAAGGCAGTATACCGATCGCTGGATGGCTGACATACACGATGCCTCTAGAGACGGAGCAAGAAAATTCTGGAACCGTAAAAGCTGGCTAGGGAAGAAGAATCAAAGAAAGCAGGATCGGATTCAAGATAACGAGGGAAATTGTTTAAAGGGCGATAACGCAGTGAACTACATTACATCAGTTATAGCCCCGTAATTTAAGAGCGACGATAGGGTAATCTCCGCAAATCAGAAAGCAACGCAAGGTACCAGAATACAAAGCAGCTTAGAACTGACCAATCTAAACTGGAAAAAGGCAGAATAAAGTATTCCTAAAAACGCATCTACAGGAATAGATGGAATTCCGATCAAGCTGATTAATGCACTTGGTTCAAAAAGTAAGAAAACGTTATTAAAAGCTTTGGAAATAGTCATTACGAATAAGCAAATTCCGGACAGCCGGCGGCAGAGCAAAATGAATTTGAATTGTAAAGGGAAAGAAGAAGGAATGCACATAAAATCCTACAGGCCGATTACCATAACATCGGTTATGTACAGGTTGGCCATGCAGGCGGTGAATTTAAAGGTGCAAGCATGGGTAGAAAGTAACACGATATTCGGAGAACTTCTGAACGGCTTTAGAAATAGTAGGCGCTTAGATGATAGCCTGTTCGTGCTTACCCAATGCATCGATATATCTAGAGTGGAAAATACACCTTTGTATTTGGCCTTCCTGGACATAAACGGGGCGTACGACAACGTAAACAGGGAACTCCTGTGGAGCATACTAAAAGAAGAAGGTATCGGTAATGAGGTAATACAGTTAGTACAGGAAATATACCGGGATAACAAAGTTGAAATTACATGGGAAGGGATAAGAAGTACGGAAGATGTCAAAGTATGCAAAGGATTAAGACAAGGCTGTCCTCTACCACCGCTGCTGTTCATGCTTTATATGATAAACCTGGAACGAAGGATAGAAGACAGTAACCTAGGTTTTAACCTGTCATATAGATTAGGTAGAAAGGATGTTGAGCAGCGCCTCCCCGGTTTGATGTATGTAGACGATATTGTGCTGCTAGCTGAGAGTCTGGAAGAATGGCAAAGTCTAGTTAAGTATTACGGAGATGAAGGGGGCGCTCTAGGCTTCAGTTTTAGTTCTGTGAAGTCGGGTCTGATGATGTTTAACGGCTCAACTGATCAGGGTCTTAAAATACAAGGCCAGGAAATACTCAGAGTAGCAGAATATAAATATCTGGAATATGGGTAAACGAAGGATTGGCATACATTGGAAAGCACGAGCAATCGCTTAAGGCCAAAGGGGAGAAGGAATGCCGGGATAATGAAGCATAGGGCATTGTGGGGATACACCAGGTATGAGGCTTTGAGGGGTATTTGGAAAGTAATTATGGTGCCCTGACTTACTTTCGGAAATGCGGTTTTGTGCCTAAAATCAGAGTTACAGTCGACATTAAAAATAGGTCAGAGAGCCGTTGGACGATTAGCACTAGGTGCCCACGGCAAAACCACAAATGTGGCGGTACAGGGAGATATGGGCTGGGCATGTTTCGAAGTACGGGAAGCTCAGAGTACAATATTATATTTGGAACGCCTGAGGAAATTGGACAGTAACAGGTGGGCAGCTAAAGTATTTAAATACCTGTACTTAAAATGCGTTGACTCACAATGGAGGAAATGAACTAGGCAACTATCTAGAAGTATGCTAGTCACAAGGACGGAGAAATAAAGAGCATTAAGCAATAGGTGAAAAACACAGAAGGTAAAAACTGGATAAATTCGATGGAAAAGAAACAGAGTGTGCAATTATACCGAAAGTGGAAAATTCAGATCGGGAAGGAAGCTTTCTTTGATAACTCAAGAGGCAGTGCCCTACTTTTTGAAGCTAGATCAGGGTGCCTTAGAACACGCAGCTACTAAAAGAAATTTAACAATGAAGATGACGCATGTGCTGTATGTGGTAACTCCAGTGAAACAATTGACCATATTATACTCGAATGTAATGGTATACATCCGGAAGTTGATGCAGGTGCCGTCACTGTTCCTCAAGCTCTGGGGTTTAGAGATACCAGTTGCCGGATGAATAAACCGGCGGTGGAAACTAGCAAAAAACGACTGGAAGATTGGTGGCTTAAAAGCAGAGAAGTGACATAATGTTAGTAATGTAGAAACAAATATTTAATAAATAGAATGATGGTTTAGTTAACTAACCTGAATCAGAAATTAAGATACAGGGAGAAAAATAAGCATGATAGCTATTGCTACCACCCCGTTTCAAAGGGGACGCTCCTATATTCCATCCATCCGTGAGCGACTCTAGGAAGAGCTAGAAAGACCTAAAGCCCCTGGACTTTAGGAAGACCGCGCTTTGCACGCCCTCCCTCGATACCAGCAGTGCTGCTTCGAATAAAGTCAAGAATGGCAAATTGTTTTGAAGAATTCTTGCGCTTATGTTGTCTAGGCGAGGCTCTTATATTCCACCCCATCCATCCATCCCATGGGGGACATGAGTAGTCTTCATTCTCTACGGTCATATGAGGTGGTGGCGTTGTCTCATCACGACACACTACAGAAGTTCTCAAAGCTGATCGCACCCTGAAACGAAGTGTTTGAAAGGCAGTATATCAGTATGCGTGCCCGAATGTCATTCTACAAAGTTTACTATGATTTGGAAATCAATCTTGAGATTTCTTCGATGTGTATGCGTTTTATTGCGTTAAAAGCAAGAATGCTGAACTCATAAAGTCTTCTTTCTTTCACTGCAAATTATTGTTATCCTAAACTTTTTGCTTAGTGCAGCAACCGATGTTTAAAGTTAGAAGTAAAAACAAGCTGAAACGTAAGAATACAAGGTAAGTCGGACGGGGAGGATTACGTGGCAACAAGAGCGACGCAGAACCTACGTCACGGCTACGTATTGCTCGCCCGGTCCACCTTGTCCTCTCAGCAGGCAATTGTTTTTTTTTTTTAATTTTTTGCCCGCCTGTCTGACAACCTGGTTGGGTGAATGGGGAGCGGGCGCGCAGCGTACAGGAAGAAGTGTACACGACTGCTTTGCATGCATCGTACAAACGTATTTCATTTCTTTGTGTATGTGTGTGCGGGAGAGATGGGAGGGGGGGGGGGGGCGTTGGATGAGATTTTGGAGGTGCTGAGCGCACGCTGAAAAGCTTACACCCTGGTGTTGTTGCCTATAGTACATCATTATTTCACTGATTTGAGTGCGCGGAATGAGCGAGCTGCGCTCCCTTGCTCCCGCTCAGCTCTGCGCTTGCGGCTCAGCACGTACCGTCTGTTGCAGAAGTTTGTGGCCCAACGCGCCGGGCAGAGGAGCATTATCGCTCCCGAGAGGCGGCGCTGCGCCCGCCGGCGCTGCCTGGTGACGTAGCTATAAAGAGTGAGGAGGCTTGTTCTCTTCCCCTCATCCCGCGGTTGATATCGCACATCTTTGCTCTCAGCCGCGGGATGAGGGGAAGAGAACAAGTCTCCTCACTCTTTATAGCTACGTCACCAGGCAGCGCCGGCGGGCGCAGCGCCGCCTCTCGGGAGCGATACTGCTCCTCTGCCCGGCGCGTTGGGCCGCAAACTTCTGCAACAGACGGTACAAAATCAATAACTAGAACTGGTTCATACTACGCGAAATAAAACGGCGCAAAGACGTGGACAAGCAGGAGGCAGGTGCCTTTAATAGGCAAGTTTTCCGCTCGCTCGATATTGGAAACTTGGTGGCGAAGATAACAAAATACGGGAGCGGTTAACGCGTTTGCATAATGATTTCCTATTCATAATGTTATGGACGAGGAAGAAGCGGGCAGTGGCGTGGGCAGGAGCACTGGCGCTAGGGCGGCCGCGATTCATTAAATCTCCCAGTAATCGGCCATCTTCTCTCTATTCTCCTGTGTTTATCGGCTTGCAGCCTGGTAAGCTTTTGGGTGGAGGTGCAGGGTGCGTCATCATCATTCGTCAGCCTGGCACGGAGCTTTGGCGCCCTGTGTCTTCTTGCGCCGTCGGCAGCGTGCTCCATGGAGCGCATCGCCTGGCTGTTGCCCTGCCTGCCGGACCCGACGCGACCATGCCGTTCCTCGGCTCCGTCGCCCGCCCAGACCATAAGACACGACGCAGGAGAGACCAAATGATCCCACCGACCCGAGACGCCCACCACACGACCACAGGACACAAGGAGAGAACCGACAGACCTTATGACCTCACTGCCCAGGCGCTGACCAGAAAGACCCCACCGACACTAGACGACACCACGTATGAGGACCTCTCCCCACTGACACCATGAGGTTTTGCCTTGGCTTCGGCTACCGAATCTGGGCGACCGGTGGCCCGAAAAGCGTCCTGGACCAGGATTCTGCGGGGAATCATCGTGGCGGCAAGCCGTTGTCGTCTTCCTTCGTCCTGTTCTCCATCAATTACCACACATCGTCATGCCGTGGATATCATGCAGATCGACAAACTTCCTCGTCTACGATCGGGATGATCGCTCGGTTACGGACGCGGAAGTGGGCAGTAGCGTGGGCAGAATCACTGGCGCTAGGCCGGCGGCGAATAATTAAATCATCTCACAGTCATCGGTCATCTTTCCTCTGTTCTGCTATGTTCACCGGCTTTCCGCCTCGTAACAGTATTCTCTGATAGGCTTTCGTGCATTTCATTTCTCATTAAAGTTTCTACGCTCAAATTTGCTGAAAAACCGCTGACAGCCACCGCATGGCCTATCCCTCTTCTCCACTACCTGGGCCTGGGCCAAGAATTTTCGCTCTAATGCGCAAAATGAAACATAAAAAAATGTTTCCTTTTCTGATCGTTTCCTTTCATATTCAGCACGATGTAAAAAGTAGAACGCGCGGAGAGCAGTTGTAGAAATCGAGGCGCGAGCGCATGTCGAGGAGGGGCACGCCTATGAGCGTATTCACTTTTTGCAACATTTGCCGCATTTCATTTACAATGCTAGGTCGTCAAGCCGAGTTTATAAGTGCACAGCAAAGTATTTTTAGGGGGGGGAAGGGGAGCTCGATACCTCCGAGCCACTGGTCGCCTAAATTAGCCACCATTTGAAGCTGCCCATACGCTCCATCTGCGGCAGCTCGGAAATGAGGGGAAAAATGAAAGGAAAACCAAAAGCGCATGCAGAAGAACCAAAGCGCCGGGGCACACGTTGTCAGAAAAAGAAAAAATAGCAGAATATAGCATGCAGAGCGCAAGTATGCGCCCACTCCCCCATTCACGCCACCCGGTTATCAGAGGGACGGGGAAAAAGTTTAAAAAGCAAACGCGTGCTGAGCGGGCAAGAAGGACCAGGAGGGCAATACGTAGCGAAAATTGAGTCACCAAGAATAGAAACCAGCGCGTCAGCATGTGGAAAAATGGCAGAGGATTATCATGGTCAAACATAGCTATCTGATGCAAGCTTTGTTAACCGATCAGGACTCAGTTCAGTTCTGTCGTGTCCGACTCTTCGTGACCCTATTGACCATGTCACACCACGCTTTCCGGTCTTTCACTATCTTCTTAACGTCACATAACTTCATCTGCAGCGCCTCGAGGATGCCATCTAACCATCGCGTTCGCTGCCTACCCCTTCTCCGGCGACCCTCAACTTTTCCCAACATCAAATCTTTCTCCAGCGACTCCTCTCTTCTCATCAGATGACCAAAGCAGCTAAGCTTTAACTTTAGAATTTGACCCTCCAATGAGCAGTCAGGGTTTATGGTCGACAATATCGACTGATTTGATCTTCTGGCAGTCCAAGGAACTCTCAAGAGTCTCCGCCAGCACCACAATTCAAACGCGTCAATTCTCTGGCGGTCAACCTTCTTCACAGTCCGACTCTCGCATCCATACATCTCAACTGGAAAGACCATAGTACGAGTTATACGGATCTTGGTTGGCAGACTAATGTCTCTGCTTTTTACTAGGCGGCAATGCTAACCATCGCTCTCTTTCCCAGAAACAGGCCTCGCCTAATTTCATGGCTGCAGTCTCCTTCCGGGGTAATCTTGGATCCCAAGAAGAGAAAATCTGTCACAGCTTCCACTTCATGTCCATTGATGCTCCAGGACTTGATAGGGCAAGACGCCATGATCTTTTTTTTAATGTTCAGTTTAAGCCCAAACTTCTTACTCTCTTCTTGTACGCGCATCAGAAGTCTCTTGAGTTCCACTTCGCTTTCTGCCATTAAAGTGGTATCATCCGCATATCTGAGGTTGTTGATAGCTTTTCCAGCAATCTTCACTCCAGCTGAAGACTCCTCCAGACCGGCCTTCCTCATGATGCACTCAGCATATAGGTTAAATAGGCAGGGCGAATGTATGCAGCCTTGTCTGACTCATTTCTCAATCGGAAACCAATCAGTAAGACCCAGCCCAGTTCTGACTGTGGCCTCTTGCCCTTCATGCAGGTTCCTGAGGAGAGAGATGAGGTGAATTAGAACTCCCATCTCTTGGAGAGCTTGCCACAATTTACTGTGATCTACGCAGTCAAACGCTTTCGCATTATCAATAAAGCAGAAGTAGATGGGTTTCTGGAACTTTCTTGCTTTATCCATGATCCAGCGAAGGTTGCCAATCTGGTCTCTAGTTCCTCTGCCCTTGCGAAACCCAGCTTGCACGTCCGGAAGTTCCCGATACATATACTGCTGCAGACTACCTTGGAGGATTTTCAACATCACCTTGCTAGCATGCGAAATAAGCGCAATCGTGCGGTAGTTGGAACAATCTTTGGCACCGCCTTTCTTTGGAATGGAGTTGTAAACTGACCTCCTCCAATCCTGTGGCTACTGCAGGGTTGTCCAAATCTTCTGACATAATGTATGCAGAATGTTAACAGCGTCGTCATGGTTGAGGTTTTGAAGCAACTCAGCTGGAATGCCATCAATTCCGCAAGCTTTGTTCTTTGCAAGGCTGGCTAAGGCCCATTCAACTTCACTCTTCACCGTCTTATGTTGGGTTTGCACATCCGGGTCCTTCTTGTACAGTTCTTCTGTGTATTCCTCCCACCTCTTCTTTATCTCTGAGGCTTCAGTGAGGTCCTTGCCTCGTTTGTCCTTTATCACGCCCAGCTTAGCATAGAAGCTTCCTTTGATATCTTTGATTGTCTGATACAGAGCTCTTGTGTTCCTTAATTGGTTGTTGTCCTCAACTGCTTGGCACTGTATGTTCAGGAAGGCATTCTCATCACTCCTTGCTATTTTCTGAAAATCCGCATTGAGAACCTTGTATCTTTCTCTTTCCCCCATAACTTTTGCCATCCTCATTTTCTCAGCTATTTGCAAAGTCTGTTCAGATAACAAGTTTGCTTTCTTGCATTTCTGTTGCTTTGGAACTACCTTAGTAGCAACTTCTTGTATTATATCACGAATATCAGTCCACATCTCTTCAGGCTCTCTGTCTTCTAGATCTAATTCTTGAAATCGATTCCTCACTTCCACAGCATATTGTCACGTAGGCGTTTAGGCCCGTAACCAGAAGGTTGGGTTTTAATGGGGGGTTGAGCTAGCAGGCGCAGAAGAGCAGGGTCGGAGCACCGAGAGACGGCAGCTAACTTCAGCTTCTTCTCGAACGCCACGGGGCACTTCTTCGAGTGCGCGCACGAGACTCTCGTTGAGCAGCCGCCTAGCGGCTGCGGTTGCACACGCTACATTGCCCCCCTCTCTAAAAAAATAAATGTCAACTTGATGAATTCGAAAGCAAAGATAAAAAAAAATAAAGCAAGAAACATGCGGTAGGCGGTGCGGTAATTTCCTCGCGAAAAGTACGGCTTCATGCGCACGACATGGACAACCTCGGATTTCTGCTGGCGACGAGTAGAAGAAAAGCCGTCCGGAAGCACTTCGTACGTGACGTCGCTCAGCTGACGGAGCACTTTGTATGGGCCAAAGTACTGCTTCAGAAGTTTTTCGGATAGTCCCCGACGTCGAATCGGAGTCCAAAGCCACACTCTATCGCCCGGTTCGAAAGTCACTACACGGAGGCGGTGATCGTAACGCTGGGCGTCTCGACCTTGCTGGTTCCGGATGCGTGCCCTCGCCAGCTGTCGCGCTTCTTCTGCGCGTTGAGTGAACTCCTCGGCGCCAACTTCGAGGTCACAGCCGTCGTGGGGCAACATGGCTTCGAGCATTGTCGAAACTTCGCGGCCATACAATAAGGAGAACGGCGTCATTTGCGTTGTTTCCTGCTGCGCCGTGTTGTACGCAAACGTGACGTACGGCAGGACGTTATCCCACGACCGATGTTCAACATCCACGTACATGGACATCATGTCGGCGAGAGTTTTGTTCAGACGTTCTGTTAAGCCATTAGTTTGTGGATGGTAGGCGGTTGACCTGCGATGGGTAGTGCCGCTTAGTTGCATGACAGATTCCAGTAGCTTGGCAGTGAAAGCAGTGCCTCGGTCCGTTATTATAACTGTCGGGGCGCCGTGCCTCAGGACGATGCGTTCGATGAAAAATTTCGCTGCCTCGATTGCTGTACCGCGCTGGAGAGCCTTCGGTTCAGCGTAACGCGTGAGGTAATCTGTAGCGACAATTATCCACCTGTTGCCCGAATCAGAAATTGGAAAAGGGCCCAACAGATCTATGCCAACTTGTTCGAATGGGTATCTTGGCACTTGAACAGGATGCAGTAAACCGGCCGGTTTCACAGGCGGTGTTTTCCGTCGCTGGCAATCATGGCATGTCCTCACGTAATGTCGTTCTGCGGTCGCAAGGTTTGGCCAGTAATAACTCTTTTTAATTCGGGCCAGAGTTCGAGCATACCCCAGGTGACCCGCGGTGGGCTCGTCATGACATGCCTGTAAGATTTCTTCGCGAACAGACTCTGGTACGACGAGGAGGTAATCTCTTCCCGTCGGAGCGAAGTTGATCTTGTATAAAACATTGTTTAGCATGCAAAACGATGAATGCCTTCTGGCGAAGAGACGGGGAACTTCTGTAGAGCGCGCTTCCAGAAAATTGATAAATGGTGCGAGAGCAGGATCGTCACGTTGCTGCTGCGAAACAGTGAGCGCGTCGACGGTTGCGATAAGGGGGAAGTCTGGTTCTTCGTCTTCCCGCGCAGCCTCGACAGGTGAACGGGACAAGCAGTCGGCGTCCAGACTTATACACGATGGTCATGTCGAACTCCTGTAGCTGTAAACTCCATCGTGCAAGGCGTCCGGAGGGGTCTGGCAAGTTCGTTAACCAGCACAAAGAGTGATGGTCACTCACAACCCGAAAGTGCCGGCCATAAAGATAGGGTCGAAATTTCATCACCGCCCATACGACAGCCAGACATTCTTTTTCGGTGGTGGAATAGTTCGATTCGGCACGGGACAAAGTGCGGCTGGCGTATGCGATAACTCGCTCGGCACCGTCTTGCCACTGGACGAGTACAGCGCCTAGACCCATGTTGCTGGCATCTGTGTGGACCAGAGTCTCGGCATTCGCATCGAAATGGGCAAGCACAGGTGTTGTCTGCAAGCGATGCCGTAACTCGTCGAATGCCTTTTGTTCTTCGTCCGTCCAGGTGAAGGTGACATCATCTCGGGTGAGACGTGTCAATGGAGCGGCAATGCGCGAAAAGTTTTCAATAAACCTGCGGTAATAGGCGCAGAGGCCCAAGAAACGGCGAACTGTCTTCTTGTTACATGGAGTAGGGAATTTGGTGACGGCTGTTGTTTTAGCGGGATCGGGAAGAACTTCTCGATGGCTGACGACGTGGCCCAAGAACAGGAGCTCTTCATAGCCAAAGTGACACTTTTGTGGTTTTAACGTGAGGCCGGCAGATCTGATAGCCCGTAGCACAGCGGAGAGACGTTGGAGGTGTTCCTCGAACGTTGGTGAAAACACAACAACGTCGTCCAGGTAGACTAGACACATCTGCCACTTAAGACCAGATAGAACTGCGTCCATCATTCGCTGGAATGTCGCTGGAAGGTAGGACTTTGAATTCATAAAGTCCGTCGGGCGTGACAAACGCTGTCTTCTCGCGATCACGTTCATCCACTTCGATCTTCCAGTAACCGCTCTTAAGATCAAGCGATGAAAGGTAGCGCGCGTGGCGCAACCGGTCTAAAGAGTCATCAATGCGTGGCAGCGGGTAGACGTCTTTTTTTGTGACTTGATTGAGCTTACGGTAGTCCACACAGAACCTTAAACTTGCGTCTTTCTTCTTAACGAGGACAACAGGCGAAGCCCAGGGACTCCTCGACGGTTGTATGACACCGTCATTTAACATCTCGTCTACCTGTCGAGCAATGACTTCGCGTTCCCGCGGTGACACTCGGTAGGGGTTCCGTCGGACTGGTCGGGTGCGGTCGTCAGTTATTATGCGGTGCTTGGTCAAGGGCGTCTGTTTAACCGCGGAGACGGATGACAAGCAGTCTTGAAACTGAAAGAGTAGCCCGACGAGTCTGTCCTTCTCTGCCGGTGATAGAGCGGGATTCACATCAGGGTCGAAGTTGGGCGTTTGGCTGGCAGACGTGTTGGTCTCAAGAACAAAGCAGGCGTGGGCTTCTTCTGCGACACCTTCAAAGTAGGCTACCGTGGTGCCGTTAGCGATGCGTTGCCATTCGTTCCCGAAGTTCGTAATCAGCACGTGAGCTAGACCATTAGTCAGATGAACTATACCGCGTGCAACACAGACTCCATGATGTAACAGAAGCTCTGTGTTCTGTTCGGCAACGCCGGCAGCACAGGACTGGTCGTTGCACCTGACTGTGACGAGAGCAGACGAACGTGGCGGCATAGATACATCCGCGTCAACGATGCGTAAAGGTGCGTGGCGTCGTTCGGAGTCAGCGGTCGTCATTGCAGGCGTCGAAAACGTGACAGTACGGCGAGGAACATTAATAATGGCCCCATGCTCACGTAAAAAGTCCGTGCCGAGTATGAGGTCCTTGCAGCAGTGCGGCAGGATAAAGAAACGGCTACAAAGGCTGAATCGGCGATGGTTACTCGGGCAGTGCATCGTCCGATCGGCATCATAAGGTGACCGCCAGCATTACGAATTTGCGGCCCCAGCCATTCAGTTTTAACCTTGGAGAGCCAATCTGCGAAATTCTTGCTTATTATTGAAAAGTCTGCTCCGGTATCTACCAAAGCGGTTACTGGGTGTCCGTCGACGAGAACGGAAAGGTCGGCGCTAACAACGTGATCGGCTTGAGGTTGACTGGGAGTTTCGGGTTCATGGGGCGGCGGAGGCATCGTAGTCACAGCATCGGGCTGAGTCGTCACGGGAGGGTCTTCGGGACATCGATTCCGTTCGTCAGCAACCTGCCCCCCTGAGGTCGCCCCCTTCAGTTTCCCCGGTGTGGGCTTGGCGATCGGCGCCTCGGCACATGATTAAACTCACGGCGGCCGGGTGACGAGTAGCGCACGGGAGAAGACTGTGTACTGTCGCTCGAAGAGGTTGCACGGGTTGCCAGATATTCTTCGATTTCTGGAGGGCGTTCGCCGACCCGCAAAACCCCGAAGACCGAGTTCCCGATATGGACAACGACGGTACAAGTGGCCGGGTTCTCCGCAGTGGTAGCACAGCGGCCGTTGGCGAGGAGTGCGCCAGACGTCTGCCTTCCGAACCGGTTGCTGCATGACGGGGCTCTGCTGGGATGGCGGCTGGTAGAACAGTGGCTGAGGAGCGGACGGCTGCATGACAAGGCTCTGCTGGGATGGCGGCTGGTAGGACGGTTGGTAGAACGGTGGCTGCAAAGTGGGCGGCGGCTGTGCTTCGAAACGAAGCTGTTGCGCAGGAGGCACAGCAGGCCGACGAAGAGCCGCTGCGTAGTTCATAGAACGTTGCTCCGACAGTGACTCAGGCGGTGACAATGTCTGACGTATTTCTTCCCGCACGGCTTCGGTGACAGCCACGGCAGTAGGGTTAGGCGATCCAAGATTGAACTTGAGGAGCTCCTCGCGAACTACTTCGCGGATCAGCTCACGCAGAGAGTGATCGTCAGTGGACCTGTTCAATGTGGCCACACTGCTGAAGGGCTGACCACAGGCAGACTCCATGCGCCGGTATCTTTGCTGCAGGGCTCGGAGGTGGACTCCGAACCAGACCAGCGAAGAGGGGTTCTTTTACGCCCTGCATCAGGTGGCGCAACTTCGCTGATTCCGTCATGTCGGGATCAGCCCGTCGGCAAAGACGCGTCACGTCCTCGGCGAACATGGCCACACTCTCGTTAGGTAGTTGCACACGAGCTTCTAGGAGGCGGCGTGCGCGATCACGGCGGTCGTGGTTGCTGGCGAAAGGAATCCCAGTTTTGAAGACTGGCCTCTCTATTCTCATACCACGTTTTAGCACAGTCTTCAAGCGCGAAATACACATTGCGCAGCTTCTGAGCCGGGTTCCACTGATTAAATTGCGCCACTCGCTCGAACTGGTCGATCCAGTCGTCGTCATCTTCCCAAGTACCGCCATGGAAACTGGGGGGCGTACGAGGCTGCTGAAGCAGCAACTGATGCTGACTTGCCTGGGCCATTGCAGAAGTCTCTAACTGCTGGTCAGCTGGCGTCGGTTCAGGTAGAGGAGCGAATTCCGGCGCCAGACCCCGGAGGCGACGGCTGCAGCGATGAACGGGTGTAGATACGAGCGGAAGCCGGTTGGGACTCGATGAGCGGCTGCGAGAGGCCCGAAACATGTAGTTCAAGGCCTCACCTCCACCAGTCTCACGTAGCCGTTTAGGCGCGTAACCAGAAGGTTGGGTTTCAATGGGGGGTTGAGCTAGCAGGCGCAGAAGAGCAGGGTCGGAGCACCGAGAGACGGCAGCTAACTTCAGCTTCTTCTCGAACGCCACGGGGCACTTCTTCGAGTCCGTGCACGAGACTCTCGATGAGCAGCCGTCTAGCGGCTGCTGTTGCACACGCTACAATATTCTGAGGTTATTTGATCCAGATCGTACCTTAAAGGCCTTCAAGTTTTCTTCGTTTTCCTCAATCGAAGCTCAAATTTGGCAACAAGAAGCTGATGTTCGGAGCCACAATCGGCCCAGGCCTTGTTTTTACTGCTTGTATAGCGCTTCTCCATCTCTGCCGGCAAAGAATATAATCGATCTGATTCCTGTACAGACCGTCCGGTCAAGTCCATGTGTACAGGCGCCTCTTGTGCTGTTGAAAATGAGTATTGGCTCTGGTCAGGTTGTTTTATTGACAAAACTGTACTAGCCTCTGCCCAGCTTCATTTGGCTCACCAAGACTGAACTTGCCTGTAATTCCGGATATTTCATCACTCCCCACCTTAGCTTTCCAGTCTCCTATGAGAAAAAGGACGCCTGATTATGGAGTGCGGTCAAAAAGGCATTGCAGGTCCGCATAAAATCTCTCAACGTCAGCTTCTTTATCAGTAGTGGTTGGTGCATAGACTTGGATAACTGTTATGTTGAAAGGGTAACCTTGGATCCGAAGTGAAATCTTTGGGTCGTTTTGGGGGTTGTACCCTAGCACTGCTTTGCCCATTCTTCTGTTTACTATGAGAGCGACCCCATTCCTTCTCTTGGATTCCTGCCCACAATAAAAGACAATGGTCGCCGGAATTTAATTGTCCCATTCCGGTCCACGTGAGCTGGCTGATACCCAAGATATCAATGTTCAATCTGTCCATTTCTCGCTTGACGACAGCCAGTTTACCTTGCGTCATGTGACGTCTACATTATTTCACTGCAGGAATGCATGCGTGCCGGCCCATCTTCTGCTGGCATACACGAAGTACAGATTGTGAGAAAACTTAGTTTTAATCACCCCTAAGGAATGGTGTCGCGCAGGTCTGCGCGCAACGGCATGTTGCAATTGAAAACATTCTTCGTCCTGCTTGATCTACATGCCTTGTTAAGAAGTAATCTGTACAAGATGCACTTCTGGTAGTGGGTTGTTAAACGCTGTGAGCCCGAGTAGTTCGCGCATGAACACTGGCAACCACTGTGATTAGCGTGGATGTCTATTTTAGCGCAGGTGATGAAGGGGGCGTCCAGAGCGCGGCAATGCATCGGCCACGTTTAGATGAGGGCGAAACGCAAATGCGCTCGTGTGCTGTGCGATATAAGCGCACGTTAAAGACAACAATAGTAATAATAATTTGTTTACAGGAAATGAAAGGCGCAATGTGTCATGTTTCCTTTGGACACCTCAATCGCGCTCTAAGGCGAGGGAGGAAGGTGGGAGTGAAAACAGAAATAAAGACAAAGGTGTAGTGGTGAGCTACAAGTAATTTGGACCACCTGGGGATATTTAACCTGCGCTGACATTGCAAAGCACACGGACGCCCATCCTTTTCGCCCCCATCGAAACGCAGTCGCCAGCAGTCGCGATCGAACCCAAATACTGAGGAGCAATATTCGGGCATCTTAACCACTTTTCCACCGCGGAGGGGCCCAGGCAGTCGACATTATTACTGAACCCTCCACTACAGTGCTTCATTGAATGCCACATTCCTGCCTTCCTTTAGACCTGGATTCGAGTGCCCACGAAGATGGGACAGATGTATGTGCCTTTGTTATCAACCAATTTACATTAACAGTTCCAGGGCACACGCGCTAGAAATTCTCTCAGACTATGTTCTGCATTTTATAATGTCGTTATTGTAAGCCGTAATTAAAGTATTCGTTCACAGTTAATACACTTTACTTCACGATATGTTTGAAGTGATCGTCGAAAACTTCACTGAGGATTTTAGAAATTTCTCTGAGTCTCACAAGGACACCTAAGGTTGTCTTGCACAGTTTTGTTGGCGGAACCGTGACGAGCAAAGAAGTTGAAAATCTAGCCTATAAATGCATTCCAGCATTAAAAACTTGCGGAGGTTTATCCTTGTCAAACCTTGTTCTCTGACCGCAAGCTTTGTTAACCATGGCTACACAGCCAGGCGCCTGCGCAGAAGCGTTGACGCACTCGTACCGGCACGCACATCAGACATGACGAGACTGATCCACAAAGCGCCAGCGAAGCAGCTGAACGCCCCCGTGGTCTAATTTTGCGGAGTCCTCCTCTGAGGCGCTTCTGGGCTGAAGTTGACACGCGCAAACGAACGACCTTGAACCTAGATCTTCAGAATATCTGAAGCCCTCTACCACAGCGTATTTCAACTCGTCAAATTTGACGCAAAGCCTTGGTATTTTGCAGTGAAAAAGTATGGGGCTAACACCTAAAAGCAGTAGTAATTGAGCAGGAGCGATGCCTGTCAGAATGCACCTAAGAGGAGAGAGAGAGAGAGAGAGAAAAGCACGAGACCTTTATGCGCAGTATGCGACGAGCTGATGGTTATATTCCACAGTTCTTGCGTGTGTTAAATTGAAAGAGTGCAAACTCGGCCGCATTTTTATGTGGGCCAGATACTGTGGCGCTCTAACGAAGCGTGCTGTCAGGGCGCGCAACCTGTCTTGTGTGTATCGCTTAACGAGCCCTTAATTATCCCTACATTTCTTTTCTGGTCTTTACGACTTATAAATGTTGGTCCTTGCGCTCACACCTAGCAGTTAAAGAGCTCCACAAATGTTACTTGCGGTAACATCATAATGCGAGAAATGCATGGAGATGGCGTTTGGGAGTATTAGAGACACATTACAAAGCTTTGAGTGGAGCGTATAATTAACAAATCATTTTTAAGCGTGCGCTTGGCGACCGCTCACAATTCATTTGGGCGACACATCTCCGAGCGCACCACTCGCAAACCTCCCTTATGACATCCGTGGAGACTGTTGGGCCCGCCCGCTCATCAGATGCTGCCAAGTTACACGAGAGGGGATAGCAGCGGTCGCGAGTTTTCTTTTTTGTTCTTTTTACGCGGGCTTGGGCATAGTCACGCCCGCTCGATGGAAGCGCTGGAAGCGCACAAGGTGCGGCCTGCTACGTCGCCCGAAACCGGCGGGAGGCGCCTACTTCCAGTCGCCACCGCTGCGGCGCCATTGTTCGGGGACAGCCGCGCGCGGAGAGCTGCGCCTGGCTGCGCTTTGAGGGAGGCGTCGGCGCGGTAGAAGCCTTTTATTTTAAGGATATAAGCGCTCCGCTTCACACAATTTAGCAACACGAGTTAGTATATACTGTCATGTATATACGCACTGGACGATTTCACGCATGTATATACGCCCGCATGTATATACGCAAAGCACTGGACGATTTCAAACGTGAAATGTGAGCTGAGCTGCGTTCTGTCAAGGATAGCCTAAAGTTCTGCAGCGACACTTGTGACGAGACGAAAGTTATCAGCTCTGAAATAAAGGCACTAAGAAAAGAGCTTAGCGAGCTGGTAAGCTGCAATGAGAATTTGAGAGCCGAAAACAAACGTTTGGCTCTAAGGGTTGAAGAACTTGAGCAGTATGGTCGCCTAAACAACCTAGAAATCAAGGGTGTAAAGTCAGATGTTGAACCAATCGAAGTGGTAGAGAAAATCGGCGAGTTCATTAATGAAGAACTTTCTTCCATTGACATTGACACGTGTCATAGAATCCCCACTAGCCGCAAAGATGAGACCAACATCATAGTCCGCTTTGTGAGCCGAGATAAGCGCCAGGCATTTCTTTCCAAGGCCAGAAAGCATGGGCTGTCTAATAAGGAGCTTGGCTTCACAGAAACAGACAGCGGCCGTGTCTACGTCAATGAACACTTGACCTATGCCAACAAAAAACTTCTAGGAGCGACCATTGCTCGAAAAAAGGAACTCGGCTGGAAATTTGTGTGGACGAATGGCTGCAAGATTTTCGCACGCAGGGATGAATCATCTGACACAATCAAAATCTCTGCAGGATCTGATCTGGCTAAAATGGCTAATTAGGTGTTGACTTATCTGATAGCTGGACTGATATCTCATTGACATGGACAGCCCATTCCATTGCATTCATTGTGATACACGATGCTTTAACAACAAGTTTGCCACTTCTATGGAAAGATTCTCTGGCATACATATTAACGTCCGTAGTATGAAGAACAAACGTGACAGTCTTGATGAGTTCTTTGGGTCATTAAATGTGCAGTTTGATGTGCTTTTCTTTACCGAAACTTGGTTAAAATCTCAAGATGATCATTTGCCATTCATGAACTACCGGCATCATGGGCTCATTCGCCCAAATATGAGAGGTGGTGGTATTGCCTTGTATGTGAAAAACTGTTATCCACAGTCTGTACTAGAAGACATTTCGATGATAGATTCCAATGTCGAGTGTTTAGCTGTGTCACTGTCCGATATCATAGTGGTTGTGATATACAGACCTCCTGCTGGGAAAAAACTGCATTTTTTAAAGTTTCTTGAAAGTTTACTGCTCTATCTCGCCAATTTCCGGTTGCCTTTTGTAATAATGGGTGATGTTAATATTAATCTAATGCATGATGATTGTAACACACATGAATTCAATAACATTATAGCATCTTATGGTTGTATAAATGCTATATCTATACCAACTAGAGTTACCGTTGATACAGCTTCTCTTTTGGATGTTTGTGTCACAAATACGATGTCTCCTCAAACGGAGGCTGGCCTGTTATCTTCTGAAATTAGCGACCACATCCCGATTTTTTGTTTTCTTCCTATGAACCACAATAAAATTGTATCCAAAAGCGCCGAGAAGGTAACTAGGGATATTAGTGAGACAAACCTTTTTAAATTTCGAACTCTAATCGAAAACACTAGTTGGGACAATATATATTACATATCTGATGTCAACTTGTCATATACTACATTTCTTGTAAAGTTCACTGAATGTTATAATGCTGCATTTCCTTTAATTCAAGTTAAGCAAAGCTTTCGAAAGTCCAGAAAGCCATGGGTCAATAAGCAGTTATATAAACGAATACAGGTTAAAAATAAAATGTACCATAACTTTGTATGCACTCGTGATGCAAACCTTTTTACTGAGTTCAAGAAATTCCGAAATAAATTAAACAAAGACCTCAAGGCAGCAAAAATGGCTTACTATATAGAACGCTTCTCGAGAATATATAACGACCCCAAGAAAGTTTGGCATGAGATAAACGAATTACTAAACAAGCAGAAGTGCCGAGATAACGCAGAAATTCTTATATCTGATTCCAAGACCAGTGGAACTGATATAGTAAACACCATAAACCACTTTTTCATTGAAGCTGGTAAACCCACTTTTGATCAATCTTTATCAAACCCCTCCATGCGTGACCTCATTGAACCTTTATCTAATTCTATTGTGCTGTTGCCTGTGGTTCCACAAGAAGTAGCTCTTTATATTGGTAAAATAAAAAACAATGTTTCCGCCGGCCATGACGGCATCAAAGCCATACCGTTAAAGTATGTATCGGTATCAATTTGCGACGTTCTAGCTTATATTATAAATCTAACTTTCACCAGCGGTGTGTTTCCAGATGAACTAAAAATAGCCCGGGTGTGCCCAGTATATAAAGGAGGAAATAGAAATGATGTTACGAATTATCGACCAATTTCCGTATTATCTGTATTTTCTAAGGTATTCGAAGGAGCTATTCACAGCAGAATGGAAAAGTTCTTCAGTGCTCATAATATAATTAGCCCGTCCCAGTATGGTTTCTTAAAGAATAGATCGACCGAACAAGCCTTACTTGCTGTTAAAGAGAAAGTTATTGACAACATTGAGTCCCGAGCATATACACTTGGTTTGTTCTTGGACCTCCGAAAGGCTTTTGATTGCGTGCAGCATGAAATTCTTTTAAGCAAACTAACTAGATATGGAATACGAGGTACTTCCTTGAGCCTGCTTAGAAGTTACTTGAGCAACAGACCTCAATATGTCAAATGCAATAATTTTGTTTCAGATTTCTTATGTGTTACTCAAGGTGTGCCGCAGGGATCTATTTTAGGCCCACTTTTATTTTTAGTTTACATAAATGATGTTTGTAACATACCTGATTCACCTGATTTGGTCATGTATGCTGATGATACGAATATATTTTTCACAGCCCGAACTCTGCCAGATTTAGAAACTACTGTAAATGACTACATGGTAAAATTGCACGCTTGGATGCAGGCAAATCAATTTAGCTTAAACTTGTCCAAGACCAGTTATATTATTTTCAGACCTATCAACGCCCCAATCCATTACTCACTTGATGTAAGGTATGCTAACAAACAAATACAGCAGGTAACCACTCAGAAGTTTCTCGGTGTCTGGTTCAATGAACACCTATCCTGGAATACACATATTTCTAAACTTGCCACAGATCTTAGCAGAGCTGCTGGCTGTCTCTACAGGACCAGTGACCTTTTACCTGTTTCATTAAAAGTATCTATGTATTATGCTCTATTTTTTTCTAAGTTATCTTATTGTGCACTGGTGTGGGGCACCGCAACAAATAGCAATTATCAGAAGCTTTTGATTCTGCAAAAAAAGGCACTCCGGGCTATTGAGGGTTATCATGGAAGACCGGAACACTTACCAACATCACCTCTATACTAAAAACATAATCTACTTCAAGCTAACCGAGTCTACACATACCGCTTGTTACAACATATCCATAGCAATAGGCTTTTCTCCGTCTCTCCTAATCGATTTCCTACTAAATACCCTCTCAGACAACACAGAAACCTCGTCCCAAAAACAAGGACAAATTACGGTAAACAGAAGCTTAATTACCAGATTCCAACTATTCTCAAAAACCCATCCCTATGTTCAATATTCCATCTCTCTAAACGCAGATTTAAAAGAGAAATAAAAAAGCAGTTGATACTCTCCGAAGTGGAATAATTGTTTAGTCTGGTTTTGTATTTGACAAATGCAAATTTTGATCATGTTATGTTACTGTACAACTTTTTTTTCCTTTCCGTGTTTTGTGTGCCATATGCTGTTGTTTCTTTTTGAGTGTACAGTGTACACTGTTCCTTTTTTTTAGGTTTTACTCCAGTATGATTAGTTACCACGTTTGCTGTAATGTTCTGTTATCGTTTGTTTTCCGTGTTGCGCGCCGCTGTGAACTGTATGGGGAACTGTGACCCCGTCAGGCCTAACCGCCTTTTGTCGCAGTTCCTTCTTTCATTTTTTGAAAGAGAAATAAAGAATATCTGAAATGTCCAGTGTGACCATGTCAGCGGTTAGCGCTTGCTCGGCAAGGATGTATACTGGAGTGTACCCCGAAACACTTATAGTGACGGTGGTACAAGGCCACTCGATTGGAGAACTCGCATTAACGTGATGTTGCATTCGGATCCAGTTGTTTGGCACATGAAAATGTGACCCAGCTGTGAAAAATTCGAAGTTGTTCAGCTGCCATGGTAGCCTAATGCATAACCAGCTAATTAACTATATCGCGAATTCCGTGCGTCATTTTCATATCATTTACTCATTCCTGCATACAGGCTTGTATACACCAATTGATGTCAACCTGTTCTAAGCTGCCAGCGCTATCTAATAAAAAAAAAAGTCCTGCTATGAGCAACCTCTGCGAAATTGCGACATGTAACCAACCTTTCTATCTCATTCTGACAAATGCTACGGTGGAATTATGAAGATGTTTATTAGGTTAAATCTAGATGATAACCTGGGATCTTCGACTCAGTTGGTGACCTTAAACGTTGTACGCCAGAACGCTATCCGTCATGGCTTCCCGCATTTTGCATGACCGGACAAAGTAAGCGCGCTTGATAGAGCCGCTCTGCCGCAAGGTGCTACGTATAAGCGCAAAAAGTGTTTATTACTATTTTTATTGGCTGCTCGCAAACCCATACATTTTTTCTGGTTCGTAATCTTCAATGGAAGAACGCGCATCGAGTGTTCCTGTTGTGAAACTCTTAGCTGCGATCACAAGAATATAACGCTTCAGAGCGCAACTGCAGCCGAGATTCAGCGAGCAGCCGAGTACGGTTATTTAATGGCCATACAAAAAAAGGAAGAAAATTGCCAATCGCAGACGGAAAACCTTTCTTGAGAAAGGTTTATGCCATAGCCATAAATGCCGCTCCACTATTGAGTTGACATTTCCAGTCCAGCTCGCTATCACTGGGGGCAGCAACTTAACGATATCTTGCATAGCTCCTTAGCATGGGCACGATCATTGTTTTATAGATTAGCTGCAGGTACTGTGTACATTGAGAAAACAATGATGAAATCAAAAGTTTACGCAGCTTGCTACTTCGCCGGACCTCTTCAGACTTCATCATCCTGTTATTGAAGGTGCTCGTAAGCTGACAAAGCTTGATTACTTCCTTTGCGGGGTACATCAAGCCTCCATTGTCCTTGGTTTTGATTAACCTGTAACTGGTCCAGTTGACTCATATTTCCTGCAACAGGGTCTTGCACGACTGACATGTCGTCTCAAAATCATTACCAAATATCGCATAAATTAAGCAACAACCTGGTAGTGATAAACAAAACTTGGGGTACTTAAGTCTCCTTGAGGAGCCTCGTCAGAGTACCCGCACTTTGCTACCTGCTTAATCACTGTATCCTGTAATTCCTGCATCTGTCGCATATCATTAGAATGCAGGCTTAAGCCACCGCATTATAAGAAATAGCACTCTACACATAGCTATACAAAGCCCCTCTTTACCGAAGCCGTACGAACGTGCCCTAAGGAGTATAGTGTGTCTGACTTGGGATCTAAGGGTCCCGCTTTGAATAATTCCCATTTCACTCTTACATCTTATTGACTCTCTCTGGTTTTGCAGCTCCTGCCACATTGAACATGTCATGTATTCTCATTGCACCAAAGGTGTCTGGCCATATCACCAACTAAAGTGGCTCTTACCAGAGAGGTTTTTTCCAACTTTCCGCCGACAGAGCGGCCGCCGGATTTTCTGTGAAACTTGGCTTTTCATTTTATCGCATCGGCTCAAACAGTCTCAAGAGTATAAACAAATGTTGTATGCACAGACTACTTTGCTTGCAAGGCCACTCAGACTAGCGCGGCAACATTTAGAACAAATTGCACGCTTATATAAAAAACCATTCGTAGCTTTTTCTGATATGTCCTCGCAACATAACCTGCGAGAAAACCTTCTGGTGCTACCTCATCGTGTTCATCTGCTTCCTACACATCGTTAAAAATCCTAGTTCACTGGCCAGCTCCCTGGTAACTAAATAGGTTAAACAACGTGACGGGAACACAGGAAAAGAGGACGACACAACTAGCGCGGTTGTCCCGTGTTCCCGTCATGTTGTTTGCACTGTTAACCTATAATTAATCACGAACAAGTCCAATCTGCAGTCCCTTGTAGCAAATTCAATGGCAGCTGACAGGGCATTATGCTTCAGCATCTGGACTTTTTAACCTCAGCGTCGCTTTCATTTCAGAGGAACCGAGTGCATTTCCACTCCTCGCTGCTGTCTTTGCCTGAAGCGAGCTCATCTGACAAAATTAGAGGGTCTCTTAGATGTCTCTTCATAGCGGAGGACGGCGAAAGCCTACCCTTCTTCTATCATTTGCCTCTCATCGTTTTCCACAGTTCGTCATTTCAAGTCGTCGTTTGATATATTGGTCGTTTCCCAGTCATGATGAGTATGCCTGCGTAGTCATTGTAGCCCTTATGTATTTATTTATTTCAATATACTGCAGGCCTTATGGCCCAAGCAGGAGGGGCATACCAGGTAACAATCAAACACAGAAAAAAAACAAAAAATACAATACACACTACAATTCGGCGAGAAAAAGTAATCATAATAGTAATTATTAAAAAAATTGACAGTCTAACAAATAAAATAGACAATAACACACAGCACAATTCGGCATGAACAAAGGAAACAGATATAAAGTACTGAAAAGTTGAGCAGCCTAACCAAACAAATGACCTTCCAGTGCCTTGTAAAATTACTGCTTTGGAAAAGAAATTCTGGAAGCAAATTCCAATCAGAGATTGTCCGTGGGAAAAAACTGTACTTAAATGAATTTGTTCGGGCAAAGACAGGTTGCAGCATATTTTCCCTAGTGTGTCGTGTTCGTCTGGCAGTAGAAGGTTGGACAAAGTTAGGTAACGGAATATTAACTTCCTGTGACAGAATCTTACGAAGAAACAAAATTCTGTTCATTTTGCGGCGGACTGCAAGGAGCGGGATGTCATTTTCTACCATCAGCTGTGTGGGAGAATCAGATCTGCTGTACTTGTGGAAAATAAACCTGACTGCTTTCCTTTGTATCATTTCAAGAGCAGTTATGTTCTTTTTTGTGTGAGGGTCCCAAATGATAGAGTCGTACTCGAGCTTAGTTCGGATGAATGTGTTGTATGCCAAAAGTTTGATATTAGAGGGGGCGCGATTGAGTTTGCGTTTTAGGAAGCAGAGCGTCGAGAATGCCGAAGAACAAATTTGTGAGATATGCGGTGACCAGTCCAATTGATTGGTAAGTGTCAGCCCTAAATACTTATGGCTTGCAACTTCTTTAATATCGGAGCCTTGTAGGGAATAAGTAAATGGGCTAAAATGTTTTTTCCTTGTTACACGTAGGCGTACAGTTTTCTTGACATTAAGTTTCATGCTACATTCCACACACCATTTGTCAATAGCTGTCAATGAGGCTTGAAGAATACCATGATCAGAAGTTTCCCTTATCTGCTTAAACACTATGCAATCATCTGCAAATAATCGTATGGATACAGAATTTGGAATAACATCAGGCAAATCATTTATATATATAAGAAACAGTAATGGACCCAACACGCTTCCCTGCGGTACACCCGAAGTAACACACAGTGATTCGGAAATGGCACCATTCACCTCAACAAACTGACTCCTCTTTTCCAAGTATGACTCTATCCATTGAACTATATATTGTGGAAGACATATTAGCTCTAATTTATGAATAAGTTTATTGTGTGGGACCGTATCGAAGGCCTTGGCAAAATCCAAGAACAATATGTCCATTTGGCCGGAATTGTCAAGGGCAGAGGATAATTCATGAACAGTTGACACAAGTTGGCTAACTGTTGACATTCCTTTTCGGAATCCATGTTGGAAAGGTGATAAAATGTTTTTGTCACTGAGAAAATCTCTAACGATGCCCGCCAGAATGTGTTCTATAATTTTGCAACAGCTGCTCGTTATTGATACAGGACGGTAATTGGATAGTATTGATCGATCACCTGATTTGTGAATAGGCACTACACGTGCTACTTTCCAGTCAAAAGGTAAATCGCTTGTACGGAAGGAAACTGAAAACATGTTGGCTAAATACTCAGCAATCTGTGAAGCATAGCGTTTTAAAAAAGTGTTTGGAATGCCGTCCACTCCACAGCCTTTCTTTGTGTCAAGTTGGCGTAGCAATGATAATATGCGTTCTGTTGAGATGGAAGGAATACTACAAGGATCTATACATTCTTTCGGTT
This sequence comes from Amblyomma maculatum, assembly GCF_055883805.1. Lineage (NCBI taxonomy): Eukaryota > Metazoa > Arthropoda > Arachnida > Ixodida > Ixodidae > Amblyomma > Amblyomma maculatum. Next base: position 12,709,104 of record NC_139350.1, read on the forward strand.
TAGTAAGGACAGGTTTCAATGTGAAAACGCTTTGAAAGTAATGATTAAAAGAATCCGCAATTTTCTGGCTATCAAGTAACACAGTTTCATCCGTTTTCACTCTATCTATCACTTCCTTTCTCTTACTTAGATGTCTCCAAAATCTGCTAGGATAAGTATTTAAATATGAAGGAAGAATAACTTGGTAGTAATGGTTCTTTGCCATCATTAACTTCCGTGCTAACGCGTGCTTTAATTCTTGAAAGGTTGCAGTAGGAGCCTTAAGTTGCCTACGATGTCGTTTTATTTTGCGTTTCAGGTGTATAATTTCCCGGGTGACCCAAGGATTCCTTCGATACGGTTTTATTTTTTTCAGAGGAACAAAAGTTTCAATAGCAGAAAGTATTGATTTTTTAAACCTATTCCGCAAAACATGAATATCATCGCTCTCGTTAATAACTAAAGACGTTTCTAGGTAGTCTATTATGGCAGTGTCGTCTGATCGATTAAAGTCTCGAATACGTACAGGTGGTACATTCTCGGACGACCGTTCATAGTTACAAGACCAACAAAACGATAACAAGTCATGATCTGAAATGCCACGCTCAACACTCAAAAAGCCATTGGAAAAAATTTCACAGACAAAACACAAATCAAGAATGGCACTGTCACGGGTGGGTTCTCTAACCATTTGATCTAAATTCAGAGCTAACATGATATCCAAGGTAGTATTATTGTCATCACATTGTCCATAAGCCAGACATGGCCAATTCACGCTTGGCAGGTTGAAATCGCCAGTTAATATGGTATTACAATAATGCTTTGCCAACAGGTGATCGTACAGTTTTTGAAGGTGCGAATTTGCAGAGTTGGGTGGACGATAAACTGAACATAGTAGAAAGGAAGTGCCCCAAAGAGATACATTCAAAAATAAGCTTTCGTGGTCAGGTATTTGGTCTAATACAGTAACAGCAACAGAAGACTTCACTATAACGGCAACCCCTCCACCACGAGAACACCGGTCACGCCTGTATACTTTGTAACCAGTTGGAACAATTGTATCGCTAGAGATGCCATCATGTAACCAAGTTTCTGTAAGGATGACTATATGAGGGTCATATGAAAGAAGCAGGCATTCCAGGCTATCAGTTTTATTCACGATACTCCTGACGTTGAGCGAGAGCATGCGTAGTTGACGCTGCAGAGTCTGTGACCGCTATCTATCTGATTGAACGGTCCGTCGAGCCGGCATTCGCATGTTGCACGAATCATCCCAAACGTAAAAGGCTTTATCAACACCTAGTTTATCTCCAACTAGATTTACTTTTTTGCCAGCGTCCTTCTCTGCTTTTCCGCTTTGCCAAAGTAATTTGCGCTTTCTTAAAGTTTCTGGCGAGAAGTCATTTTGAATAGAAATACCAGAATCTTTTAGCTTCCGTACGTTACGCCAAACCATTTGCTTCTCAAGGTAGTTCTGGAAGTAGAGAATAACTGGGCGAATAGAAGCTCCGCGCCCCATTCTGTGAATGCGTGCTACAGACAAGCAATCAACACCCAATTTTTGATTAAAGACCTCATCAATTACCTTCCGTCGCAGGTCATCTTCCATTTCATCATCCTGTTCGTTAATGCCAAACACAACTAAGTTATTTCTTCGACTACGATCTTCCAAATCCGCTAGACGTGACCTATGCGAGTTAAGTTCTTCTTGGTATTTTGCGACAATTTCTTGCAGCCTTTGTATCTGCTGCGAATTATTGTGTACTTCCTTAATATTCTCTTCTGCCTTCTCCATGCGCACACCAAATTCAAACACAGCTTTCTCAGTATTCTCCAGTCTTTGCTTAGCAGTATTCTCCGTCTCAACGTTAGCGTGCTTGCACACGGGCACACAAAAAGTTTGCGTTTACCACGCAGACGCGAGGCGAACGCGCCCAGAAAAGAAGCAAACCGCGCGCTCAGAGCCGGCGACCCCGGCGGTGACGTGTCCCCGAACTGTGGCGCCCTCAGCAGAAATAGCGAGCGCAACGTTAAACTCCCCCAGGACGCGCTTGCCCATTGACGGCGGCGCGACGCAGCAGGCCGCACCCAGTGCGCTTCCATCGAGCGGCCGTGGCATAGTTTAGGGGATAGAAGGGGAGCTTCATTTTTTCGGTGCTGCTGTAGGTAGGTTAAAAATGTCTGCGTTGAAGAGACGATTGATCGGATACCTATTTCTCGCGCGCGTCTGCTAGTTTTATTAAATAGCTCTTCATAGGCCCTTTAGCTTTTCGTTGTCGAGAAAATCGAGGGGGCACGTTTTTTAAAAACAGAGCAAACTCTATACTCCAAGGCAGATCTGCGGATACTTTAAACGTACCCTATCATCTTATGACATTCCCAGAAATTCCTTTCATATCTAGCTTCTTGATTAAAAATGAATTTCTGTAGAATTATTACTGACCGCTGCATCTTTCTCATCATCATCAGCAGCCTGACTATACCCATTGTAGGGCGAAGGCCTCTCCCATATTTCTCCAATTAACCCGGTTCCGTGCTAGCTGCATCCATTTGACCCCTTCCAACTTCTTACCTCATCCGGCCACCTACATTTCTGCCGTCCCCTGCTACGCTTTCCTTCCCTTGGAATCCAGTTTGTTATCCTAAACGACCATCGGTTATCCTCTCTTCGCACTACGTGTCCTGCCCATGCCAATTTCTTCTTCTTGAGTTCCACTAGAATGTCAGTAACTTGAGTTATTTCTCTGACCCACTCTGCACTCTTCTTGTCTCTAATTGTTACCCCTACCATTTTTCGTTCCATAGCCCTCTGTGTTGTCCTGAACTTAAGTAGAACCCTCTTGGTTAGCCTCCATGTTTCAGCCCCATAGGTGAGTACAGGCAAGATGCAACTCCTGTATACTTTCCTCTTGAGCAATACCGGTAAGCTGCTAGTCATAATCTGCGAGTGCTTTCAAATGCGCTCCATCCCAATCTTATTCTTCTTGTTATTTCCTTTTCATGGTATGGATCTGCGGTTACTACCTATCCTAAGTAGACATATTTGCCTACTACTTCCAGTGCTTCGCTACCTAACGTAAACTGGTGTTCCTTCCCAAGGCTGTTGAACATTGCCTTAGTCTTCTGCATATTTATTTTTAAGCCTGCCTTTGTACTTTTCCTTTCTAGGTCAATTTTCATTATTTGCAGTTCATCCCCCGAGGTTCTTAGCAAGGCAATGTCATCAGCAAATCGCGGATTTCTGAGGTATCCCATACAAAAATTTCCTATGGTCACCTATAAAAATCCTTTGTATGGTCGGCTATAGAAATTTGGCCCAAATATCTATAGCCGCTTCTATGGCTGTCTTTAGGTTTTTCTATAGTCTGTTCAATACAAGTCTTTAACCTGTTCTATGGACTTATGGCTCCCTATTTACTCCAGTCTTTAGCATTTTTATGGTAAGGTGTAAACATTATGGCCAGCTATAGAAAATTTTTTGTAAAGTCGGCTACAGATATTTGGCCCAAAAAGCTATAGGCGTTCCTATGGTAGTCTTTAGGTTTTTCTATAATCTATTCTATAGAAGTCTTTAACCTATTCCATAGATGTATGGCTCCCTATGTGCTGCAGTCTTTAGCATTTTCTATGGTCGCATAGAAACGTTTATGGCCAGCTATAGAAAATCCTGTGTATCGTCGGCTATAGGTATTTGGCCCAAAAAACTATAGCCTGCTATAAAAGTCTATAACCTATGGACTCATTCTGGTGTTCTAATTTAAGTATTTGAAGTCTTTAGCATTTTCTATGGTCAGCTATAGAAAATTCGCGCGTGCGCGCGCATGTATGTGCGTGCGTGTGTGTATGCGCAAGTGTGTATGTGCATGTGTGTCATGCTCTATATTTTCGGACGTTTATATTCAATTCGATGCCTAAACAACTAAAAATTGGACAGCAGTCCCCACGACTAAAACCATGGGTCGGAGGTACTGCAGGCGTACTTCCATGCGGCGACAGTACTCCCACCAGTTATACCAAGATTGTGACGTAATCCATTTGTCGTACAGCGTTGCAGTTGATGACATACGGTTTCTCGTTGCATACAGCACACAACTCTTAATCAAGCTAGAGCACAAGTCGCGCGAGGGATTCCAACCGACGATATATGTACTTTCATCTAAGCGTGTACGCCTACTGGTCAATAGCTTTTGCTATATACAATATTCTATAGCCAGTTAAAGCAGCTTATATGACTTGCCGTCTGTAGCTTTAGAGGCATTGACATTTCTATAGACAGCTAATAACTGTATGACTACTAGACTATAGCTTCAGGAACATATACGCTTCTACAGCCAGCTAAAGCAGCTTATATGGCTATCCGTCTGTAGTTTTAGAGCCTTTTAAATATCTATAGACAGCTAAAGATAACTGTATGATAATAGTATATAGCTTTAGGAGCATACACTGTTCCATAGCCAGCTAAGCAGGTTATATGGCTTGCAGTCTGTAGCTTTAGAGACATTCACATTTCTATAGACCGCTAAAAGTAACTCTATGACTAGTAGTCTATAGCTTCAGGAACATACACTTTTCTATAACCAGCTAAAGCAGCTTATATGATTTGTAGTCTGTAGCTTTAGAGGCATTCAAACTTCTATAGACATCTAAAGATATCGGTATTACTAATATTCTGTAGCTTCAGGAGCATAAACGTTTCTATAGCTTGCTAAAACTGATTCTATGGCTTACAGTCTGCAGCTTTAGAGCCATTCAAATTTCTATAGACAGCTAAAGATAACTCTATGACTAAACGTCTATAGCTTCATGAACATATGGTTTTCTATAGTTAGCTAAAAAGATTTTGTACGGTCCAGAAGCTATAGACAAAGTGGTATAGAATTTTCTATAGCTGCCTATAAATATTTCAATGGCACTTTATAGCCGACTATAAAAGTCCATAGATAGACATAGCTGACCATAAACGTTTTCCATTGAAGTACATAGACCATTTTTGTATGGGATTCTCCATCTACCCTTATCCCTAACTGCTCCCATTCCAAGTCTCTGAATACTTCCTCTAAGCAAGCTGTGTATAGTACTGGGGAGATCGTGCCTCCTTGCCTAACACCTTTCTTTATGGGAATTTTGTTACTTTCTTTATGCAGAACTATGGTTGCTATGCAGCCACTATATAAATCTTCCAGCACTTTCCCGCACGGCTCGTCTACCCCCTGATTTCGCAATGCCTGCATCAACGCCGAGGGTTCTACTGAGTCGAATGCTTTTTCGAAATGAATGAATGCTATGTATAAGGGCTGGTTATATTCCGAATATCTTTCTATCACTTGGTTGATGGTATGGATATGATCGATAGTAGAGTACCGTTTCCGAAAATCTGCTTGATCCTTTGCTTGATTGCAGTCTAAGGTTATCCTGATTCTATCAGCAATTACCTTAGTAAATACCTTATACGTAACCTACAGTAAGCTGATTGGTCTGTAATTTTTAAGGTCCTTAGCGTCCCCTTTCTGATGAATGAGAATAATGTTTGCATTCTTACATGGTTCCGGTACCGTCGATGGCACCAGGCACTGCGTATACAGGGTGGCCAGTTTTTCTAGCACGATATCCCCTCCCCCCAGTCCTTCAACAAATCTGTAGTTATCTGATCCTCTCCAGCTGATTTCCTCCTTTTCATAGTTTGTAATGGTTTCTTGACCTCGTCCTTCGTCACTGGTGGAACGTCTGACTGTTTTTCCCTAACGTCAATCTCATTACGGTCGTGACTACGTTGACTATCTTGTCTATATTCGCGATGACGTTACCCACCTTGTCCCTCATCGCATACATCTGGTTTTTGTCTATTCTCAATTTCTTCTTTACCGCTTTAAGGCTTCACCCGTTCTTTACAGCATGCTCAATTTTCTCCATGTTATACTTCCTTATATCGGCCTCGCATCTCTACGTCTGCTAAATTATTTCCTCGTGAAAACATTTCCAGGCATTTATACTTACTCCGACTACACTTTTTATCTGTTCTACCACTTCACAGCGTACAAGTATAATTCCTGATACCAGTTGTTGTGCGCCCGGATGTCCCGGCAATAGCGTCGCCTCTCCGATCTTATTAGGCAGATCCCTCAGCACACGTGACAGAACCCTTCGCTTATTTTAAAATCAGGACTTCTCTCTTTAAGCTGCTCGTTCTATGCTAGATTGGCGATTCTGCTGATGCTGTCGCGCATAGCCTTGATCTGCTGGCTTACGCCATCAGCACACGCAGCTGAAGGTAATCACGCCGTTGGGGACATTTTCATAATAGCACGCCTCTGATTTCTAAGTCCACCTCCTTCCCTGCAGTCCTGTTTCTCCATCCATCACGCTACTGCTGAGTGATGTTGCAGTGCCAACCTTGAGCTATATGGGCAGTTATAGTGCTGTGAGCAGTTGCTATTCTGTTTTATAGCGACAGATACATTCGCGACAGTCTAGCCATTTCGCCGTGGCTGTCCGAAGAAGAAAAGAAAGAAGAGAAAAAGAAGAAAAAGGAGAAGAGCAAAAAGAAGAAGCAAAAGAAGAGGCGGGAAAGAAGAGGCGGGAAAGAAAAAAAAAGAAGAAAAAGAAGAAGAGATGATTCTCGTATGGCTTAAAACTGAAACCATAAACTACTATGTGCAAAAGCCATGTCCTTACTTTCAAGCGTAGCCATTCAGATTTCTCTCGCGTAACTCCAGGTTTAACCACAAGCTAAACCACAGCTATTTATTTGAATCCAACAGTCATACGGATAAAATGTTCGCTAAAACGAGCTCCCATTTTTTTTATTTCGTATTCCATGCTCTTCTAACCTTAATGCAAAACGTAATATGAGCAATAGTTTGACAAAACTTGGGGAAGTTGCTAGAACAGAGATTTGCTACTAATGATGAGTGTCAAAAAGAAACAAAGCCATTTTTCTCACCGCATTAATCGAATTATTAGCTAAAGTTTGCAACCTTTACAAACTATAAATATAGGCCAATACTGTTGAATAGAAAGTTTTTAAACTCAAAGAAATAAGTGACGAAGGTTTAGAAAAGGCAGCTTCATTTTAAACGTTCTTTTTTTTTTTTTTTACGGTTTGAAGGGCGGGCGCTGTATAAAAGAGCAAGGAAACTGAGCTGCGTCCGCCTTCAGGCGCAGATGACTGCAGATCGGCCGCTAGGCACGCCGCGGTAATAGCCAACGGGAGAACTCTAGCAGGCGCAGGATATTTAGGACAGGCGCTTTTGCAGCAAGCACTCAGCTTTTACCTCGCTTTTATTGGTGTTTTCAAGCATTTTTACCATTAAAGAAGCTGCAGCACCACCTCTGGATTCGTTTCTCGCTTAATGTTAAACGTTCGATTCGTTAAGTAAATTAGCCCTTTCAAAACGAAGGGCTTCTGCTAAGGCAATCACAAATAAAATACAGTAAAGTTATATTTCAAAACACATATCTGCATACGCCTGAAGCATACAACTTTAGAAAAATAATTTCCATGTCTCAATGTCCCGCACTTCAATGGACATCAGATGCTGCCGTTTGCGATACCGCGATTTCTAAATGTTTAGCACCAACTATCTTTTATCGCAGCAGAAAAGAGAAATGGCCGAAGCTATAAAAAAAACTGTGCGTGGTATACTACTCTTTTCAGTGTCAGAAATTATTGCTTTGTTTCTTTGAGGAGAGCAGTTCCGTTTTGTGTATAGTATAGTCATTTTAGATTGCATCCTGCGATATATTTTGGGCTGTTGTCAAATGCTTTGAACGTTTCTTGTTATTTTTTATAGTAGGCCATTCCATAGTCAAGTGTTCTATAACGTGTTTTGCCTGCTTATTCGTTGTTTTTATATGCTTTGTGAAGCAAAGCTAGAAAAAACAGTCTCAATTTCAATGACGCAATTGTCCTGGTCTTTACCCATTGTGGCTCATTAACTGCGATGTAGAGAATACGATCCCTGAATGCATGCCACAATAAATTTTATGTTGTTTGGCAGCTCCGATTGTAAACTTTCCGTATAGTCCTGTTGTCCGGAAACAATTCCTGGAATTCTTCCCCAGGATGTTTTGAAATATAATCTTCGCAAAGCAAGAGTCCATTATATAGGGCTGTCATCTGTCAAATACTCCCCCTCCCCCCCCCCCCCCCTTCCGCGTTAAAAAGAATGAACGTAGGCCTCGGCTCGGTGGCTCAGCGGTTAGATCGGTCCATCGTTGATGCGAAGCAAGCGAGTTCGATTCCGGCCGCGGTGGTGTCTTTACGATGTAGGTGAAAGGCAAAGCGCTGGTGTATTGTGCGATGTCAGGGCCCACTAAAGAGCCCCACACGGTCGAAACTTCCATGACCACCCACTAAGGTGCCTCGATAGCCTGAGTAGCTTTGGGACGTTGAACACCATAAACCAAACCAAACAAAAAATTTGAGAAGCGTGTTGAAATTCAAGACCAAAAGTGCACAGTAAGCTACAGAAAGAAGCGGCATTTTTTTTTTTGAACACTGCACTTGAAACAGACGGCTTCAACATGATTCGAAGAACACCTTCGCCAATGATAACCTTACAAAATTTTTTGTATCTCTTTGGTTTTGAGAACCCTACGACCTCGAGCTTATTATCTTCACAACGCCTGAGATGCCTAGGTGCTTTCTTTTGCGTCTCTTCATGTTACATCGTGTGGGTGTGTTAACTGTATAGATTTTCGAGTGTATTTTGGGCGTCTGTGTATGGCAGTGGCAGCACTAGAAGGATAAGTTCAATGCGAAGCAGGTTGAAGCTGCGACGTCACTCAAGTGCACAACTTCCAGACATGCGAGGTAATGCAAAATAAAAATAAAAATAATAAAAATAATAAAAGCACTTAATCGCAAAGTAGAAACAAAAGGCCCACAGTTTGATAAGAAACACCATTGTTATTAGCAGTATATTTCTGCACCTTTGCCAGTGTTAGTCTTTCCGATGACAGCTAACCGGATAAACGGCTGTTCTTTTTTTTTTCTTTCGGCTCGGCCTTCGTCTCGCAAACGCGTGTATCTGTGCAAGGCCTCTATGCATCGCATTGCGCGAATGTACATTCGAGCGAGTGGAGAGGTTGCGTAGAGGCAGTTACCGCCAAGAAAACAAGATTTGCGCTAGCGCGAGCATAGTGATGGAGCGTTCGCTGCTGCCGTTTACCGACCTTAACACCCGCGTTTCCAGTACGCATCTTCAATAGCTATCAAAGTGAGCTGCGCTCGCACCCGTCTACCTATATGGCCTCCTTTTCAACTCTTGTTGCTAGCACTCAGTACAGTGCAACTGAAATTACCTGATTAAAGTGGGTCCAGAACATCCGCTCTCTGGAAGCATACAGCATATTCTCCATGAATGGGAAGTGATGAGGTAGACGCTGTATGACAGACAACCTGCTCAGCGGCAGGAATACCTTCAAGCACTCGAACTGGCCGAGAATGCTTGAAAAAAAAAATCACCATGATCTCGTCGCAGATAACATCTACACATGACACACCAGATATTGATGTGCTCCCACAGGCCGTCCTCGCCCTCTCCGACGAAATCGTCGTATATCTGACACATATATGTCGTCATTGAATCCGGTTCCATTAGTCCGGCTACAAAACAAAGCGTCGGCAGATGGCGTGCAAGTTTAGCCAAACAGTCCACCGGCCACAGGGTCTGCGTTCGAGCACAAAATGCTGACACTTACGGCCCCTGTGTAGCTCCCAAGGTCATCAGGAGTTATGGCAAGACTCCTCCTCACGCTCCAGAGATTTCGAGCTTCGCCCCATACAACGCTAAAAGGACGACGCTGCGGCCTGGGGACGTTTGGCTGACTCTAATAACCACTCTAGCCGAAACATTTTTTCCCGCAGTTACGCGTTCAGAATATTTCCATGCACGAGACGTTCCTCTCTAGTATGTTTTCTTGCAACATCAACAAAGCTAGCAGGTAGATGCGAGGTTCGAAACTAGTGTAATAATTCACAAGCAGAGTGTGACCAATAAAGTTAATTGATGACAGTTCACCGATAATTTGAGGATGATGCCTGAACTCGAAATAGTCACCCAAATTGCATTTTTCCTCGCGCGTTTCTTTTCCAGGATACACTCGTTTTCGTTGAAGTACAGATCTGAAGAGTCCAGGCGCTTCTGAGGCACGTCGTACAGCTCGTAATGTGTCCCAAGTGCTGCAAACCTCCTCAAGGAAAGAAAATAGTTTGTTTCACCCTCTGCAATAAGAGCGACTTGCACGAATTCGAAAGAAGCGCCACTACACGGCTTGGAAGCAGAAGCCTTGAGCTCTAACCTTTTGAGAAAGTCTGCACATGTGCTGCTGCGCGCAGAATTTGATAAATTTCTTTCTTCGAACTTTGCCTGCTCATGGAAGCATTGATGCGGAGCTTTTACTACTTTTTTTTATTAATAGTTCATGTTTTCTGATTATTCGGTGATGTAATAGCTTCTGTGCTTGTTCATTGTGAACGCTTTATTTTATATGGCTCCTTGTAACAATATCGTCCTGCAATGACTTTGCGAATAAATAAATACGCAAATTAAGAGGCATGGCGTATCACATATCTGGAGTCCGGGCAGCGAAAAGCGCAAGCAAGTGCTCCGCGTTAACTGCAAAGTCAAAAACTTAGTTTGTCAGTTATCTATATTTCAGTTGATTGATAATCTATGTTAGTTACCGCAATGTGAACTGCACAGCTTGCCGGACGTCAGAAGAGACAAGTGCCCAACAAAACCGACCCTTCAAAAAAGCCGTTAAATTCATGTTTCTGACAACGCATTCCTCTTCTCATTTGAGGCCTGAAGAGTCTCGAACAAATACCGCTGGGTAAATTACTCTTATATTGAGCTCCGTCGGTTTCATGATATCGCCGCCATGAAATAAAAACGCTTGCTCATTCAAGGCAGCGTAGACTTGAAGCGTTCTTCCAAACCTAAGAGGGCCTTCTGGGCTCATCTTCTGTCTGCAAATAACCTTAAAAGGCACTTTGGGAGCTCAAAAAATATGAATATTAGTAGAGCTGAATGGCATCAATTACACATGCTTTGATAAAAACTGAATTCACGCCCAGCGTGAATACAAGTTCTTTAGCTGTTTACCAGTTTTTCTGGACTAGTGTAATAAAGCGATACCGTTAAAGGCCCCGTTCTATAGAAAAGCCGGTGTCAGCTTAATTTTGTTTTTTTACGACGCGATGTTGTTTATAAGTTCAACTTTGCTTACGTCTTAAGACTGCACAACAAACAGCTAATATATCCGCATATCGGCCCTCGGGATCCTAGCGCTTTTCTATATTTTAGTGCAAAATGAAACCCATTGTTTTTTTTATTTAAGTATTTAGTTCTTTCTGAGAGCGCAGGAGAGTTTAAAACAAAGATTTTGTTATTAATCAGAAAAGGAGCAACACACCCTAATTTCTAATTCCTAATAAGCTCTTTATAACAGTATCTCACAATAAAAATAGTTGCCCACTATAGCCTCATCATTAAAGGGGAAAATAAATTATGGGGGACACTTAGGTTTCGCCATCAAAGGTATGAGGCGATAGCGTACGCCACCAGTTCACATATAAAGCCCCGCTCCAACCAAGCCGTATATGAACGTGCCAGCATGGCCCAGGGGTAACAGGATCCTGGCAGGCTGATTCCGATGTCGCCCTCCGATATGAAAGGAGAGGCCCTAGTTGGCAGCTCCTGCAGATGTGACGTCAGGCAAGAAAAGATCCAGTCAATGCGCTGACATGCTAGCTGTCAGCTAAATTCTACCAGCTTCATACTCACAACCTTTCGTTCCCAACGCCAACGTCGATGAAGGATATTCAAGTGAATGGGGCCTTTAAGAAAAGTGGACATGTGTTCAAGAAATTTTAAGAATTCCGAGCCCTCCTTTCTTCAACTTCATGCACTCTTGTAGATAACAAGAATTACTTCTAATGCCGGTAGTCCTAAAATCACAGCCATTGCACAGCAATCTTTAAACATTATACATACACTCTCCCAGGCGCCCATGCTCCATTCAGAACCGCAGCATCCCTCACTACTTAATGGAAGACCTTGAAGACGTCTTTCTCACTTTACACCCTGCCTCCGTTGTTTTAGATCTCACAGGGATTGCCGGAAAAGAGTTGCCTCGTCATATTGCCTAAGCCAGACGAGCTCCGGTGATTTCTTTGGTTTCGTGACCTACCAGCGTCGAGGCACGGCTCTTATAAGCGCACACGCCCTGGACACTACTCACAGCCCCGACACGACATGGCTCAGTTACGGGAACCTTATCTCCACCTTTCCCTCCCATGCTCACATGCACTCCACAAAATCCAAGCCAACAAACACTCCACTTACCCCAGTGAAGCTTTACCTCTATACAAATTCGGCGCCGACCTTTCCTGCCATAATCGCCTCTTCTCGTGCTTCAACCCTCACCTATACCTCGTCATCAGATCCACCACTTTACCGGACCTGCATCTTTATCCTGGCGTGTCCCCAACGGGACAGGACCAGCAGCTGTTGACGCAATCAGCTATGGATATTTTTATGCTCTGTGCATTCTAAATAAACACCCTTCTCCCTGTTTACTTTAACATTTCAGTTGGTACTTCCGAAGGTTAGCCTTGTAACGGCTGCCTACCTTCTTAATCCTGTGTTTCTATAATAATGACTCCGCGTCAATAAACAAATTTGCCTATGTATTCCGATCGACTCCTTATCGAAGCCCCTGCATCATATCATGGCTGCCTTCTCCTTTGTCTATCACTTTTATTGCGAAAACAATACTACTCTAGGTTTCGAGCCTTCAGCGTAGCGCTGCCACGTCTTACCCACGTGACGCTGTGACGTCAAAACCCTTGTGACACTGGGGTGAGAGGTGTGCTACCAACACAAGCTGTCGGCGTAGGTCGGCGGTAGCCTCGTCGTACCCACGTGACACTGACGTCGCACCCCGCGTGACAAAAAGTGAGAGATGAGCTCCCAATTCAAGCGGTCGGCGTAGGTCGGCGGTAGCCTCGTCTTGCCCTCGTGACACTGACGTCACACCCCGCGTGACACAAAAGTGAGAGATGGGCTCCCAGCTCAAGCGGTCGGCGTGGCGCGGTCGGAGCCGCGGCTCAGTCGGCCGCAGCTGCCAACTTGGGTCTATCGTTTCACATGGGACGGTGATATCAGAATCAGTCTGCTAGGACCCTGGAACTCACGTTACCCCTATAGGCCACTAAGGCACGTTTATATGATATTCATAAGAGCGAGTTGGCGGGCTGGTTTGCGAGTTGGTTCATAACGTTCATACGGCTTGGTTAAGCGGGGCTTTATATGGGGGCTGATGAAGAAGAACGCTCGGTCATCCACAGCTAATGTTTTCGCTCAATATTTGGTTCAGCAGTGTTGAACTCTTGTAATGTTTTACTTTTCTTCATTTTAAAATTATTCCGAATATATCTGGGTAACGTGGATATAACCTGTCGCATTGCCTTGGAGGCCATGTAATTAGTGCAAGCTGCTAAATTCATTGCAAGTGTTTACTGCACTTCAGGCCATCTTGGACCTGGACTGTTACCGTGGCAAGTGCTGGTAGTGCAGACGTAGAAATGAGTGAATGAGCTGATGAAAATGCGGCTTGCACCGCCACAGGTACCCTGTTTCGGTTAGTGCGGCTCTTAGAAATTAGGCATTCGGCATGCGCCTAACATTTGGCAGCGTTGTGTCTTAAACAAACGACTCAACACAAAACGTCCCAAATTGAGTGTCACTCTACATTTGTCCTTTCACACCTGGCGGAACGGGCTAAGACTTCTCCAAATAGCCGCAATAAAATAATTTTCTTCTATGGAAATTAATTTCTCACTTGTCATAAAACTTAAATGTCAGGCAATTGTGTTTTCGGTCAGAGCTGCGGTTATTAGCTTTGTCAACGACTGTAGTTGATATCCGAAATTTGTTTTTTTTTTGCCTAAAAAAAGCCAAGAATGCATTTCAGCTGTAAAAAGAGAAAGAGCATTTGTTAGGACAGCCTTACCGCCTCGGCCTGTGAAGCACGCCAGAGTGACCCACGTGAGAAACAGCGACCATAAAATCCGGTCGAAGAATGCCGAGAGCATGTCCCGGCCGAGGAGACTGAATTTGAAGTCCGGTACTAAATGAACCTCATGAAGATGAAGCACAGGCAGCAGCCCATTGCCGTGCTTCATCCGGCAAGCTGCGTGACCCGGGGGAAATAAACGTCAATGTGATATAGGTGTAACAATATTTACTTCCCTTTTTAGAACTAGTGCGATGATTATGCAAGTCACATGCCCGGAATGAGAAATCGAACACCCGCGTTGCCCGTGCACTCGATTTCTCGCCCAAACCTGTCTTCCAGGATGATTTTCTGTAGTTTGAACTCGAACTTCGTAGCTTCCTTACGGCCCATTAGGTACAAAACCCGTATACAAGCTTTTTTAGTTGTCTCAGAAAAGCAGGGATGTCGAAATAAAAGCACTGGTAATCCCTAGCTGTTATGAGAGGAAAATGCTGGTCATAATAATTTATGAAAGCTATTTATCAATTGTAATGCGGGAAGGGCACAAAGATGAAACTAACGCTCAAGTTCCCAGTTAAAGGCAGCATACAAACGACCTAAAGGAAATAAAAAAAGGCTTATGACACTTAACACCAATTTTCTCCCCATCGTCAAATACAGGCGGTCACTTTACTTGCCTCTCTTTTTCATTCCATCTCTTCATTATATAGCCAGCGTCTCACATCTCTCAGTCATTTAAGCTACTACCCTGTTTATTTATTATTTATATACTAACTTTATAAAATGAGCATGAACAATCTTTAGTCTCCAGGCCTCTGCAAACACGAAAACTTCTAAGCTAGCTTGACAAATTTCGAACGTATCGGTCGCGAAACGTTGTGTCCCTGCTTTCATTCCTCAACTCAGCGCACACCGGCGTGCGATAAACAAACATTATGAAAACGAGTCATGACGACGCCCCCCAGCCCCACGTCTCGCCCCCGTCATTTGGGCGCTCCCGATAAGAGGGCGGACCCAGAAAGCCCACTTGGCGTCGAAGCGAAGGGCTGGCTGCGATTGCGTAATGCCACGTGGTCCTAATCAATTGCGAGGGGTTGCCAGGGCGCATCCAACGAAACATATTTGAGAAATATAAGGTCCACGAAGAGCTTTTAAACTTTACTCGAGTACTCACGAATGCCACTTTACGGATACGGTTCATTAGAATAATCTCAAATAGGTATTTCAAGGTTTCTTTAATGATATCTGGACCACTGACGATGATTGACAGGTGACACAATACTGAAATCTTGTGATAAGGTGCTGCATAAGAGAGGCATGGACGACGTTGGAGCAACGTTTATTTTTCTTTTTCTGTGCCAGCTGCACGCATATGCATTTCAGGAAGCCCATCTTGTTTTGTTTTTCGAGTACTAGCGATGTGTTGGGTACTTGTCTTGTGTTTTACCTGTAAATATCCTCAAATTTACTTGTATAATGAACACAGTTACCTTTGTATCAACCTTTCTCTACCATGCTGGTATTGATTTGTGTCCTGCCTTATCTTTTTAACCTTTAATAAAAAGTTTCCTCAACAGACTGTTACTTTAATAAATACTGCATGCTGATTGACCACTTGCTCCAAACAGGACAATCGCGCCACATAGAAAGAACCTATGCATATTCATAAATTCATACCTGTCTGTATTACAGGTACAAGTTTCAGCAGAACTTACAATCAAAATAATGCACAGACAGCTGCACCTGTCATACCTGGGTTCTTCCACCACGGCGGAGCTGCTGGGCCTACGCCTAGGCCTGGATCTACTGCTTGAACTGACTCCGCGGCCACCCAGGTGTGCCGTGCTATGTGACTCCCGCGCTGCCTTTTATCGCCTTCAAACCACCGGCCGGGGAACTCCGCTGCTGTGTCAGATTCGCGCGCGTCTCAAGCGCTTGGCAGAGCGTGGCTGCGCTATACGGGCACAGTGGATCCCCGGGCACTGCGGCATAGAGGGCAACGAACGTGCCGACGAGCTCGCGACCGCAGCACATGAACTCCCTCCTAGCGACGAGCAACTCGCTTTGGAGGTTCTGCGTGCGGTAATCGACGATTACCTCCGGACGCAGCACCCCGACCCACGCATCGCAAGAGGAGAGTGCATTCACAGTGTCAGCGGCCGCTCGCTGACTCGGCTGCAACGCGCAATGATCCTCCGTGCACGCATTAGATGTGTGTGGCCTGGGGAACGACGGATGCGCCAAGGACTTGCCACTAGTGACGTGTGTGACGGCTGTGGCGCGGAAGAAACTCTCGAACATCTTCTACTGCGCTGCACCGCGCTATCCGAACCACGACGTGAGTTGCTGGCGGCTTACAAAGCGCAGGTGGTAATCCCGGACAGCGTAGCTGTGCTCCTGTGGCCGCCGGGCAGTGCGCGCGTCCGCGAGCGAGCTCACGTGAGCCTGTGTGAGTACATCGAACAGGCGGGCTTGATGACCCGCCTATTTCACCTCGCCAGATAGTGCGCGCTGTGACTGAACGCTCCACGTGTGCTATTTCCCACAATAACGGCCGATCGCCCACGACAGCCGTCACTGTTTTGTACAGTGGGCCAGTGCGTTCGTTGTGAACAGTTGCCTGGACGCAGAGCTATTGCGGAGGCCCGCCCGATGTGCCGAGTGCTCAGTTACAAGACATTTGCGGGTGGGCCTCAAGCAAACTACTGTATACTGTACCATAGTGTTTATATTTCTTTTATTTTTACCTACCCTTTTCTTTCTCCCTATCACTCACCTCTTTGATTTCCTATACCTTCTCCTCGCTATCCCTTTATTTCCGCCGCCCCAGTTTAGGCAGATATAAGATAGCAGATACCGGGGCTGGCAAACATCTTTTCTTTCCTTTTGTACATACAATAAATAACCACTACAACAACAACATAATTTAGGTACGACAAAATTTGCAGAAGGTGTTTAATGAGGCATTCAGTCCACGTCCGGCCACAAAAAAGTACAAAAAAGAAATTTAACACTAAGATCAGCTACATAAACATGCAAGGAGGTAGAAAAAGAGCGAAATGGCTAGAGATAGAACAGTAATTGAAGGATGTCGAAATAGGTGTGTACGCTCTTTGCGAGACTCATCTCAGGGATCTAGAAGATCCGCTGTTTATAGAAGGCTACGTCTGGGAAGGGTGCAACAGAACGAGAACGGAAAAATAGGGTGGAGGGGTAGGTATGTTGATACACCAGGGAACAAATTGGCAAATAATTAAATAATTTTGTAAAGAACATATCTGGATATCAAAAACAATTGCCGGCGTAAGGACGTGGCTATGGGTAGTTTATTTAGGAAAAGGACACCAATGCAGGCAAGAAAACAAGGATCTTGTTGAATGTCTCAGTGACGATATAAGCCAGTTTGGAGACGGGGCCAATATTATTCTGCTGGGGGACATGAACGGCCACATCGACGATCTGGATGGATACACGGATTGTAACAGGAAGCTAATGCTAGATTTCTGTGAGCGACACGATCTAGTTACAGTTAATAGAGAAACAAAATGCGAAGGCCAAATCAGGTAGGAATTCCGTAACAGGCAGACGACCATTGACTACTGTCTAATGTCGCAGGAAATTTATAACAAGGTCACAAAAATGGGAATAGACGAAGAAGGGGAGCGTAGTCTGGGAAGTGATCATGAACGTATTAGTCTGCAGATGGGGCCCTTGATGAAAAGAGAAATGGAACTTAGATAAAAAGTAAACACAAAATTAAACGACGATCAAATAGCGCAGATAGCAGCAGACATAGAGGAAGCAATAGAGAAAAGCCCCATGGAAAACTGGGATTATGAACAGGTAGAACTACTCATAAGGAGGAAAGTTAAGGAGGTTAAAGTAGCAAACCGCTGGAATGGAAAGAGGAAGCCACGGCGCTGGTGGAATAAGGAAATCATAGGAGCTATTGAACAACGACGGGCTGCTTCAAGGGAGCACCGAGTGGCAAAGAAAGCACAGGTATCTCAGGAGGAAATCGACCAAAAATGTTAATTATATCGACAAAAGAAACTTGAGGTACAGGCCCTCGTCCAAAGTAAAATAAGGCAGTCCACCGATCGCTGGATGGCTGAGATACACGATGCCTCTAGAGACGGAGCAAAAAAATTCTGGAACCATATAAGATGGCTAGGGAAGAAGAATCAAAGAAAGCAGGATTGGATTCAAGATAACGCGGGAAATTGTTTAAAGGGAGATAACGCAGTGAACTACATTACATAAGTTATAGCCGTTTCATTTATGAGCGACGATAGAGTAATATCTGTAAATCAGGAAGCAACACAAGGTAGCAGAATACAAAGCAGCTTAGAACTGACCAATCTAAACTGGGAAAAGGCAGAACAAAATATTCCTAAAAACACATTCACAGGAATAGATGGAATTCCGACCAAGCTGATTAATGAACTTGGTTCAAAAAGTAAGGAAACGTTGTTAAAAGCTTTGGAAACAGTCATAACGAATAAGCAAATTCCGGATAGCCGGCGGCAGAGCAAAATGAATTTGATTTATAAAGGGAAAGGAGAAAGGATGCACATAAAATTCTACAGGCCGATTACCATAACATCGGTTATGTACAGGTTGGCCATGCAGGCGGTGAAATTAAAGGTGCAAGCATGGGTAGAAAGTAACAAGATATTCGAACAACTTCACAACGGCTTTAGAAATGGTAGGCGCTTAGATGATAGCCTCTTCGTGCTTACCCAATGCATCTAAATATCTAGAGTGGAAAATAGACCTTTGTATTTGGCCTTCCTGGACATAAATGGGGCGTACGACAACGTAAACAGGGAACTCCCGTGGAACATATTAAAAGAAGAAGGTGTCGGTTATGAGGTAATAGAGTTCCTACAGGAAGTATACCGGGAAAAAAAAGTAGAAATTACATGGGAAGGGATAAGAAGTACGGAAGATGTCAAAGTATGCAAAGGATTTAGACAAGGATGTCCTATATCACCGCTGCTGTTCATGCTTTATATGATAAACCTGGAACGAAGGATAGAAGACAATAACCTAAGTTTTAACCTGTCATATAGATTAGATGGAAAAGATGTAGAGCAGCGCCTCCCCTATTTGATGTATGCAGACGATATTGTGCTGCTAGCTGAGAGTCTGGAAGAATTGCAAACTCTAGTTAGGTATTGCGGAAATGAAGGGAACGCTCTAGGCTTCAGTGTTAGCGCTGTTAAGTCAGGTCTGATGATGTTTAACGGCTCAACTGATCAGGTTCTTAAAATACAAGGCCATGAAATATCCAGAGTAGCACAATATAAATATCAGGGATATGGGTAAACGAAGGATTGGCATACATTGGAAAGCATGAGCAATCGCTTAAGGCCAAAGAACGAAGGTATGCCGGGATAATGCAGCATAGGGAATTGTGGGGATACAACAGTATGAGGCTTTGAGGGGTATTTGGAAAGTAATTATGGTGCCCGGACTTACTTTCGGAAATGCGGTTTTGTGCCTAAAATCAGAGGTACAGTCGACATTAGAAATAAGTCACAGAGCCGTTGGACGATTAGCGTTAGGTGCCCACGGCAAAACCACACATGAGGCGGCACAGGGAGATATGGGCTGGGCATCTTTCGAAGTACGGGAAGCTCAGAGTAAAATATTATATCAGGAACGCCTGAAGAAATTGGACAATAACAGATGGGCAGCTAAACTAGTTACATACGTGTACTTAAAAAGCGTTGACTCACAAGGGAGGAAAAGAACTAGGCAACTAGTAAGTAAGCTAGTCACAAGGACGGAGAAATAAAGAGCATTAAGCAATAGGTGAAAAACACAGAAGGTAAAATTTGGATTATTTCGATGGAAAAGAAACGGAGTGTGGAATTACACCGAAAGTGGAAAGTGCAGATCGGGAAGCAAGATTTATTTGATGACTCAAGAGGCAGTGCCCTACTTTTTGAAGCTAGATCAGGGCGCCCTAAAACACGCAGCTGCTAAAAGCAATTTAACAATGAAGATGACGCATGTGCTGTATGTGGTAACTTCAGTGAAACAATTGATCATATTATACTCGAATGTAATATTATCCATCCGGAAGTTGATGCAGATGCCGCCACTGTTCCTCAAGCTCTGGCATTTAGAGATACAAGTGGCCGGTTGAATAAACCGGCGGTGGAAACTAGCAAAAAACGACTGGAAGATTGGTGGCTTAAAAGCAGAGAGGTGACATAATGTTAGTAATGTAGAAACAAATATTTAGTAAATAGAATGATGGTGTAGTTAACCGGCCTGAATCAATAATTAAGATATAGGGAGAAAAATAAGCATGATAGCTATTGCTACCACCCCGTTTCAAAGGGGACGCTCCTATATTCCATCCATCCGTGGGCGACTCTAGGAAGAGCTAGGAAGACCTAAAGCCCCTGGACTTTAGGAAGACCGCGCTTCGCACGTCCTCCCTCGAGACCAGCCGTGCTGCTTCGAATAAAGTCAAGGATGGCAAATGGTTTTGAAGAATTCTTGCTCTTATGTTGTCTAGGGGACGCTCCTATATTCCATCCCATCCATCCATCCCATGGGCACGGCCGCTCAATGGAGGCGCACTTGGTGCGGCCCGTCGCGTCGCGCCTCAATGGCTGGGGAAGCGCGTATTGGAAGAAGTTACAGTTTCCGCCGTCATTCTCCGCGGGGGCGCCACCACTCCAGGACAAAGCGCCGCCGGCACGCCGGGCACGGACGAGGAGACGACGCGGAAGGAGCGCGCTGGCTGGGTTGGCGCGTGTTATCGTTTTGACTACTCAGCATAACCGCGCGGTTCTGATAGTTCTGCATGCGTGTCATCGGTGCCTGTGTCAACAGCGTCATAAGCGTATGCAGCACCATGCCAGGAACTGCTGTGGGCCGCTGTGCACCACGAAAGCAAGAAAATATTGGTTACCATGAGTTCCCGTGCGATTCACAACGTCGAGGAGCATGGCTGGAAAACATATCTCGAGAGGGCTGGATGGAAAAGGAAGCAGGTGGGAGCCGAGTGACAAGTCACTGGTACACTCACTGCACTTCACAGATGAAGATTACAGAAAGTATATAAAACTGAAGATCCTGCATCCTTCAGCTGTCCCCTCCGTGTTCCCGAACTGCCTACATTACAAGGTAAGTTACTCCCGCGGGCTCATGTTGAGCCAAACAACCTTGAAAAAATTAATGTGCGCAGGTCAATAGCTTTATTTTCCCGCTTGTTATAGCTACACTTCATTTCCTCCTGGACAACCCTCCGTGTCATCCTGAAGCATGTGTGTTTCAAGATAGCTGCGCCACGATCACTTTTATGACGATGATATCAAAATGGTATGCCTTGCCCAACATCGCATAAGTGAAGCCATGGAGACAGCAAGAGGAGCCGCTCTATTTGTCAGATGCGAGCGACTCTCTTGGTTTGAGTTGGACTTTGCCATATCGAAGACATTCAGGTCCAAGGAGGCACGTCGAAGCAAAGGCTAGCCAAACAAACGTACGAAGTGACAACCATGACTATCAGATCCACAGTGGCGCAAATTAAGGACCTTCTTGATCACATCAAGTATCTTACAACAATGTCTTCTGTGTGCCTTACTAGTGCATTGCATTTACCCGAATCTTATTTTCAGCTTCCGATACGCCCTAAAGGAGGCTCTGAAAGCGGGTCTATAGTATCGCCTTTTAACAGCCTAAGGCAATTCAAAGGCGGGAACGACAAAGTTGACGCAAGGGCTGCAGTTCTCACCTCGGAGAAAATACTGAAGGTACCACTAGCAAAAAAAACAAAGAATATATCGACACAGATTATACACATTTTGCCATGCTTTGTGCAGGTTGGCATCTTGCAAGCATCAGTCTGCGAATGCACCTATCAACAATAGACAGCTATAAAACTTGGCATTCGTGATTATGAAAGCACCTTGACAACTGCCATATCACGTCTGCTGCGAGAGAGTTTTCGAGTCAGCTTGGATTCATTCATGTATGGTGTGAACCATCGGCTGACATAGAGTTAGCACCGATTGCATTCTTGGCTGGTTACCTTGCACGCCCATTTGAAGAGAAAGTATACGAATAGTTTTACAGAATCTCATGAAACATTTTTATTTATTCTGTTTTCAGTGCCTGCCCGTGTTTTCATTATTTATATATTACCAAAATTTAAACAACTTCTAGTGGTTACTTTAGAGTGTCAATAATTTTATTTTATTAGCCCCCATCCATTTATTAACTTTGTGCCTTGTGATTCCTGCAAAACCCTGGACTTATCAAAATTCTGGATGATGGACGCCTAAGGTATCTGAAAATCACCATGCACCTTTGTTAGCAAGGTAATGAAGTGCCCGCAGGTCATAAGAAGCAGCAAGCTATGCCACATGTTAGTTTCATCCCTTCTTCCCTATTTTGTGCAATTTCCGGAGTTGATTTGCGAGAGAGAAGACCGCAGTCACACTAAGGACCTAACCAAACTAATGCGACCACTGCTGACCAACTGGACAGGCAACATCAATTAGACAGTGGAAAAAATCACGCTTGCACGTAAACCTTTTTCGAGAAAAGTTCTTCGCTCGTAGAATAAGCTTGCGTGTCATCTGTGCATCACGCGGCTTCATAATCAAACGAGAAAAAAATTGCCTGAGCCTGCGGGCGTGTCGTTGAACTAGCGGTCTTGTGTTGTTTCTTTTGCAACAGCTTGTGTTAGCTAGTATGTTTTAGTGATGGTACCCACTTGAATTATATTTCCAGTGAAAAGGGAGGAACAGGCTGAACAATAATAATGTTGAACGCTACGTCCTGAATTGTAAGTTTCCAGAAAAGTGCACGCTGAATAAATGGCCCCAGACCACGTCCCGATTTCAAGATTGCAATATCTAATACGTTATTACAGTGGTTGAAACGCAACTCAATAGGTGCGCACTCAGCGAAGCACACGACTGCCTCGTTCTCGTTGTAAACGGAAGACCACGAATGACTTGGAAAAGCCTATTGATGATGACTTGCCTCTATCACCTTATCAATAGCAAACCTTATCAATAGCAAATGTGTGAAACGCCGCTCATAATCCTAAATTGAGCGAGCGCCGACCACGCGGACGCCGAAACGAAAGCACAGCCACGGCCGCTGCGCGCAGCTGTCCGCCCGGACTCGTCCCGGAGCGGTGGCGCCGCAGCGGTGGCGATGAGAACTAGGCGCAATACGGCTCTTCTGGGCGACGCGACAGGCCGCATCCAAGTGCGCCTCCATTGAGCGGCCATGCCGTGGGGGCATGAGTAGTCTTCATTCTCTACGGTCATATGAGGTGGTGGCGTTGTCTCATCACGACACACTACAAAACTTCTCAAAGCTGAGCGCACCCTGAAATGAAGCGTTTGAAACCCAGTTACTATGATTTGGAAATCAATCTTGAGATTTCTTCGAGCAGTATGCGTTTAAATGTATTAAGATCAAGAATACTGAACTCATAAAGTCTTCTTTCTTTCACTGCAAATAGTTGTTATCCTATGGTTTTTGGTTAAGGCCGCAAACGATATTTAAAGTTAGAAGTAAAAACAAATTGAACCGTAAGAACAGAAGGTACGTCGGACGGGGAGGATCACGTGGGAACAAGAGCGACGCAGAACCTACCTCACGGCTACGTATTGCTCGCCCGGTCCACCATGTCCTTTCAGCAGACAATTTTTTTTTTTGAATTTTTTCCCCGCCTGTCTGACAACCTGGTCGGGTGAATGGGGAGCGGGCGCGCAGCGTACAGGAAGAAGGGTACGCGACGGCTTTGCACGCATCGCACAAATGTATTTCATTTCTTTGTGTATGTGTGTGCGGGGAAGGCGGGAAGGGGGGGGGGCGCTGGAGAGATTTTGGAGGTGCTGTGCGCACGCTGAAAAGCTCGCACCCTGGTGTTGTTGTGTTTAGTACATCATTATTTCACTGATTTTAGTGCGCGGAATGAGCGAAAAGCGCTCCCTTGCTCCCACTCAGCTCTGCGCTTGCGGCTCAGCACGTACACATTGAATAACTAGAACTGGTTCATACTACGCGAAATAAAACGGCGCAAAGACGTGGACGAGCAGAAGGAAGGTGCCTTTACTAGGCAAAAGTTTATTCCTCTCACTCGATATTAGAAACTTGGTGGCGAAGAGAACAAAATACGGGAGCGGTTAACGCGTTCGCATAATGATTTCCTATTCATAATGTTAAGGACGAGGAAGAAGCGGGCAGTGGCGTGGGCAGGAGCACTGGCGCTAGGCCGGCCGCGATTCATTAAATCTCCCAGTAATCGGCCATCTTCACTCTATTCTAATGTGTTCATCGGATTGCAGACTGGTAACCTTTTGGGTGGAGGTGCAGGTTGCCTCATCATCATTCGTCAGCCTGGCACGGAGATTTGGCGCCCTGTCCCTTCTTGGGCCGTCGGCAGTGGGCTCCATAGAGCGCATCGCCTGGCTGTTGCCCTGCCAGCCGGACCCGACGCGACCTTGCCGTTCCTCTCCCCTGCCGTCCGCCCAGAACATAGGACACGACGCAGGACAGACCAAATGATCCCACCGACCCGAGACGCCCACCACACGACCACAGGACACAAGGAGAGAACCGACAGACCTTATGACCTCACTGCCCAGGCGCTGACCAGAAACACCCCACTGACCCTAGACGACACCACATAGGACCTCTCCCCACCGACACCATGAGGTGCGTGCCTGGGCTTCGGCTACTTCCTCTGGCCGACCGGTGGCCCGAAAAGCGTCCAGGACCAGGATTCATCGGGGAGTCATCGTGGCGGCAAGCCGTTGTCGTCTTCCTTCTTCCTGTTCTCCATCAATTAATAACCATTGTCATGCCGTGGATATCATGTAGATCGACAAACTGTCTCGTCCACGCTCGGGATGATCGCTTGGTTACGGACGCGGAAATGGGCAGTGGCTTGGGCAGCAGCACTGGCGCTTGGCCCGCGGCGATTAATTAAATCATCTCACAGTTATAGGTCGTCTTCCCTGTGTTCTGCTGTGTTCCGCCCTGGCTTTCCGGCTCGTAACAGTATTCTCTGATAGGCTTTCGTGCATTTCATTTCTCATTAAAGTTTCTATCCTCAAATTTGTTGAAAAACCGCTGACAGCCACCGCATGGCCTGTCCCTCTTCTCCACCACCTGGTCCTGGGTCCAGACTTTTCGCTTTAATACGCGAAATGAAACATGAACAAATGTTTTACCTCATCGCCTAATTATATTTCGCTAGTCCACTTTGAATTTCATTGAAGTCCGCATTGAAATACGCTTTTAAAAGAGCCCTGAACAGACCTTACTGAGGTGACCAGACGTGGCGTTCATTACACAAGTTGTTAGCGAGGCGAAGCGCGCAGCGCCGTAGAGGAGGACAGTGACGGAGCAAGTGTTTTCGCCAATAAAACCTCTTGGCGTGACCGCAGTCGAAAGCCTCAATTGGTCTTGGTCAAAATGCTGTTTTTTCTGTTCGACATATTACAATTCCTCTTGGCATATGTAATGCATAAATGTCATTTTCCACTTTAGTAGAGGAAATCTAAACGTCTTTTCGCGCAAACTGATCGTTTCCTTTCATATTCAGCCACGATGTACAAAGTACTACGCGCGGATAGCAGTTTTAGAAATCGAGGCGCGAGCGCAGCTCGAGGAGAGGGGCACGCCTATGAGCGTATTCACGTTTTGCAACATTTGCCGCATTTCATTTACAATGCTAGGTCGTTAAGCCGAGTTTATAAGTGCACAGCAAAGTATGTTTAGGGGAGGGATGGGGAGCTCGATACTCCCGTGCCACTGGCCGCCTAAATTAGCCACCACTTGAAGCTGCCCATACGCTCCATCTGCGGCAGCTCAGAAATGAGGGGGAAGATTAAAGGAAGACCAAAAGCACATGCAGAAGAACCACGGCGCCGGGGCACACGTTGTCAGAGACAGAAAAAATAGCAGAAAATAGCATGCAGAGTGCAAGTATGCGCACACTCCCCCATTCACGCCACCCGGTCATCATAGTAACGGGGAAAATGTTTAAAAAGAAAACGCGGGCTGAGCGGGCAAGAAAGACCATGTGGTCAATACGTATCGAAACTTGCGTCACTAAGAATAGAAACCAGCGCATCAGCATGTAGAAAACTGGCAGAGGATTATCATGGTCAAACATAGCTATCTGACGCAAGCTTTGTTAACTAATCAGGGCTACGTCTACATTATTTCACTGCAGAAAAGCATGCATGCGTGCCGGCCCATCTTCTGTTGGCATATACAAAGTACACATTGTGAGATAACGTAGTTTTAATCACCCGTACGGAATGCTGTCGCGCAGGGCAACGAGGAACAGAATGTGGTATTTGAAGACGCATAGTTCGTCCTGGTTGCATCTACGTGCCTTGTAAAGACGTAATCGGTACAAGATTCACTTCTGGTAGTGGGTTGTTAAACGCTGTGAGCCCGAGTAGTTCGCGCATGAACACTGGCAACCACTGTGATTAGCGTCGATGTCAATTTTGCCGCAGGCGATGAAGTGCGCGGAAAGGCATCGGCCAAGTTTAGATGAGGGCGAAACGCAAATGTGCTCGTGTGCTGTGCTATATAAGCGCACGTTAAAGACAACAGTAGTAATGTTAATTGGTTTACAGAAAAGGAAAGGCGCAATGCTTCATGTTTACTTTGGACAACTCAATCGCGCTGTAAGGCGATGGAGGAAGGTGGGAGTGCTAACGGAAAGACAAAGGTGTAGTGGGTGAGCTACAAGTCATTTGCACCTCCTGGGGATCTTTAACCTGCGCTAACATCGCAAAGCACACAGACGCCCATCCTTTTCGCCCCCATCGAAACGCAGTCGCCGGCAGTCGCGATCGAGCCCGAATACTGCGGAACAATAGTCGGACATCTTAACCACAATGCCACCGCGACGGGGCCTAGGCAGTCGACATTATTGCTGAGCCCTCCACTATGGTACTTCATTGAATGCCACGTTCCTGCCTTCCTTTAGACCTGGGTTCGAGTGCCCACGAAGATGGGACTGATGTATGTGGCTTTGTTATAAACCAATTTACATTAACAGTTCCAGTTCACACGCGCAAGAAATTCTCTCAGACTATGTTGTGTATTTTATAATGTCGTTATTGTAAGCCGTAATTAAAATATCTGTCGTGACGCTGGGACTAAGTCGACCCGGCCTTCACTTGGTAGCGTGCAGAGACTCGGGGTTGAAGAAGGACTGAATCTTCGAAGTTGGTGAAATATGTACAAGCAGGTTTACTGGCACTTTGAGAAAACTTATTTACATGATTATTTACACGAAAAAGAAGGGTACATCAGCAAAATGACAAGCGTTAAGAGTTCATAGCGAGAAGCGACTGGATGAGCCGTTTACCCAGGGCCCAGAGCGACCTTTCGTGCTCTGCAGCGTCCTTAAAACCCCCTATGTCCAGCCCCTCTCTGAAGATGCTGACCAACCAAATCCAGGGCACGCCCCTCAGGTATCGGCATCCAATCGAACACATCACTGCACTGATCGTCTGAAGCACTGACTGGTCCGGCATTCATTCGTTGGGCGTGATCACTTGTTGGCGGGAAAAGCTTGGGAACGGCGAGGAGAGGAGGTACATTTCTATTCTTCAGCAAAGAAACCACAGGCTGGTTCTGACAAGTGGTTTTACTTCTCAGAAACCCGAGTGCACGTGGCGCCGCATCCGCTCCCAGCATTGTCCGTTTTCGACAATTGCAAATCTTTCCTGCATTCCTGGGAACAGGCTCACTTAGAGCCATTGGACCATCACCACATATTCACAGCACTTATCCATGCCCACAGGCGAACAATACAGCGCGCAAATGCGGATGCTTGGTCGTAACAGCCTCCTCCCCCGCCAGAAGAGTCTCGGAGGGCAGCAGTCCCAGCTGCTGCATGAAGAGACGACTTGATGGCCTGCACGTGAACGCTTGAAGCTCGCTGTTGCTTGTCGCGTTGTCTTGATTGTTGTAGGCCAAATTGCTCGAGCTGTCTGAAACTCAACCACATGTCGAAGCAAGCACTCGGCTCCCGTCTGAAGAGACCAGGTTAAAAGAAAACTGCCATTGTTGTTCGAGAAAAGCCCACTCTCAAGACGTTCAGGACCCACGTATTCCTAGAAAACCAAACGTGCTGCTTTACATAGCCACACATATACAAGCGCACGAAAAAAAAAAAAACCTGATTATCAATTTGGATACATGGTGAGGAACATCTCGGACCGCTTAGAAAGAGCGGCTAAGCGCGTCCGCATTCCCATTTAACTTCCCCTTTTTGTATCTTATTTCAAAATTGTACTGCTGTAAAATCAAGCTCCACCTAAGAAGGCGACTGTTCTTCGATGTCGCAGTTTGCAGCTAAGCCAGGGGACAATGGTCCGTCTCTACGGTGAATTTGGCCCCTCCAAGATAGCACTTCAATTTTTGAATGGCCCATACAATGCAAGCGCACTCTTTCTCTGACGCGCAATAAGCCCTCTCTCTAGAACTCAGTTTTCTGCTCAAGTAGAGCACGGGGTGCTCATTACCGTCGTCATCTCTCTGGCAGAGAACAGCACCTAGCCCTCGATCACTGGCATCACACTGGACCGTGAATTCTCGGTCATAGTCTGGAGCTCGCAATACCAGACGGCTAATCAGCACAGCCTTCAGGTTTACGAAGGAGGCTTCCTTTTGTTCGTCCCAGACTACATTTGTCGGTTCTGTCCTGCGGAGAGCGTCGGTCAGAGGGCTAGCCAAAGCTGAATAGTTAGGGATGTAGTGATTGTAGTACCCAGTCAGACCCAGAAATGCTCGAATTTCCGTCTTCGTGCTCGGCCGCGGGTAGTCTGCTACCGCAGAAATCTTAATCTCGCTGGGTTTCCTGAAACCTTGACCTACATTGTGACCCAAGTAGTCCACGGTCGCCCTTGCCAGGCAACATTTCTCGGCCTTTACGGTTAGTCCAGCTTGACGCAAAAGGCTCAGTACAGCTCTTAGATGTACCATATGGTCCGCCCATGAGTCGGAAAAAACCGCAATGTCGTCTAAATAAGGCACCGCGAATGTTTCACACCCCTTTAAAACCCTATCCATGAGTCGGGAAAAACAAAATGGAGCATTTTTGAGCCCGAAACTCATCATTGTTGGCTGGTAGCTGCCCGTCGGAGTGACGAAAGCCGCGTATCTGCTGGCGCGTTCAGTGAGCGGTACTTGCCAGTATCCTCGAGTAAGGTCCAGCGTAGTCACATATGCCGCTCTACTGACCTGTTCTACTCTCTCCTCAATATTCGGAATAGGATACACTTGATCCCTGGTGAGAGAATTTAGCTTTCGGTAGTCTACCACAGGCCTAGGGTCTTTACCTGGAGCTTCTACTAAGATCATAGGCGAAGCATAATCGCTTTCCGAGGGTTTTATTACTCCCAATTCCAGCATGCGAGTTACTTCCCTATCCAGAATTTCTCTTTGCCTTGGAGAAAATCGGTAGCACCTTGATCGCACTGGCACGTCTGAAGTCAGCTCAATATCGTGCTCAGTCAAATCAGTTCTGCCTGGCCTGTCCACGAAGCAGGCCTCAAACTCTGTTATTATCTCGCCCAGATCGGACAGCTGGGATTTCTTTAGTTCTCCTCTCTGCTCCGTCTTTTTGAGAAGCTCCTGAGCGTTGCTTCCTTTTCCGCTGAGGCAAATCAAGTTGTCCCCCATCTCCTCGGGAAGGTTTAACGTTAGATTTACCACGGCTTCCCTCTGCACATAAGGCTTCATAAGATTGCAATGATAAATGCGCACTTCTTTACGCCTACCGGGAATTTTCACTGCGTAGTTAGTGTTAGAAAGCTTTGCAACGACTTCAGCCGGTCCTTCCCACTGTACTTCGAGCTTATTCTGCCTTGAACTTCTCAGCAACATCACCTGGTCCCCGATACAAAACGTCCTTTGACGGGCTGTCTTATCATAGTACACCTTGGAACGAGCCTGGGCTGACTTCATGCTGGCCTCAACGAGTTCCTTAGTGTTATGTAAGCGATTCAAGAGGTTCAGAATGAATTCTACTACTGTTGGGTCTTCTCCGCGCCCCTCCCAGGCTTCGCGCACCATTCGCAAAGGTGAGCGCAGTGACCTTCCGTACACTAACTCGGCTGGGCTAAATCCAGTGGATTCGTGCGGCACTGACCGCAAAGCGAAAAGCGCTGCAGGCAGGCAGGTATCCCATTCGCGCTTGTTTTCATAGCACAGTCCCCTCAGGACTCGTTTGAGAACAGAGTGCCATCTTTCTACGCTGTTGCTCTGCGGATGATGGATCGAGCTATGCACTACCTTAATGCCGCATCGCTCGAGAAATGAGGTGGTGAGGACACTTGTGAAAACGCTACCCTGATCACTTTGGACCTCGGAAGGGAATCCAACTCGTGCAAACACTGACAGCAGCGAATCCACTACACTCTCGTACGTCACCTCGCGCAGCGGAACAGCCTCTGGAAACTTTGTGGCTGGGCATAACATAGTGAGGATATAACGGTACCCTGACTCTGTCACAGGAAGTGGCCTAACTACATCTATTACTAACCGGTGAAACGGCTCGGTAATGATTGGTACTAACACCATCGGAGCTTTCCACTTATCTTGCGCCTTTCCAACCCGCTGGCACGTGTCGCATGACCGTACAAAATTTTCCGTGTCCTTAAAACATCCAGGCCAATAGTATTCTTGCAACAGCCTCTGCTTTGTTTTCTTTATTCCAAGGTGACATGACCACGAGCTGCCATGGGAAAGTCGCAGTAAGTCTCCGCGGTACTTTTGGGGAACGACTAATTGGTCCCGCTCTACTCCGCGCTTATCCTTGAATAAGCGATACAGCACTCCCTTTCTCATCTCGAAAGAAATATTGTTTGCTGTCTTAGTGGCGCGGTGGCGCTCCCTTATCTCCTGTATCTTGGGATCATTGGCTTGCTCTATAGCTAAGTCCTCTCGGGTTCCACTTAAAAGTCTCGTGAGATTACTAGACACTAGCGGCAAGAGGTTACTCTCAAGAACGTCCTCATTCCGCGTCTCATTAAGCTCCCTTTCAAGTTGACATATCTGAGATGCCTCGCTCTCAAAGTTTTCTGACCTGCTATCTTCCGCATTTACCACTGTTTTAACTGCCGTTTCCTCCGCTGTGGATTTTTCTGGAATGAGCAGTGTAGCTAGTTCTCGCGCCTTTGAACGTGTTAAGGCTTGCACAACTCTGTCTCCGAAAAGGATGCCCCTCTTTCGCAGCAGCATGTCCGATTTGTTGGAGAACAAATACGGATAGCACTTAGGAAGCTTTCCTGAAACGGCAGCCTCGGTTGTTAATTCGCCGAAAGGGCCCTCGATGACCACGTTC
Organism: Amblyomma maculatum; assembly: GCF_055883805.1. Classification (NCBI taxonomy): domain Eukaryota; kingdom Metazoa; phylum Arthropoda; class Arachnida; order Ixodida; family Ixodidae; genus Amblyomma; species Amblyomma maculatum. The sequence goes on from NC_139350.1 coordinate 12,740,476, forward strand.
GCGATCGGCAAGCACACACTCTGTTCCTCAACTACCTGTCGGATCCATGCACACTGTCCTGTATAGTCGGAAGGCGATACATACGCCGGATGGACAACATCCATCGTTGCGGCCGAATCGCGCAGTACCTTGCAAGGCTTCCCGTTGACTACTAGGTCATGCAGGTAGGGTTCTAAAAGCTGCATATTTTCATCGCAGTCCCTGACATACGAGAAAGCAATCTTTTCTTTCCGGCAGTTGACGGCAATGTGACCCTGCTCATTACACCTAAAGCATGTGAGCGGCTTCCTAGCCTCAAGCTTATTCTTTGTGTTCTGCACGTTGGTCACTTCCCCACTTTTCTCACTGCCGTCCTTTCTAGGGAATTTGCCTGAAGAAACCTTCATTTCTTCGTTTCCAACTCTAGCAAAGTGCCTTTCCTGACGGTTTTTCACACTGAACTTGGGATTGCGGGGCCTATCCACTGCTGGGTTGCTGAATTGTCGGCGCGAAGCATACTCCTCAATAAGTTCGGCAGCTTCAGTTGCCGACTTAATTTCGCCTCGGTCCTGTAACCAATTTCTTTCTTTTTCTGGGAGGCAGTTATAAAACTGCTCCAAAAGAATTCGCTCGACTACAGCGTCCCTATCACAGTAGGAATCTGTGCTCTTTAGCCACTCGCCCAAATTTACTCTTAAATTGTACAGGAATTCAGGGTAACTCTCGTCCCTGGACTTAGTAGCGTTCCGAAAACGTTGTCTGAACGCCTCGGCGCTAAGCCTATACTTTCTCAGAAGGCAAGCTTTGACCTTCTCGTAGTTGTCCGCGTCCTCCTTGCTTAGCCGCGCGACAACCTCCGCTGCCTCGCTGGGCAGAACCGTCAATAATCTCTGAGACCAAGTGTCTCGCTGGAAGGACAGTTTTTCGCAGGTTCGCTCAAAGTTAGCCAGATACAGACCGATATCCCCTGATATCACATATGGCTGCATGTACTTTGACATCTTGAAATCTGCCTCCTTGTTGAGACGAGGTACCGCTAGCTGGGGACAATCGCCCGACCTCTTGCTCAACTCTAGTTCTAATTTCCGGAGCTCAATTTCTTGGTCCAGCTTTTTTGCTTCTCTTTCAAGCTTCTCACGTTCGTGCTCCCTTTCCTCTTTTTCCCTCTCAAGTTCACGCTCCCTTTCCTCTTTTTCCCTCTGACGTTCGCGCTCCCTTTCCTCTTTTTCCCTCTGACGTTCGCGCTCCCTTTCCTCTTTTTCCCTCTCAAGTTCACGCTCACGCCTCTTTTCCTCTTTTTCCCGCTCTTTCTGCTGTCTGATCTGCTCCTCCTTTTTTTGGGCGATGAGGTTCCATGCTTCACTGAGCTCCTCATCATCGGCTCCCAAATCTGTGATTGCCTTTATAATCAAAGGTTTTCGTGCCAAACCTCTTGTATCAATTCCCAATTCCTCACACAATTGCAACAGTTCCGGTTTCTGCAGCTTTTGTAGGTCCATGATCGCTCCGAGTGTCGGCTACTTCCAAAACAACTGTGCAAACTACCAAACCTAAAGGCGTTTCCACACTCTCTTTACCAGTTCTAAAATCTAACCCTGTTCTAGAACCTGGTCCACATCAGAAGAAAAGCCAAGCACTCACCCACACATGCGATCGATGTTCCGAGCTGCTCTCTTGTTGGCCGATTGTTGCGCCTGCTTGTTGCTTGAGATGCCACCTCCGATCACAAGATGTGGCTTGTAGATTCTGATCCACCTCGAATCACCAGATGTTGTAGCTTGTAGATCCAGATCCCACCTCCAGTCATCAGATGTTGTGGCTTGTAGATTCAGATCCCAACGCTGGTCACCAGTTGTTGTGGCTTGTAGATTCAGATCCCACCGCTGCCACCAGTTGTCGTGACGCTGGGACTAAGTCGACCCGGCCTTCACTTGGTAGCGTGCAGAGACTCGGGGTTGAAGAAGGACTGAATCTTCGAAGTTGGTGAAATATGTACAAGCAGGTTTACTGGCACTTTGAGAAAACTTATTTACATGATTATTTACACGAAAAAGAAGGGTACATCAGCAAAATGACAAGCGTTAAGAGTTCATAGCGAGAAGCGACTGGATGAGCCGTTTACCCAGGGCCCAGAGCGACCTTTCGTGCTCTGCAGCGTCCTTAAAACCCCCTATGTCCAGCCCCTCTCTGAATATGCTGACCAACCAAATCCAGGGCACGCCCCTCAGGTATCGGCATCCAATCGAACACATCACTGCACTGATCGTCTGAAGCACTGACTGGTCCGGCATTCATTCGTTGGGCGTGATCACTTGTTGGCGGGAAAAGCTTGGGAACGGCGAGGAGAGGAGGTACATTTCTATTCTTCAGCAAAGAAACCACAGGCTGGTTCTGACAAGTGGTTTTACTTCTCAGAAACCCGAGTGCACGTGGCGCCGCATCCGCTCCCAGCATTGTCCGTTTTCGACAATTGCAAATCTTTCCTGCATTCCTGGGAACAGGCTCACTTAGAGCCATTGGACCATCACCACATATTCACAGCACTTATCCATGCCCACAGGCGAACAATAGAGCGCGCAAATGCGGATGCTTGGTCGTAACATATCCGTTCGCGATATGTTTGATATGATATCACGATATGTTTGAAGTGATAGGTCGAAAAACATCACTGAGGATTTTAAAAATTTCTCTGAGCCTCTCAAAGGCACCTAAAGTTGTCATGTACAGTGTTGACGCACTCGTACCGGCACGCACATCAGACATGACGAGACTGATCCACAAAGCGCCAGCGAAGCAGTTAAACGCCTCCGTGGTCAAAATTTGTGGAGTCCTCCTCTGAGGCGCGTCTGGGTTGAAGGTGACACGCGCAAGTGAACGACCGGGGCAGAAGTTTTTGTCACAACCCCACACGACGGCACGGAAGCGAGAGCAACACCAGAGATCCGGGAGGATAGTGCACATCGCGGTGGTGAGCGTCGTAGCGGCGTTTTTGAGCTTCTTGAGAGATGGTGAGATTGTGACGAGCAATCTTTCGAGCTGCGTCGACTCGGACGATGGCATCGCGGGCATAGGTTGTGATGGGGCCAACGGCGGGAAGCAAAGTGTCGAAGGGCCGTAAGGGGTCTCTACCAAAGAGAAGATAGACTGGAGAGTACCCAGCAGTGTCATGACGCGAAGCGTTATATGCAAAAGTGAAAAATGGCAGACTAATATCCCAGTCGCGATGAATGTCGGATACGTACATTGCGAGCATGTCGGTGAATGTGCGGTTAATACGCTCTGTGAGGCCGTTCGTCTGAGGGCGATACGCAGTGGTGAACTAGTGCCGAACGGAGCAAGAACGAAGTATTTCCTCAACAATTCGGCAAAGCAAACAGCGGCCACGGTCGGTAAGTAGTTGACGGGGAGCACCATGGTGAAGTATGACGTCGTACAAAAGGAAGTCAGCAACGTCTGTGGCGCAGCTGGTTGGTATGGCGCGAGTGATCACGTACCGCGTGGCATAATCGGTGGCCACAGCGATCCATTTGTTTCCTGACAAGGACTCGGGGAAGGGCCCTAGGAGGTCAAGGCCAACACTAGAAAATGGCTCAGTAGGGATAGCAATCGCCTGCAGGTGTCGAGATGGTAGCACAGGGGGTCTCTTTCGGCGTTGACGGAGGTAGCAAGCGGCTACATAACGTTTGACAGAGCGGTAGAGTCCAGGCTAGAAGAAACGCCGGCGCACGCGGTCGTATGTGCGTGAGAGGCCAAGATGACCAGCTGTAGGGGCGTCATGCATTTGTTCGAGAACGGCAGAGCGTAGGTGTTGGGGAACGACCAGAAAGTGCTCAGCGCCATCAGGTCGCATGTTTCGGCGGTATAGCGTATTCCCATGAAGGAAGAACGGGGCGAAGGAAGAGTCACGGCTGTGTGTGCGGAGGCGGTCGATAACAGAACTGAGGGTTGGGTCGAAGCGCTGTTCGACGGCTATGTGGGAAAAGACCGATATAGAGAAGACACAGGGGTCCGACTCATGGTCAGTATAAGGAAGGGGGATCTACGGGATAACGGGACAGACAGTCTGCATCCTGGTGGAGCCGACCGGATTTGTACACAACGGAAAAGGTATACTCCTGCAAGCGCAGTGCCCAGCGGCCGAGGCGGCCAGCAGGCTCCTTGAGGGAAGAGAGCCAACATAAGGCGTGGTGATCGGTAATTACAGTGAAGGGTCGGCCAAACAAGTAGGGTCTGAATTTTCCAACGGCCCAAACGAGAGCCAGGCACTCCCGTTCCGTAATAGAATAGTTCTGTTCCGCTGATGACAGGAGACGACTGGCGTAGGCAATCACGCAGTTTTGACCGCGTTGTTGCTGTGCAAGAATGGCACCAATACCGTGGCCACTGGCATCAGCGCGAAGATCCGATGGGGCAGACGAGTTGAAATAGGCCAACAAAAGAGGATTGGTGAGAACAGCGATGAGGGTGGAGAATGCGTTAGCCTGCTCTGGTCTCCATGAGAAAGGGACGTCTTTCTTCAGCAGATTGGTGAGAGGACGAGCAACAGCGGCAAAGTTTGGGACGAACCGGCGAAAATAAGAGCACAGTCCTATAAAGCTGCGGACATCACGGGGTGAACGGGGAGATGGAAAAGCACTGACAGCGCGAACTTTGTCGAAATCGGGTTGCACGCCGGTGGCATTCACCAAATGGCCAAGCACTTTAAGTTCGCGGCGACCAAAACTGCACTTCTTTGAGTTCAGTTGAAGTCCGGCACGGCGGAAAAGTGCCAAGATGGAAGAAAGGCGACGAAAATGGCTTTAGTACGAGGGCGAGAAGACAATCACGTCATCCAAGTAACATGACAAGTCGTCCATTTGAAGCCGCGGAGTAAGAAGTCCATCATTCGTTCAAACGTAGCAGGGGCGTTGCAAAGTCCAAAAGGCATAACCTTAAATTGGTAAAGTCCATCGGGTGTGACAAAAGCTGTCTTCTCGCGGTCTTGTTCGTCAACAGAGATCTGCCAGTAGCCAATACGAAGGTCGACGGAGGAAAAGTAGCGGGCTCCATGTAAACAGTCCAAGGCATCGTCTATTCGCGGCAGCGGGTAAACATCTTTCCTTGTAATCTTGTTCAGATGTCGATAGTCGACGCAAAAGCGCCAACTGTTGTCTTTCTATCTAACGAGCACGACAGGAGATGCCCAGGGGATGTTCGAAGGTTCGATGATATTGTTGCCCACCATCTTGTCGACCTCCTGCTGGATGACTTGGCGCTCAGAATGGGACACACGATCAGGCCTCCGATGTACAGGTTTTGAATCGCCGGTGTCAATGCGGTGAGTCACAACTGATGTTTGGCCCAGAGAACCGGCAGCAAATTAAAAAATGTCGGAGAAGGATAACAAAAGGTTGCGCATTTCCTGAGCGTGTTTGGGGCTGTGGTCAGAGGCAATCATTGCGGAAATAGGGTCGGTAATTGTGGTGGGGAGTACGGGTGTTGGAAGGACACTTGATTGTGGGCCAGGAGTGAGGGCACAAATGGTGCAGTCTGTGATAGGGGACAAGGTAGCAAGGGATATTCCTTCGGGGAGAACTTGGGGTGACAGACTGAAGTTCAGGTTAGGAAGGTATGTGCTGTTCTGTGTAACGCGTACGATGAGATGAGGAAGAACGACGTTGCGGTCAAGAAAGACCTCGGTGATAGGGCAAGCAACATAGTCACCGTCAGGCACAGGCGGGAAAGGTGACAGAGGTAGGTAAACAGCAGAATCAGGGGGCAGGCGAGCGAACTCGGTAGAGCGAAGGCGGGGTGTAGATGGAGGATGTTCTGAGCAGACAGGTAGGTCCAAACGAAGATGGCCGCTGGAGCAGTCGATAAGGGCAGAGTGGGCCGTTAAAAAGTCAAGGCTGAGGATCACATTGTGAGGGCACTGGTTGAGGACGGTCTGAACAAAACAGGGATGTGATGACCGGCAAGGGTGACTCGTGCAGTGCACAGCCCAGTGACGGCAGCAGTACTGCCATCGGCAATACGAACGTTGGGCGAAGCGGCGGGGGTCTGTACTTTCTTGAGGCGGCGGCAAAACGATGAGCTCATGATCGAGACTTGGGCACCAGAGTCAGTGAGGGCGGAGACGGGAACACCATCCGCGAACAGGGAGAGGAGGTTACAGGGCGAAGAAATAGGCAGTAGAGGATTTCCAAGTCAGGGTATCAATGCAGCGTCACCTCCGGGAGCTGCATTGGCTAGTTTCCCGTGAAGCGGCCGGCAGAGGACGGCGAGGAACTGCGGCCAGGAAGAAATGAACGGGAACGGTGGGCTGGCGGGGAAGGAGAGCGACTGGACACAGGAGGAGGCGGAGTAGTATCGGTGCGGGCCGGCTCATAACGAGGCGTGAAACGGAGGTGACCGTAATCGGAGTAGCGGTCAATGTAAGAAAAACTTCGAGGTGGTGATGTCCAGCGGCTGCGGCAGTGACAAGAGATGTGGCTAATACGCGAGCACGTGAAACAGATCGGCCTGTCGTCAGGGGTGCGCCACTCATCAGGAATGCGGTATCGGTAGCGTGGCGTGTAGGTGTTGCGGGGCGTAGCGGTGGCGACCATGGGAGGAACGGGGCTCGAACTGTGGTGTTCCACGGTGTGGCTATAGGGGACGCCCAAGTTGGCAACCTCTTGACGAACGACGACTTGAATAAGGGATATCGTCGCTAGGTTGCTGTCTGAGGAGGGTGGGTTGGATGCAGCAGGAGCGAGCGCTTCCAGTTCACGACGCAAGATGCGGGTCACATTTTCAGTGTTAGAAGGTTGCCTTAGGGCCAGCAGATCCTCGCACGTGGAGCTAGGGGCAGTGTTGGGGAGCCGATCGAAGCGATGTGCAATGCGTCCGTGTTTGGCCTGCTCGAAATGTCGACAAACCTGCGTCGACAAACCTGCAGAACGGAGTCCACCATAGAACAGTCCCGACAGAGTAGAAGATTGAAGGCATCGTCGGCTATGCCTTTCAGGATGTGCCCCACCTTATCGGGTTCTGTCATGTCTTTATCAACTTTTCGGCAGAGGGCCAGAACGTCTTGTATATACGTAATATAAGGCTCGGTAGATGTCTGGGCACGTGTGGTGAGGTCCTTCTTGGCGGCGAGTTGACGGCCAATCGGTTTTCCGAACAGGTCATGGAGTTTTTGTTTGCAGACATCCGAGGAGGGTATATCTGCTTCATGTGTTTCGAACCACACGCGTGCCGTGCCAGTAAGGTAGAAGATGACATTGGCCAGCATTAGCGTGGCGTCCCACCTGTTGTGCTGGCTAACACGCTCATAAAGCGAAAGCCAGTCCTCGACATCGACCTCATCTGTACCGCAGAATGGGCCAGGGTCACGGGGGTGGGCTACGACGACAGTTGGAATTGCGGAGGTAGATGGAGCCGCTTCGGTTGTCATCGTGACGGTTCCGAGGTGACGGCCACTGCGGAGATCCAGCGTCAGATTGTGTCGAACCCGCGACATCCACCAAGATGTTACGGGGATGTACTTAATATAACGGCACTGCGATGGGCTGAACTCGACGCTAAGACTTCAGTAGCCGTGCAGTATCCACTCTGTCAGCGTCATCCACTTTCTCAACGCTTCGTCGTGCCCGCGTTCCTCGGTCGTCGTCTTTGTCAGTGAGCCCATCACTTTGGTCCCGCGTTTCCCGGTAACAATATTAATGAATCTTTCTAAAACACTGCTAAGTTTTTGAACCGATAGAGAAGGAATGTTAATATTCAGACCACCACTGACAACCAGATAAAAATGATTGCCTACATTATATTCATGGAGTCTTTAAATTCGAGCGCGGAAGGCCTCAGATCTCTTTTTCAAATACTACTTGGGGGGCGTGTAAGACGTCCAAGCCCTGACTTGGATTTAAGCCCTGACAGGCACAGGCAACCACCGCGCAATTAAAGCATTACAGGTATAAAGTCAGATGCGATCGACCTACGTTTAGAGACTACGCTTAAATGTACAACGGTACAACTTTATCACATAAAATTCCATCCTATCAATACTCAGGATTTCGAGTGATCAGAACAGCCAATTCTCTCCTGCGTTTTTCTTGTTTTCTATAAGAGGGACCGCTAACGTGAACGAAAAATAAAGCAAACGTACCTATGAGCCCAGTATTCTACAGAAATATGCGATGTAAAGCAATCTATAGTCAGTTTAAACAACGGGAAAATAGCGCAGGACGAGCAAACACAAAGCCGTCGGTCGCACGTACGAGCTCTGATTTTCAACTCGTTTATTTTCCAGTAGCGAAGTACGAGAAATAAGCAAAGCTATCCTGAGAGGCTTCCTTTGGGGGTCATCTATAGTTCGTTCTTGAGCTATATTCGACTCTAGGAACGAACCAATTAAGGCAAAATGATAAATGAAAGCGGGTATAAAAAACAAACAAACGCTCTGTTGCGCAGTTTCAATGATCCAGGTGTTTTTGACTCTTCATACGGTTCAGCGACGCACCGCCTCTTCGGCGACACCACTAAGCTTCCGCGCGGTGTTCAGTTCAGCCTGCTTGTGCGCGGCTTCCCTTCTGTTGGTGGTGCCACATGCCACGGGGCCCTTACGGTGTTGAGTAACAAGGCGGATGTTTATGATATAAGGCTGCAGCAAACGCCGGGATTGTCTGTGTCCGCCCTAACAAATTAATAAAGCAGTTACCAAAATTATGACTCAAATGGCGCTCGCGTCCTCACTCGTGGAACTTTCCTTCGACACCTGCCTAAGAGAAGCCTTCCCTGTCATTATTTCTTTTAATCGGCGTACATTGTTGAATCTTCATAGTGCGGACACTATTTGTGAGACTCGCTGAGGAGTCTCAACAAGCATTTTCGGACCATTTAAGACCTCGCATATGTGGATGGCGCGAAAAGGACACCCTCTGCAAAGGCTGATCTCTTTAACTCAACGTAAAGTGAGAAACTATGCTTCTCTCTCGCATACTCGTAGCTGAACGCGGCGAAAATGAAAGTTCTTTGTCTTCTAGAAGGCACACACGGCGCTCGTATGCACGATATGCCTTCATGTCTCGCGGAAATGTGAAATCAATCAACTTTTAATGACTGCTTGCTTCAGCCCTCCTTTTGAGTGGTCAGAGGTCATGGCGGCCGTGTTTTGATTTGCAGGTAAAGCGCAAAAGGCTGCCATGAGCAATGCTAATTCAAGGTATGTTCTGTCGCACGTAGCGTGAGATTAACCCGTATCACTCCTGTTTTGACTTCCAGCTTTCGTGACAACTTCCCACGAGTCATTGGTCAAGTATTCACAGCGAAATGTAACATTTACTAAGCTTTTCCTTTCCACAACCGATTTTGTTTGTTATCACGATGCCACTGACTTACGCACTGAGTGTGAAAGACAGCCTTAAAAACAGGCAGTTTTCTAGTCATAGGTTGTAAGTCATCTTTCCTGTTCCAGTCTCTCACTCACTTTTCTCTACTGAAGTTCAGGCGAACAACAAGATGCTGCCTTCCCGCTCTAAGCGATTTCTACACCGGGCGTCAACCCCTTCCTTCCACGTCACGGACACAGAGCCAAGGCCAAAAGCCGAGAACGCATAGGGTAAACCCCGACATCGCGGAAGGTTGAAGGAGGGAGTAGAAGACGGACATTACCAGGGATTCAGCTGAATGTCAAGCCAGCACTGCTAATACCAAATACTCCTACAGACAATGACCCCAAATTCATCAGATGATTCAGTTCTTTACGATGCTTAATTGCATCCGAAAGCAGAAAAATCATGGTGCCCGATGGACTTTTATTCCCACTCTCGTGAAGGTTTTAATAATGGTAGTCTGTGCAAAGGGCCGTAATTGGGCAGTGCTTTGCGAGGTCAGGATGCCATACGAGAACATTATACAGTAACGATCAATTTTCCGCCAGCCGAAGAAAATATAAGTGTAAACTCCTTGTCTATTCTAATTTTTTTTTCACAACAGCGAATGAATTCGTGCCTAAAACAAAGATTTTCAGAACACCAGAATTTAATTACGCCATGTGTTCTGAAAATGTTCGTTTTGGGAGCATTCATTCGCTGATGTGAAAACAAAAGGAAGGGGCACTAATAAGCCAACCTGTTAGACGTGGCACACTGGTTACGCTGCGGCAGAGTGGCCTTAGGTTCCTAGTTCCGGATCGTAATCACATGTGATGCAATCTCCACTCTATTTGTATAGTTTTTGCTGACGAATCATGAAAATGCCCAAATTTTGAGTGTGCTGTATTGCGCTACCAAGTGGCATCAATGGGAAGTATGAGCGCTTCATCCGAATTACCGGTAATGAGAAATAGTTGGCGGTTTACGGAGAATTCCATAGTAGTGTACGCCAAGCAGAATTCTTCAGCATGCGCTTACTTCGTATTTTTTGCCGGAGTAGCAGGGTTCGAACTCGACCGCCAGCGGCTGCGTTTTGGTGGAGCCGAAACGATGAGGCGTCTGTGTGCACTGCGATGTCAATGCCTGTCAAAGATCACCAGGTGGTCGAAATTATTCCAAAGCCCTCCACCACGGCTCTTGTTTCTCTCTTTCTACTTTCTCTCTCACCTTTCTCCTTTCTTTTAAGGCTCGAAACAAATGTCCAGAGAACGTGTGACAGATATTGCGCGTTACCTTTTCTGTAAAACAATTATTTATTAATTTATCATTTTGGTGTAACAGTGTCTTCTAGGATTTATCCCTATCGACTGCGGCTGCTAGGGCCAGGGTTGGGGTACGCGTCCACGGCATCAGTAGCTGAAATCAAAACCACAGTGGGTACCACAGTCGACGGCAACGGCGCTGTAGCAGGAGATAGTTTGTGAACTGATTTCTTTTGTCCTCGACTGTGGACGTAGCCTCTGCGTCCAATGATATCCTGCAACAGCTTGATGTCGGCGTTGCGTGTTACTCTGAATTCACAGCCTTAAACTTCGCGGTGGCCAACAGCTTAGGTTGTTGACTATCACATATCTATCGACAGCGGCCAACCTAGAGCCGACTTTTGTCATGGCGCATCCTCGCGTACCGAGCATTTTTTGTGTACCTGATGACGTCAACGACTGGCCCACCACGCATGAGCACGTAAACAAGCATATCCTATCGGACGCTATCGTCATGCTTACTAACGCGATTTTCCACCCGGTGGGAACACCACGCGCCTGGTATGAAACGCGTGAAGAGTTCACATCCTGCGCTGTCTGTAAACAGAGGCTTAGAAAGTAATTTAGTGAGACAATAAGACGCAAAACCGTGGCTAAAATATGGCTTGACCTTAAAATGAGTCGTCCACTGAGCCGTAGTACATTTCATATATGCAGGATGCTCTATAATGTGGACAGCGCCTTGTCGGAGATCAAGAAAGTGGGCAACATCTTGAAGAGGATCGCGGTCGACGCCTATAGCTTTCTTATCTGCAAAAGCTGTGCAGCCATGTTCTCTGTGCGAAGGAAGAGCACCACCGTATTATAATCTCCCAGCTTGGACAACCTGCCAAGCAGGACTATGTCCTCTTTCGTGGACGTGGGTACTCTGCACCAGCCGCAAATCAAACGAATTTGTCGCGGACAGTCCGATGAAAACAGCAGACAATGAAGCCATTCACCCTTGAGACAGTCGGTGCTACGATTGCCCTCATTCAAGCCGCCGTTCGAACCATTTCGTAACATAAACACTAATGCTAACGTATCGCTTTTATGGCTGCTGCGGCTGCTTATAGTCCAAACCTTCGGCTCGCCGCCCCCGCAACTCCCCGCAGCAAAGAGGGCGTGAACGTGGGATGTTTCTAACAAGTTATTTTTGTTTTTCTTATCGACGCACTTCAGAAAAAATTCACACACGTTTTAAAAAACCCATCTTTCCAACCACGGAATTTCACGCAATTGCAAAATTGTTTCAGTTTTCGTTTAAGACACAGAATTTGTGATCTCTGGCTCACCCGTATCATAATAGAAATTTTCTATTTGGCGCAACTCAAACTGTGCAGCGCGTATTTCAAATCGTTTTGTGAAGGCTGATTACCTCATTGTATATGCACGAGGTTTGCGACTTTGGTTTTCTTGACGCATTGCTTCTCGTTTATAAAACATTATTTTGTTTTGACAAAGAGCTGCTGCCAGTTCGTGTCCTGTATATTAGAGGACATCTATTGCTGTTAGTGCAGTAGAGAAGCTCTCGGTAATAGTCATGCGACATATTGGAATCTTTTATTGTTGCGAACAGTCGCCTTCTCTGCTGCGGCTTTATCTTTTAGGGCGAAAGCCTTAATTTAGTATGTTCGCGATAACGATTCAGATGGAAATCAACGCAAAACGTGTACGCAAAACCTGGGGCCCTATTTTTGACAATTCGCCACTTTGTTCAAATTGTGACGTAAGCGTGATGTGTGCAGTAAGGCGGTACCAGGATACGTAAGCACACAAGCTGGTTACGCATTATGAAGAAAATGAGAAAAAAGTACAGTGCACTGCAGAATCTACATTGGAGTAATGCGAAAACACGGATGCTGCTGTTGGTTGCTTCTGGTTGCTTCTAATTGCTTAATTCACTTCTTTTTTGCCCATTTTAGTTTTTATTACTTTCAAATTGCGGGCCAGTCCTATCTTATGACTTTTTACGGCTCTATTTCCGGTTGCGTGATGTCACATCTTCTACCTTACAATAATTCACTTCTAATTTACCCCGTTTAGTCTTTGGTATACTTTTTAATTGGGCGCCAATCCCTTCCTATGCCCATTTCACTTCCGGTTGCGTGACGTCGCATCCTTGACGTCGTATAAACTACGGCACCAGTAACTCTTTCCGCTTTCACTTTCACCTTCCTCCCTTCCCTTACGGCGCGGTTCAGGTGTCCACAGAACAAAATTGGCAGATACTGCGCCTTTCTTTTCCAGTGAACCAGTTATTGTAATTATTTACCTAATTAACTTATTGGCCTAAATATGTTATCTGCAGCAACATTACGTCAGCCTCTATTGGTTGACACCGCTCATTAACCTCTATCACATCTCAAATTACCCGCAACTGCTGCGGACACGATTTTGTGGATGCAGTCTGCGGACACGGACTGCGGACAGGAATCTGTGAACATAGCGAAGTAACGCTTTCGCGTTAATAATGACAAAAACACGCTGTCGTCTGCTAGTATATATTGGCGCCAAGTATGAAGAACGATTATGCTCCAGGAACCGAGCTGATTCGGTGCATTCGACATTCAGCTGCGGTGACGTCTCGGTTTACAGTGAGGGCGAGTGAAATATGGCGTTGCGGCCTCAGTGTATGACGTACCTTGCGGCCTCAAAATTGGCAGCAGTTATGCACGGAGATGCTTTGTGAGTTTACATGGCGCGAAGAGTGTTACACCCAAGTGCAAGAACAAAAACGGAATAGTCGCAGCGGATTGGCGCCAAATGGGAGCGGAAAGTGGCATCGCTGCTCATAAGCGTCGATGACTTCTCACGTTAACTTATCAGTGGCATTTGAATGCAGAAACTAAGATATGTTTAAGGACTTTGTAGTCAACAGAAAGAATCGATATAATTGTGAAGTAGCTCCAGCCTTTGCGAAGAGGTGCTCCCGCAGCCGGCATGGTCCATGTCCGAGGACAACACTGAGAGTCTCAAAATATCAAACAGCGTGAGCAACTGGCTGTACTAAACAGCTTTTTCTAACACACGCGTTATGCATAGTCACCATCAGGTCAGCAAGTACGCTGGACTTTAACATGTTGTGTTGCCTTGAGTTGTGTAGAGCATGGAACTCAGCAGATAGAGATAGAGAAGGAGTGTGTGTGTGTGTGTGTGTGTGTGTGTGTGTGTGTGTGTGTGTGTGTGTGTGTGTGTGTGTGTGTGTGTGTGTGTGTGTGTGTGTGTGTGTGTGTGTGTGTGTGTGTGTGTGTGTGTGTGTGTGTGTGTGTGTGTGTGTGTGTGTGTGTGTGTGTGTGTGTGTGTGTGTGTGTGTGTGTGTGTGTGTGTGTGTGTGTGTGTGTGTGTGTGTGTGTGTGTGTGTGTGTGTGTGTGTGTGTGTGTGTGTGTGTGTGTGTGTGTGTGTGTGTGTGTGTGTGTGTGTGTGTGTGTGTGTGTGTGTGTGTGTGTGTGTGTGTGTGTGTGTGTGTGTGTGTGTGTGTGTGTGTGTGGAAGCGCATGCTGGGCCTTTGTCGGTCTCATTTCCATGTGCTTGGGTGCGAAAGGCTCCTTCGAAACGGAAAAGATGCCTGAGAGAGAGAGAACGAGAGAAGAACGGAAACGCAGGAAGGTTAACCAGGCGGAGCCCAGTAGGCTACCGTACACGTGTGGAGGGGGACACGTAGAATATGGAAAGAAAGCGCGAAAAATGTCAGAGAAGATCGTAGCAATAAGCTAGGGCGACGCCGCTTGCGCATATCTTTTACTGCCCAAACGGTAAAATGCAAAGGAATAAAGGGAGATTCTTTTCTGGCTGTAATAAAAGAAGCAACCAATACAAAAGTCAATAACATCATATGTATAAATCGTAGCATCATAACGTGCTCTGGAGTACATGTTTTTGTTTTCTGAAAACAGAAAGAAAATGGTGACACTACATGCATACATGAACCAAATTTTACATGAAATACATCACACGGGGCAAGCAAGCATGTACCATGCACATATATGAAATATTTTAAATTAAGTTGTAAGTAACTTTGATTGCTCGTTCCATCGGGGTAAGGGTCTTAATTTCCTTAACATTGAAGTGAATGCATAGTGCAGCCAAGAACAGGCAGCTACACTGCCGGGTTTTGGCCCGACGTTTAAGGCAGTCCTACCTTGGCCTGTCGCCGCGAAGCTCCTTGCAGAACTTCTGCACCATATCACTGTTCAGGTTGTTGCACTCAGGGACCGTGCGGACTTATCATTCGAAAGCACCGCTGTGCTATCTGAAATGTCTTTATCTCGCGCAGATAACCGCTTCAGTTAGCGGAAAACAATTGCTGCGTTTGACAACAATCACGTTGATCGAAGGATTCTCTATGAGAGCAAAGCTATAGCAAAGTGTTTGCAACGGGAGGACAGCTAGTGCCTTGTGCATCTTTAAATTTGCGTCTTCATTATTAATCTTCGAAAAAGTTTCGTAGCTGAAAAGTAGCCTTATGACGCCGTTCCAGTGCCTTCTGCAATTAAGACGCCTTACCTTACATTACCACCCGTGGTCAGTGATTACCAAACTACGGTGAGGTAACACTCTCCTACGATTTATTTCAAATTAATAATAATACGTGATTTACGGGAAAGCAAAAGCACTATATCTGTCACCCTTCTTCTGTGGACACCTGGAACGCACCGTAGTGGAAAGAGAGGGAGGTGGGAGTGAAAGCGCAAAGAGAGAAAGGGCTGCCGTAGTGGAGGACTACGGAGTAATTTCGACCACCTGGCGATCTTTAACGTGCACTGACATCGCACAGCACACGGACGTCTCTTCGTTTCGCCTCCATCGAAACGCAGCCATCGGGGTCTAGATCGAGGCTGGTTACTCCGGCATAGTAGTCGTCGGGCATCTTAACTATAGTGTTCTACATCTTAACCACCACACCACAGGGGCGGGGCCCAAGTATATTCGCCATGTTTTTTTATGCGGTCGCTTCAGTGGTTCTAAAACGTGGTTCCCAACTTTGTCATTTACAGCAATGGCGGCACATCCTGTATGTCGTGAAACGTCATTTTGATATCATCGTAGGATGTTCGTGGAAGACGTATTTCCCACTACACAACGTTAGCCGATCATACTTCCAGAAGCGGTTCTTGCCAGCAGGCAGTTTATTTCTCCTAACCCATCATACGAGCAAAAGTGCTTTCCTCCCTGTCATCTTCACTTTCGTTTTCCTTCCACCCTTATATTTAATATCCAGTCATTATGAATGGCACTGCTAAAAATATGTTTTCTCGGTGACGATCATCGCAAAAAGCGATTTCGACATCTCGCTTTTTTTGCGCTACAAATCTGAAACTGGAGATTAATCTGAGAACCACTCAGAAAAATATAGCGCCGAAAGGCGGCCATGCGTGTCAAAAATAGGGCCCTTGGACGCAAAGCGTGCCAGCAGGTCTTGTGTCTTTCAATAAAAAGTTAGGCGTAAAATAATTATTGGATCGGGCAGAGCGTGAAAAATGTCGCTGTGCGTCAAGATTGGCGGGTGTGGAGTATTCAGTTACTAAGTTTGAGGCAGAAAAGTCAATTACACGTCGAAATAGCCCTGAACATGCGTATATTGTATGGACGTGCAAACCAGTAGTGGCGTCGCAATTGTGCAGAAGTCGTCTAAATGGTGCAAATAAGAAACCACTAACAAGGCGGCTCAAGAGTGGGCATAAATTAAAAATTATTTAATTACCATTGAATTATAAACGATAATGAAAAACATGCAAAATATGAATGCACCCATGGTGTCGTCCGCCAACGTGCTTGACATGTTCACCGCCGCCGCAGGTGTCATTGCTCATCCTTGCCACAGCGTGACGTCATGGATGAGGGTGACGGTGCGATGATATCGTGGGAAGAGAAGGGTGGCGCTGTTGAAAAAAAAAACTGCGAGAGCACTGCAGAATCAGCGCTGGCAGCACTTCCATGCGGCCTAACTTTATCCTGTGGCTCTAGCCATGTATTCGAATTTGGGCTTGCACATGCAAGCGTCTGCCTGCTTTTGCTTTTGGTCGAACTGATGAAGATAGCGACACACAGCGGGAATCCACAGACTAAAAGTTTAGCACGCTGTATTCAAGGCTGCGGCAATGAAGCAGTGGGCAACGAAGCCGATCCGCTAGCTCTTTGGCGCCGGAAGGAATTTCGATCGCTGCAGGCTCGTATATTTAGGGGTAATATTCAGCCTAGGTACTCCTTTTAATGTTTTTTTTTCGCAAGCACTTGCCATTCGTCTCAAGCAGAAAGAATGTTTGTCCCCCCTAACACCACTAGTAGAATGACCCGATATGACGTCTCGGGCTGTTGCACGTGCGCCAGAGAGCTTCTCCAGCCATTAGGGCCCAGACGTACCTCGGTCCAGACGTAATAATCGACCACCATCTTGTATTAAACACACGTGCGCCTGTCACGAAGTGTTCCTTGGGAAGTGTGGGATTGCCGGTGCAGCGAAGCGCAGCTCGTCGTTGGGCTCCTTCCGTTGCCATGGAGATGGCAGGAACGCTAGACAAGGAAAACGAATCTTGCGAAATCTCGCAAACAGATCTGGCGCACGCGAGGTTAGGACCATGTGCCAAGAACGCCTTTCGCCTTAAACACCTTCTAGAAAGTTGTTGCGCGTCGCCTCCACTTCCGGCGCTTCGGCTTACGCCACAATGTCACGTGGCTATGAGAAGAACGCCGCGGGGTGGGACGACGCCTTTCCGCCAATCCCACATTCAAGTGAGAATTGCAAAGGAAGCACGCCAAGGAACTCCACGCGACAGGAGCGACGGTGTACCGTCCAGTCTCACACTTGCAGGAGGAAGTGTGACAGATACTGCGCCTTTGCTTTCCTGTAAACCAATTATAATTATATATATATAGCACTGCAACGAGCGCGCGCCAAGAAAAAAAAATCCACTATGCGGCACGAGCCCCGGACTTACTAGCAAATGCTGGCAAGGGGCGCGTGTATACAGTGTGCAGCAGCAGCTCTCAGGGTTTCACATTTCTACAGTGCATTTTCTGCAGCGCTCTAGGAAATGTTTGCTTGTAGCGTGCACTATCTACAATTGACAGACATATATTGCCAGGGGGCGTTCGGATTTAAAACGATGTTAAAGTTAATCGGCTTCGGACTCGCAGGACGTACCTAAAATTCGGACCGTGCAATTCCACCTGTGCCGGCTATGTTAACCTAGCCCCAGTCGCCAACACCGTGACAAATCTGGTGGAGGTGAGGTCTGATTTTCCGTACCCCTATGCTAAGCACGAGTGTTGGTCTTATATTCGAGGAAACGCCTTTTCACCGCACTAGCCGCAGGCAACGAGGCCTACCACCTGAGTTTTCCCCCTCGGGCGTGACTACCGGCAGCCACGACGTCGTCGCAATACCTGGCGCGACCCCCACCTACGTGACGTTTCAGAACCCCCGCGTCCCAAAGACCTTTCACGGGGACACCTACGAAGACGTCGACGACTGGTTGCAGCACTACGAAAGGGTAGCTATATTCAACCTCTGGGATGACGCCGCACGTCTTCGAAATGTATACTTCAGCTTGAGGATGGCGCTAGAACGTGGTTCGAGAACCATGAAGAACAGCTGTCTTCTTGGAGACAGTTCAAACGCCATCTTGCGGAAACTTACGGTAGCTCAGATCGCCGCGTACGGGCCGATTGCGCTCTCCAATCTCGGGTCCAAATGCCTAATGAAACCGTCGCGGCGTATATCGAAGACATGACGCCATGATGTCCGAGGACAAAAAGCTGCGCTACCTTATGCGTGGCGTCAAAGAGCTGCTTTTCGTTGGCCTGGTGCGCAGCCCACTGAAAACTGTCGCAGAATTCCTTGCTGAAACATCCACTATAGAGCTGTTTAGGGAAACTGACATTCGCAGTTCCCGGGGCAAGAACTGTGCTAGGTTCGAACTCTTCAAATCCTCTTTCTTAACCTCGCTAACGTAATACAAGTGTTTGTCAACGGTGTCGCAATACTCGCTACTATGTGGGCCGGTGACACTCAGGTGGAGTAAGAGGAGGAGCAGGGCGAGGTTCACCGCTTGGAAATGGAGGCCGGAACGCTTGCTGCATCTCGTCGTGGACAACGCTCGCAACAGAGGCAGGAGCTGGTTGATATGTGCCATACATCAGTAAGAGTTCGTCGCGCACAATCGAACGTATGATGTCCCGTAGCGCCGATGTGTCCATGCTATGTGATGGGAACTGAGCACAGACGGAGGCGGCATGGACGGTACGATCCCGTGCCGAAGCTCGCTGCTGAAGCATGTTCTCTATAGTGGATGTTTCCGCAAGGAATTATCAACTGAAAGTAGCCAAGTGATTGAAGACAGTGAAACATGTTTTACTTCGAGAGTTGCTGAGCAGTTGCGGAGAAAGAATGTACAGGCCAAAGCTAAACGAGCGGCTGAAATACCTGAGCAAAGAGGCGCCTCATGGGTCAAAACTGGCGCGATGGGCGCTGGCCCTACAGCGCTACAATTTGGCGGTGACCCATAGAAAAGGGTCAAGCGATGGGAACGCCCACGCGTTATCCCGGGTCCCCAATGCTACTTGGGGCGTAGAGCAAGCACACGCTTGAGCCATGGCCTTTTGGCGACGTGTGCATGTTCCCGCGTACCCGGTGCTATGTGTGATGTGAACGGTGAAGTGCACGTGAACTCTGTGTGAGGACATCCAATTGCTCACGCGCTGGACTTTCACGAACAATGCCCACATACTCCCAGGTGCTGCAATATTCTCCGCCCTCGTCGCCGTCCCTGATTCCTGCGAACGTAGCTGTGCCGAAAACAGCAGCCCCCGTGATCCAGTACTTCACAGATTCCCGACCGCCTACACGGAAAGCAGACGAGTGGCGTACCCCCGACCGACGGCCGTTATGCTCTCACGGCGGCGAACCGGGTCATGTCTATCGGGCTGTCCCTACCGTCGACTGGGTCTCGAAGGGTTTTCCGCTGAATCTCCGCTGCCTCGGTGCGGCGAACGGCCTGGAGCCGTTGAAGATTTCATCAACGACCAGCGCCGGGTTGTTCCGTCTCGTCTGTGAAAATCTAGATCACAGTCACCCAGGGCTCGCCCGTCGCCATCTGCTACGAGTTCCTCATGGACAGCGAAGGGCCGATCGCCCAGTCCCCGGAGGAAAAACTGAAACCAGCGACCTTCGGGAGAAGGCTCGCTGGACCTCGGTGTGCGGGAGACACCCCATTGATGCGGGCACAAAAAGCCTACGCATCGACATTGGAAAAGTACGCGGTCACCGATCATCACGCCACCTCGACGCCACCACGACGCACCTGCAACGTCGACGAATTGCCGGTGGAACCGACGAAGAAACAACGCACCCGCAACGACGACGAATTGCCGGTGGAACAAACAACGCAACCACGCACCCACCGACAACGAATTACCGGTGGGACATATGACGTAACAACGCACCCTCAACGACGACGAATTGCCGGTGCGACGGACGCCGCAACAACGCACCTACAACGACGACGAATTGCAGGTGAAGCAGACCGCTTACACTGACGCAGAGCACTCAAAGACTCAGAAGCCTGACATTCGCGAGCAGCTTTCGTTGGACATACCCGTAGTACCGGATAGTAGCCATGTTCGAGCTCTGTTTGATACTATCGCTGATTATTCTATCTTGAGCAGCCAGTTTGCCACAGTTCTCAAGAAGGTTTTGACTCCGTGCGCTGGCACACACGTTCGCACTGCGGGTGTCCATCTGATTACTCCTCTGGGCATGTGTATGGCCAGAGTTCAAATTGAAGAGTCAACATTTGTGGTAAGCTGCCTTGTTCTGAAAAGCTGTTCGCGTGACCTGATTCTGGGCGGAGATTTTTTGCTTGAATATGGCGCAATTATTGACCTCCGGGATTTTAAGGTCTCGTTTTCTACTGAGAAAGCAATGGCCCTCAGCGGTGCAAAGCGACCACTCAATGTGCTTCGACTTTATGAGGACAGTGTCACTCTGCCACCCCGAACCAGCACCTTCGTTAATGTCAAATGCAATGCCCTTCACGATGGTGACGCAATATCCGAAACTAACGTCTCGTTACCGTTGACACAAGGAGTCTGCGCGGCACGCAGTTTGATCCATCTTCACCGCGGTCAGTCCAAGGCACTTTTTACCGGCACCTTTTTCGTGACACTTCTGTAGCTTTCGCCGAACGCATCTTTGATGTCTCCGAGTGCTTGTCCACAGAAACCGTGACACTGTCCACATCCCTCGACAATCTCGATGTCAGCTCAGAGCTATCGGTCAGTCAGCGTGACCAGCTGTTTTCATTGTTACTCGAATTCAGAGTGTTTTGCATCGTCGTCAAAAGTGAATCAAGCTCCCTTCGCCAAGCACCAGATCGTGACGTGCGATGATGTGCGCCCAATCCGTCAGCACCCCTACCGCGTCTCTTCGATCGAGCGCGAAGTTAAGTCACAAGTTAAGGAAATGCTCGAAGATAAGGTTATCCAGCCTTCCAATAGCCCGTGGTCCTCCCCGGTCGTTCTAGTAAAAAAGAAAGACGGCAAGTTACGTTTTTGCGTCGATTACCGCAAACGGAACGCCGTAACCAAGAAGGATTTCTACCCCTTGCCGCGGATTGACGACTCTCTCGACCGCCTTCGGCGTGCAAAGTATTATTGTGCATCGATCTAAAAAGTGCCTACTGGCAGATTGAGGTCGATAAGCGAGATCGTGAGAAGACGGCCTTCGTCACACTCGATGGCCTTTGCAGATATAAAGTTCTACCTTTCGGCCTGTGTTACGCGCCGGCCACATTTCAGCGGATGATGGACACTTTTCTTGCCGACCTTAAACAGCAGTGTTGCCTAGTCTAACTAGATGACGTGGTGGTGTTCGCAGAATCATTTGCACAACTTCTCGAGCGCCTGCGGTCAGTACGCGATGCCCTTAGATCCTCTAACCTGACACTTAAGCCACAGAAATGCCCCTTTGGCTACCGAGAGCTCAAGTTTCTCGGCAATGTCGTCAGCGCCGCCGGCGTGAAGCCCGACCTTGACAAGCCTGCTGCTGTTGCGGAATTTTCGATTCCACGTGACAAGAAAGCTGTTCGCCGATTTCTCGGCTTGTGCAGTTACTCCCGGTGTTTTATCGATAACTTCGCTGATCTCGCTGAACCGCTGACTCGGCTCACCCGGGAAGATACCCCTTTTTTTTGGACTCACGAGCAAGAAGCTACTTTTGCCGATCTGCGTCTAAGTCTCCAATCGCCGCCTGTTCTAGCCAATTTCGATGCGCAGGGGGAAAAAGAAATACACGCGACGGCAGTAACATTGGCCTTGGGGCGGTTCTCGTGCCACGTCAAGAGGGTGTTGAACGAGTCATCGCCTATGCCAGCCGTACTTTATAAACTACTGAAAAGGAATGCCTGGCCATTATTTGGGCTGCTGTGAAATTTCGCCCCTACCTTTAGGGTCGCATATTTAAAGTGGTCACTGACCACCATTCTTTGTGTTGGCTGGCCAACCTGCGTGACCCATGCGGCCGCCTGGCGCAATGAAGCCTTCGCCTACAGAAGTTCGATCTCACTATTGTCTATAAGTCCGGACATAAGCATGAAGATGCTGACACGCTCTCCCGTGCGCCTGTCGAGCTCGCTTCACCAGACGCGGATGACGCTGGCAGTTTCCTGGGAGGTGTTGATGCTTCAGATATGTCTCATCAGCAGCGTGCTGATGGAGAGTTACGAGCACTGATTGATTATTTAGAAATTCAGCCAGCCACCATACCTAAGTGCTTTTCTCGGAGCCTCTCAACTTTCTGCCTGAGAGGTGGTGTGCTTTATAAGCACAACTGTATATCCGAGTCGAGAACCTACCTACTCGTGGTACACACAGCTCTGAGAGAGGAAATCTTTTCCGCGTGCCACGATGAACCAACTTCTCGCCACTTAGGCTATTCTCGCACACTTGCTAGAATATGACACATTCTGCTGCCCAACATTGCCACTGTTGTTAAGCGCTATGTCAAGAGCTGTCGGCAATGTCAGCGTCGGAAGGTTCCGCAATCAAAGCCTGCAGGCCTCCTCATGCCCATAATACCACCACGAGCACCGTTTGATCAAGTCGGCATGGACCTTCTCGGTCCTTTCCTTCGGTCCTCCGGTGGCAACCGTTGGATGATCATCGCCACAGACTATCTGACTCTATGCCGAGACCAAAACGTTACCTAGTGGTACAGCGTCTGAAGTTGCCCATTTGTTTGTACACCAGATCATACTGCGGCACGGTGCTCCTACCTGTATTCTAACTGATAGGGGGAATGCCTTTACTTCACAAATGACGGCCGAAGTCTTTCGTCTCAGCGGCACAGTGCATCGAAATCTACTGCGTACCATCAGCAGACCAATGGGATGACGGAAAAGCTTAATAAGACCATTGCGGATATGCTGGCGATGTACGGGGACGCCCTGCACAAGACTTGGGGTGCGATCATACCATATATGACATTCGCATACAATACGGCAGTCCAAGAGACTACACGTTTCACACCGTTTCTCCTCGTTTACGGCAGGGAGGTTCAGACAATGCTGGAAACAATGCTACCTTGCCAAACAGATACCGAACTTTGTTGCTATTATTTGGGCTGCTGCGAAATTTCGCCCCTACCTTTAAGGTCACCCATTTAAGTGGTCACTGACCACCATTCTTTGTGTTGGCTGGCCAACCTGCGTGACCCATGCGGCAGCCTGGCGCAATGGAGCCTTCGCCTACAGGAGTTCGATCTCATTATTGTCTATAAGTCCGGACATAAGCATGAAGATGCTGACACGCTCTCCTGTGCGCCTGTTGAGCTTGCTTCACCAGACACAGAGGACGCTGGCACTTTCCTCGGAGCTGTCGATGCTTCAGATATGTCTCATCAGCAGCGTGCCGATTGAGAATTACGAGCACTGATTGATTATTTAGAAAGTCAGCCAGCCACCATACCTAAGTGCTTTTCTCGGAGCCTCTCAACTTTCTGCCTGAGAGGTGGTGTGCTTTATAAGCAGAACTGTATCTCCGAGTCGAGAACCTACCTCCTCGTGGTACCCACAGCTTTGAGAGAGGAAATCTTTTCCGCGTGCCACGATGAACCAACTTCTGGCCACTTGGGATACGATCGTACCATATGTGACATTCGCATACAATACGGCAGTCCAAGAGACTACACGTTTCACACCGTTTCTCCTCGTTTACGGCAGGGAGGTTCAGACAATGATGGACACAATGCTACCTTGCCAAACAGATACCGAACTTGGTTCTGACGCCGAGCAGTTTGCCCAAAATGCAAAATGCTGAGCAAGCACGCCAACTAGCACGCGTCCACATCACCCAGCAACAGGACAGGGATTCACGCCGGTACAACCTCCGCCACAGACAAGCTTCCTAACACACCGGGGACCAGGTATGGGTGTGGGCTCCTGTTCGACGCCACGGCCTGTCAGACAAGCTAATTTGCCGCTACTTCGGACCACATAAACTCATGCAGCGCATCAGCAACGTCAATTACCAGGTACTCCCGGATGGATCAGAGCACACAGGCCGTCGGCTACCTCGTCCAGAGACAGTTCATGTCTTGCGATTGAAGCCGTACTTTGCGCGGTGACTGACAAATTGCATCTGGAAACTTTTTTTTTGTTGCTTTTGTCCGCTCGTGTGCACGTGTGACTGTGTGCGTTACGCTTAAGGTGGGAGGAATGCCAGGGGGCGCTCGGAGTGAAAACGACGTTGAAGTGGATCGGCTTAGGACTCGCAGGACGTACCTGAAACTCGGGCCGTGCAATTCCATCTGTACCGACTCTGTTAACCTAGCCCCAGTCGCCAACACTGTGACAATATTTTGTTCTGTTTGTTTTTTGACGAGGAAAATGACATAGTCACCGGGAGAGCCTTCATCAATTTCTTCGTCGCGCAAGATGCCCCGATATGTATCTCGAATGACTGCAGCTACTTGCATCTGTTTCTACACTTTTCCAGGTTGTTGCAGGCTTCCAGTTCCCGGCTTTACTATACCTTCTTATTTGTAGCGATTTTTAATACGATGCTTTTTATAAAATGTGTGATCAAATATTTCTGTGCAGTTAAAAAGGTAAATAAGAAAGAGAGCAGTTTGTATGAAACCACTGCTTCATGTGTGTGCTACTGCGAAACGCGGCTCTATAAAGGCCAACAATTGCAACTTTGCCCTAACCATCTAAGGAAAAATTTACAGTAGGGACCTCTATGATCGCGTAATCGCTACCTTAGAGATAAGCATCTTAGAGAAGCTTAAAAGTATTTCCCACAAAAACATTGCGATCCTCGATTTTATTACGTTTGTATGTATGGCATGCTTAGAAATGTAATATTAAAACCCTTGCACTAAACATTGATGATTTAGTTCAATATTTTAAATGATAAAATTAAATCTCAATTGAAAGCTTTGCTATAGAAGCCAAAACATAGCTAAATTAGGCGCCTAAAACCTCGGGCGTTGAAATTAGTGGTCTCAGAAGCAGCTGGGGGTAACTGTGACCGTGGAGTAGCTCAGCCGTAGTGACTTATGGGAGTGTTCAATCTTTATTTATTTATGGAACTCTAGAAAAAAACGAAAAGAGCGCGTTACATGCCGAGATAAAAAAAAATAATAAAAAATAATGAAGGTAAGTTGACGGTTAAAGTGGGTTGTAACCAGGCACGGAAACATTTCGATATGATTCCTCCAATTTACTCCCGTTCAAGTTCAGTTGCTTCTTTCCACTTGGAAACACGTGTTACCAATATATGAGGCTTCATTGCTAGCCATCATGGCTTTTTCGTTGACGGCGCACTTAGTTCCAGAACCTTAAATTATGCAGGTGGTAAAAATATTCGGAGCACATTTTTGCTCTCATTTTTTCGTGACATCCCTTTATGAATAAAATTACTGCATCCTAAATAAATTGCGTCACGACACAGTTGACGTGCACGCTAAAAAATGAGATATTGACTGCGCCTTTTCTTCAAAGGCGATGTGCATTTTTTGTTTTTATTAGGTTTCTTTTTCCTTTTCACTAGGCGGAAAAAAAAAACGAAAGCCGATGGTCTAATTGACATTCCGGCTTCTCCGGCCTTTGGCAGCGAGCGCATTGATTAAAAAGCATGAAGAATAGCCATGGCTGACTTCGATGCGAGGGCCCCTCCGCCCCCCCCCCCCCCTTTTTCTTTTTTTTTTTGAAATCGGCATGCAACTTTTATTTCGCGGCGAAACCAAAAGCCAAAAACCAGTAGCCTAATTGACTTCTCGTTTGCTCATTTTAGTCTTTGGTACTTTCAAATTGCGGGCTAATCCTTTCAAATGACCTTTTTCTGCTGTTTTCGCAATTGCGTGACGTCACATCCTCTACCTCACAATAAGTCACTTCTTATTTACCGCGTTTTGTCTTTGGTACATTCAAATTGGGCGCCAATTTCTTCCTATACCCTTTTCACTTCTGGTTGCGTGACGTCCCATCCTAGATGTCATATCCACTATGCACCCGTTTCTCTCTTTCCGCTTTCACTCCCACCTTCCTTCTTTCGCTTACGGCACGGTTCAGATGTCCACAGAACAAGTGTGACAGATACTGCGCCTTTCCTTTCCTGTGAACCAATTATTCTAAAATATACCTAATTAACTTATTGACCTAATTATTTTTTCTGTAGCAACATCACGTCAACGTAGCCTATCGATTGACACCCCTCATTAACCTCTATTACTTCTCAATTACCCTACGCGCAACTGCTGCGGACACGATTTTGCGGACGTAGTCTGCGGACACGGTCTGCGGACAGTAATCTGTGAACATAGCGAAGGAACGCTTTCACGTTATTAATGACAACAAAAGCGCCCTCGTCTGCTAGTATATATTGGCGCCAAGTATGAAAAACGACTATGCTCCAGGAACCGAGAAGCTGCGGTGCATTCCACATTCCGCTGCGGTGACGTCTCGGGTTACAGTGAGGGCGAGTGAAATATGGCGTTGCGGCCTCAGTGTATGACGTACCTTGCGGCCTCACAATTGGCAGCTGTTATGCACGGAGATGCTTTGTGAGTGTCAAAGGCGCGAAGGGTGTTACAGCCGAAGTGCACGAACAAAAACGGAATAGTCGCAGCGGATTGGCGCCAAATGGGAGCGGAAAGTGGCATCGCTGCTCATAAGCGTCGATGACTTCTCACGTTAACTTATCAGTGGCATTTGAATGCAGAAACTAAGCCGTTTAAGGACTTTGTAGCCAACAGAAGGAATCGATATAATTGTGAAGTAGCTCCCGCCTTTGCGAAGAGGTGCCCGCGCAGCCGGCATGGTCCATGTCCGAGGACAACCCTCAGAGTCTCAAAATATCAAACAGCGTGAGCAACTGGCTGTCCTGAACAGCTTTTTTTAACAAACGCGTTATGCATAGTCACCATCAGGTTAGCAAGGGCGCTTGAGTTTCTAAAATGTTGTGTTTGCTTTAGTTGTGTAGAGCGTGGAACTCAGCAGATGGAGATAGAGAAAAGGAGTCTGTGTGTGTGGAAGCGCATGCTGGGGCTTAGTCGGTCAAATTTCCAAGTGCTTGGAAGCGAAAGGCTGGTTCGAACGCGAAAGATGCTGGAGAGAGAGAGCGAGAGAAGGTCGGAAACGCAGGGATGTTAACTAGGCGAGAGTGAATGCTGCCCGGCTCCTTAAGTCTTAGCGCTGAGTTCCGGCAATCACAGCGTCAGTTACATCAAACACATCCCCGTAACATCTTGGTGGAGGTGCTGGGTACTCTACATTCTGTCTTCGACATGTCTTTCTTACGCAAAGAAACAAAAGCTCCATTCATTTCTGCGCGTGAATGTTATATTAATTTTCAGTCATTTGCAGTAATCTTATTTTCGCTCTATTAATTTTCCCCACAGTTAGATCACACATATCATCATCATCGAGTTGATATCCCCCTGGCAATAGGCAGCTGCACGTGTTTTCTTCCAAGTAGCGCAACCAGTTGCATTGACCTTGACTGCGCCCGTGTATTATAATATTGCAGCGCTGCTATTAACGTTCGGACGAACGAAACGCACGCAGTGACCGTGTGCAAGTAAGGGGCTGCCGCTAACTTTACGGGCTGCATCTAGGCACAGATCAACAATACAGAGCCTGCCTCGAATTAGGCGACATGATTGCTTTTCCTTCGTTTTTTTTTTTTCGTCTGTGGGAAAGCCCGATGAAATCTCCGTCCAAGATTGCTGTCAGTGGTCTGCACATCGCTTATCGCTAATAGTGGCTCGGGCGTCCTGTGCTTCGCCCGTCGGCCGCTCATATCGAGATTGAGAGAGTAAAAGCTTCGTTAATTCAAAATGTGTTTGTGCAGCGCTGCAGTACATTAGCGCATAAGGCTCCTCTATTTTTCAAAGGTAGCGAAAGCTCTAGATCTAGCGGCGCCTCAATGCGATAGAATGTTTAGCAGCACGTGACCTCTTCGCCGCCAAGCTCCGCCCAAAGGGTCCGGCAGTGCTCGCTGCGCCACTCAAATCCACGGAGGTCTGCGTTTGCCAGCGTCATATTGGCCTACTAGGCTCGGCGAGCCATTTTATCGGCGAGCCATTCTCGTTATGCCTGAAATCGGCATAGCTATTAAGGCGAAAGCCTTTAACGGCTCAAAGTGTACGTGTTAGTCAAGTCACAATATAGATGTCAATGATCGTGATAGCCACGCGCAGCACGTGATAAACGTATCTTAATTCTCCTATTCTAGCGTCATGCTAGCGCGGTTGTCACGGAGACCATCACTGCTAGTTAGTGGTAGATAGTAACCGGTGATGAGTTCATCATCATCAGCCTCGTTTTAATACCAAGCAGTCCATCGCTATGCCTCGATGCAGCCGTGTTGGCCACATTCGTAGGCACTGCCGTAAACCACGTTGTGACGACTGCCGACGCTTCGGTCACACCGCAGAAGAGTGCGTCCTTACCTAAGCGACAAGCTGCGGCATGCATCGTGTGTGGCCACCCGACGACGCTCTACAAGAGCATATAATGGACGCCACAGAAGTGCTCGGCGCGACTGCTGTCCTTTCAGTCGCTACTGGCAACACGGCTTCCACAGCTAATACATCGGTTGTTCCTCAGGGTGCCCCCAAGGAGATCGAGGAGAAAGTAGACGAACGTGAGACACTGCCTGGATATGAGACGCCGAATCCGGCACATGATAGGGAGCCTGCCACCTGATCTAATCCTGCCAAAGATGCCGCCCCGGTTACTCCAGCCACTAATGTCAATGTTGAGGAAGAGCTTGCGGGCCAGGCCACTCTACCTGCAACTGAGGCCGTCCCTCCTGTTGAAGGGCATCTATAAGCGCCGGGCACATTGCCCATCTGACTAAAGTGAAGATGGTGATGCGGAAAGCGTGAAGCATCGCAGCCGCCGGCGCACGTCGAAACACAAAGGGATGTGCCAACGGTCGCGTTCCCGTAGTCATGGTGGAGGTCCGGAGGCTACGTCGCCGTCTCCGGAGAGACAAATGCAAGCCTAGTTAGCACTTGTGTGGTCACCATGGCGACCCCTGAGGAGCTGGTATTTGCAACGATGAATCTGCGAGGCCACAGGTCTCATCAGAAGCATATGCAACTTCGCCGACTTTTCAGCAGCAGTTGGCTTGATTTTGTCGCCGTCCAGGAAACGAAGGTTGAGAGTGAGAGGGATACAGAAGGGGCACTAAGACCCTTTTTGTCTGATTACAATGTTATTGTGAAGCATGCTGTTGGTTTTTCAGCGGGTTGCTTCTTGTTTTTGGGAAAGGTTCTCCCTTATTCTGCGTTATCTTACTATTCCGACTGTGAAGGGGAAAATATGCTGTGATGTTTTGCTCCACTGGGAGCCATGCAGACTTATCAATACTTATGCGTCCAATAGTGCAGTTGAGCGTGTTGATATATTTGAATACATGGCTAATCTTCTAGATTGTGTTAAGAATGTTGTGCTAATAGGAGACTTCAATTGTGATGTTACCAGAATGATTGTGCTGGGCCTGGTGTACACAGACACAAAAGTGAAGTGTTGTCGCGTGTTATAGATGACTCGGGACTCTTTGATACAGGGGCCTTATGTTGTGCAACTACACTATTCACGCATATCCAGGGGAAGTCCCACGCGCGCCTAGAGAGGATTTATGTTTTTCTCGCTGGTTTCCCGTGATATGTTGTGTGAAACTGTACCGGTTTCTTTTTCAGGTCATCGTATGGTGGTTGCTCGGCTCGGGAAAACTTACTGTTCAAACGTTTGGCCCCATTGGGAGCTTTTGAAGCCACATTCTTCGCTTGTAAATACCCAGCAGTTTGCCTTTCGGATAGGCTCACAACTGCAAGTGTGTTTGACAGGTGGCAATATTTGCTGCTTGGGAGCTGTTTAAACAGGAGGTGCGAGCGATAGCTATTGAAATTGGGTCTGTTAGGTCATTTTACAGGAAATTTCAAGAGAGGGCATTGGATAAGAGTAGAGTTTGTATACCCTCTATAAATTAAAATGTGAGGCACCTGGAGTATATTTAGACAAAATTGCTACGGTAATGTGTGACCAACAAAAACAGGACACTGAAAGATATAGGGGTGCCCGAGTTTGATCTCGCACAAATTGTGCTTAGCACTGTGAAACTCCTGCGCGACAAGGTCTTCTTGACGAGCACCTTCATGCTACTGCCAAGTTGATACCGGAAATGATGTCCAATTGCACCCTAGTAACGAAAACGTGTGAAATCATCTCTGTGTTTCTGAGCTATTACGCGACACTGTTCAGTGAGTTTCTGCTACGTTTAATTCAGACCTACTAGCTAACTTCACACCTCTTATAACGCCTTTATCAGGTAATGACTGTGCTCTTATCAATGGCCCTTTCATGTTGGAAGAAATAAAACATGCAACTGACCAATTACCCCTCTCTAAAACCACTGGCCTTGATAGCATATCATGCGAGTTTTACAAAACTTTGAAACCTTTGCAGAGCACTGTCTTGCTGCAGATGTGGGGTCCTTCCTCAGTCCTTTACTTGAAATCACACAGTCCTAATTCCAAAGAGTACTGATAAAGAAAAATTGCTCTCAGTGTATGGTTACAGGCTAATCACTTTGGCAAATGTGGACTACTATATTTTTGCGAAAGTACTCTCAAATTGTTTACAACGTGCGATGACGGTTCTCATTGGCCCTCATCATACGTGTGGCTTGAGCGATTCTACTTTCCGCTCCCATTTTGCGCCAAGCCGCTGCGAATATTCTGTTCCCGTTCTTGCACTTCAGCTGTAACACTCTTCGCGGCTTGTAAATTCACAAAGCACCTCCCTGCATAACTGCTGCCAACTGTCAGGCCGTAAGTATGTCATACACTGAGGCCGCCACGCCATATTTCACTCGCCCTCACTGTAACCCGAGACGTCACCGCAGCGGAATGTGGAATGCACCGCAGCGGCTGGGTTCCTGGAGCATCGTCGTTTTTCATACTTGGCGCCATTATATACGAGCAGACGAGGGCGCTTTTGTTGTCATTATTAATGCTAAAGCGTTACTTCGCTATGTTCACAGATTTCTGTCCGCAGGCCCTGTCCGGAGACCGTGTCCGCAGACTGCGTTCGCAAAACCGTGTCCGCAGCAGTTGGGGGTAGTTGAGAAGCAGCAGAGGTTAATGAGTGCGGTCAAACGATAGAGGCTGACGTAATGTTGCTGCAGAAAAAAATTAGGCTAATTAGTTAAACAGGTAATTATTTAGGATATCTGGTTCACAGGAATGGAAAGGCGCAGTATCTGTTACACTTGTTCTCTGGACACCTGTACCGCGCTGTAAGGGAAAGGAGGAAGGTGGAAGTGGAAGCGGAAAGTGAGAAACGAGTGGCGTTAGTTGATATGACGTCAAGGTTGTGACGTCACGCACCCGGAAGTGAAAAGGGCATAGGAAGGGATTGGCGCCCAATTTGAAAGTACCAAAGACTAAAAGGGGTGAATAAAAAGAGAATTATTGTGAGGTGGAGGATGTGACGTCATGCAACCGGAAATAGAGCAGAAAAACGGCAGAAGAAAGGATTGGCCAGCATTTTGAAAGTACCAAAGAGTAAAATGGGCAAGCAAGAAGTCAATTAAGCTACTAGAAACAACCAGAAGCAACCAGAAGCAACCAACAGCAGCATCTATGCTTTCGCATTACTCCAATGTAGATTCTGCAGTGCTCTTCTTTTTTTCTTCAGAATGCTTAACGCACTTGTGTGCTTACGTAACCTGCTACCGCCCTACTGCACACATCACGCTTAAGTTCCAATATAAACAAAATGGCGAATTGTCAAAAATAGGCCCCAGGTTTTGCGTCCATGTTTTGCGTTGATTTTCATCTGAATCGAAATCGCGACCATACTCAAGTAAGGCTTTCACCTTAAAAGATAAAGCCACCGCAGAGAAGGCGACTGTTCGCAACAATAAGATTCCAATAGGTAACGTGATTATTACCGAGAGCCTGTTCTGTACTGCACAAACAGTACTAGATATCCTCTAATATACAGGCCACAAACAGGTTAGAGCTCATTTGAAAACAAAATAATGTTTCATAAATGAGATGCAACGCGTCAAGAAAACCCGTTGCTTGCGATCCGGCTAAGGCGCAAGCCTCGTGCATATACAGTGAGGTAATCAGCCTTCACAAAATGATTTGAAATACGCGCTACCTTGTTCGAGCCGCGCCAGATAAAAGGTTTTTGTTATGATACGTGTGACCCAGAGATCACAAATTCTGTCTTAAACGAAAACTGAAGCAACTTTAAATCGCATTAAATTCCGTGGTTGGAAAGAAGGGTTTTTTAAAACGTGTGTCAATTGTTTCTGAATTGTGTCGATAAGAAAAACAGAAATCACTTGTTAGAAAGAACCTAAGTTCACGCCCTCTTCGCTGCCGGGTGCTGCGGGGGCGGGGCGGTGGAGCGCCCAAACTGGGAACAGGCGGATGTGACGTCAATCTCGGAATGCCGGGCGCGCGCTTTGCACGCTTGCTTCGCTGCATGGAACAGGGGCGGCGCCACGAGCACAAAACCAAACAGTGCCGTAGCTACGCTGACATGACATAAAGAGCACGTGAAGCAGCACGTCATACTGAACGGAGACGCACATTGTGCGCACCACACGCCGGCTGGAGAAGTTCACGACCGCTCCAACCATTCAAACGACGCTCCGGACGCGAGCGAAACGGTCGAGATGTACTGGCAGCGAGCCAGCCGAAAATTCACATTGCTTTCTCTTCATGCCTCAGGATAAAAAGCGCTAAATGGATAGGGCAGCGTGCCCTTCTTCTATGAGCATTCGCGATGAACGCGACTTGAACATTGCGCAAACGGAAAAAAGCCGCGTTTCCTCCGCTTAATGAAGGTTAGCCTCTGTCAGAGACAGACATCTCTAATTTTGGATTGCTCAATCCTCCCCCACCATTACGAAATATAAATCAGAGCAGGCACCCAAAAGTGCTCCCTGATCAACAAACCGTCCCGCTTCTAGTTCCGAATGCAACTGAAGTCCATATCACTTGTTTTCGACGCCGTGTCTTCTGCAACGGCCGCATAAACGATGTTACTGGCATGTGTCATACACATTCGTTTTAATAACAGAAAATAAAATTCTTTTTTTACTTGATCTTGCGCGTTGTAATAAAGGTTCTACTACAAACAGTCTTTTAAATCAACAATTGCAAAATAAAATGGTGTTGTTTTATAAAATTATGTTTGTGGCCAGAAATTTTGCTTCGGAAGTTACCCGGGAAAAGGAAAGCTGAACACGTGAGGGGAAGCGGGTGAAAAGGGTAAGGGCGCTCTTGCTATTATGAAGAGAGGATGATACGCAGAAGAAGGCGCGTGCGTCGGACGGGGGGGGGGGGCGGATGGGGAGGGGCGCTGTTTTGACGCCTTTTGGTTTCGCCGCGAAACCAAGGTTAGGCCTTGCAGGCCGATCTGCAAAACAAAAAAGAAAAATGGGGGGCGCAGAGGCGTTCGCGCGCTTGCATCGAAGTCGGCCATGGCTATTCTTTATACTGTTTATTCAAGGTGCTTCCTGCCAAAGGTCGGAGAAGCCGGGAATGTCAATTAGACCGCCGGCTTTTGTTTTTTTTTTCTTATCAGCTACCTGAAAAGGAAAAAGAAACAAAATAAAAAGGAGATATGCATATCGGCTTTAAAGAAAAGGCGTAGTCAATATTTTTTCTTGGCGTGCACGTCAACTATGTGTCAACTATGTCGTTAGAGAATTTATTTAGGACGCAGTAATGTTATTCATAAAGGGATGTCACCAAAAAATGAGAGCAAAGATGTGCTCCAAATATTTTTACCACCTGCTTATTTTAAGGTTCTGGCACTAAGTGCGCCGCAAGCGAAAAAGCCATGAAGGCTAGCAATGAAGCCTCATATATTAGTAACACGTCTTTCCAAGTGGAAAGAAAGAACTGAACTTGAACGGGAGTAAATTGGAGGAACTATTTGAGAATGTCTTTGTGCCTGATTACAACCCATTTTAGCCGCGAACTTATCTAATTATTTTTTCTTCTTTTTTTTTATCTCGGCATGTAACGCGCTCTTCTCGTTTTTTTTTTCATAGCGAACCATCCCTAAGTAAAAAGTGGACACTCCCATAAGTTCCTGCGGCTGAGTTACTCCACTGTCACAGGTGCCCCCAGCGGCTACTGAGACCACTAGTTTGAACGCCCGAGGTTTTAGGCGCCTACTTTAGCTAAGTTTCGGCTTCTGTAGCAATGCTTTCAAATTAGCTTTAATTTTGACTATTCAAATATTGAGCTAAATCATCAGTGTTTAGCGCAAGGGCTTTAATATTACATTTCTAAGCATGCCATACAGACAAACGAAATAAAATTGAGGAGGGCAAATTTTCGCGGGAAATACCGCCAAGCTTCTCTAAGAAGCTAAGCAAGACTGAATTATCTTATGGAGGTAGGGATAACGCGATCATCAGCTCAGTTCAGTCGTTAAGTCGTGTCCGACACTTCGTGACTCTATGGACCACATCACGCCACTCTTTCCGGTCTCTATCTTCCTAACATCACATAACTTCATCTGCAGCGCCTCAAGGATGTAATCTAACCATCGCGTTCGCTGCCTATCCCTTCTCTGGTGACCCTCAACCTTTCCCAACATCAAATCTTTCTCCAGCGACTCATCTCTTCTCATCAGATGACAAAAGTAGCTGAGCTTTATTTTAGAATTTGACCCTCTAATGAGCAGTCAGGGTTAATGGTCGACAATATCGACTGATTTGATCTTCTGGCAGTCCAAGGAACTCTCAAGAACGGGATCATAGCGGTCCTTATTTTAAATGTTTCTTAGAGGGTTCGGGCAATGTTGTAACTGTTTGCCTTTATCGAGCCCCGTTTACCTTTTATTTACCTTTTTACCTACACAGTATTGCTTGAACACACATTTTATAAGATGCATCGCATTACAAATCGCTACAAAAAAGAAGGTACAGTAAAGCCAGGAACTGGAAGCCTGGAAAAACCTGGAACAGTGTGGAAACAGATGCAAGTCATCATCATCATCATCATCAGCCTGATTATACCCACTGCAGGGCGAAGGCCTCTCCCATATTTCTCCACTTAACCCGGTTCTGTGCTAGCTGCATCCACTTGACCCCTGCGAACTTCTTAATCTCATCCGCCCACCTAACTTTCTGCCGCTCCCTGCTAAGCTTTCCTTCCCTTGGAATCCAGTTTGTTACCCTCAGCGACCATCGGTTATCCTCTCTTCGCACTACATGTCCTGCCCATGTCCATTTCTTCTTAATTTCTACTAGAATGTCGGTAACTTGAGTTATTTCTCTGACCCACTCTGCACGCTTTCTATCTCTTCATGTTACCCCTACCATTTTTCGTTCCATAGCCCTCTGGGTTGTCCTCAACTTAAGTAGAACTTTCTTGGTTAGCCTCCACGTTTCAGCCCATAGATGCAAGTAGCTGCAATCATTCGAGATACATCTCGGGGCATCTTGCGCGACGAAGAAATTGATGAAGGCTCTCCCGGCGACTATTTCATTTTGCTCGTCAAAAAACAAACAGAACAAAATATATGGCTGCCATTTTTATGGTAGTGCACGCTACAAGCAAAAATGTCCGAGAGCGCTGCAGAAAATGCACTGCAGAAAAGCGAAACTCTGAGATCTGATGCGGCACACTGTATACACGCGCCCCTTACCAGCATTTGCTAGTAAATCCGGGGCTCGTGCCGCATAGTGGAATTTTTTTTGTTGGCACGCGTTCGTTGCAGTGCTATATATATATATAATTATAATTGGTTTACAGGAAAGCAAAGGCGCACAATGCGTCACACTTCCTCCTGCTAGTGGGAGACTGGACGGTACACCGTCGCTCCTGTCGCGTGGCGTTCCTTGGCGTGCTTTCTTTGCAATTCTCACTGAACTGTGGGATTGGCGGTAAGGCGTCATCCTATCCCGCGGAGTTCTTCTCATAGCCACGTGACATTGTGCCGTAAGCCGAAGTGCCGGAAGCGGAGGCGACGCGCACCAACTTTCTCGAGGTGTTTAGGGCAAAAGCCTTCCTTGGCACATGGTCATAACCTCGCGTGCGCCAGATCTCTTTGCGAGGTTCCGCGCGATTCGTTCTCTTTGTCTAGCGTTCCTGCCGTTTCCATGGCAACGTAAGGAGCGCAACGACGAGCTGCGCTTTCGCGACTTTATAAGCCTTCGTTTACAGACGGCGCAGGATGTGAACTCTTCACGCGTTTCATCCAGACTCGTGGTGTCCCCACCGGGTAGAAAATCGCGTTAGTAAGCATGACGATAGCGTCCGATCGGATATGCTTGCTTACGTGCTCATGTGTGGTGGGCCAGTCGTCGACGTCATCAGGTGCGCAAAAGATGCTCGGTACGCGAGGATGTGCGATGACGAGAGTCGGCTCTAGCTTGGCCGCTGTCGATAGATATGTGATAGTCAACAGCCTAAGCTGGCGGCCACTGCGAAGTTTAAGGCTGTGGATTTAGATTCACACGCAACGCCGACACCAAACTGTTGCAGGGAATGATTGAACGCATAAACTACGTCCACACTCGAGGACAGAAGAAATCAGCTCACACACTATCTCCTGCTACAGCGCCGTTGCCGTCGACTGTGGTACCCACTCTGGTTTTGAGCTCAGCTACTGATGCCGTGGAGGCGTACCCCAACCTTGGCCCTAGCAGCCGCAGTCGATAGGGATAAATAGTAGAAGACACTGGTATATTACACCAAAATGATAAATTAATAAGTTAGTTGTTTAAGAGAAAAGGTAAGGCGCAGTATCAGTCACTTTTTCTCTGAACATTTGTTTCGTGCCCTAAGAGAAAGGAGGAAGGTGAGAGAGAAAGTAGGAAGGAACAGGAGCCGTGGTGGAGGGCTTTCGAAAATTTTCGACAACCTGGTGATCTTTGACAGGCATTGATATCGCAGTGCACACGGACGTCTCTTAATTTCGCCTGCATCAAAACGCAGCCGCTGGCGGTCGAGTTCGAACCATGCTACTCCTGCAGAAAATACGAAGTAAGCGCATGCTGAAGAATTCTGCGT
Organism: Amblyomma maculatum; assembly: GCF_055883805.1. Taxonomy (NCBI): domain Eukaryota; kingdom Metazoa; phylum Arthropoda; class Arachnida; order Ixodida; family Ixodidae; genus Amblyomma; species Amblyomma maculatum. The sequence goes on from NC_139350.1 coordinate 12,777,658, forward strand.
GGCCTACACTACTATGGAATCCTCCGTAGTTCGCCGACTCTTTCTCATTACGGGTAATTCGGACGAAGCGCTTATACTTCCCATGGATGCCACTTGAAAGCGCAATGCATAACACTCAAAACATGGGCGTTGTTATGATCCGTCAGCAAAAACTTTACAAATAGAGTGGTGTTTGCATCACATGCCATTACAATCCGGAATTTGGAACCTAAGACCACTCTGCCGCAGCGTAACCAGTGTGCCACGTCTGGCAGGTTGGCTTATTAGTGCCCTTTCCTTTTTGTCTTCCCAACAGCGAATGAATGCTCCCAAACAAACATTTTCAGAACACGTGGCGTAAATAAAATCTGGTGTTGTGAAAATTTTTGTTTTAGGCACCAATTCATTCGCTGTAATGAAAAAAATAAATAAATTTAGAATAGACAAGGAGTTTACTCTTATATTTTCTTCGGCTGGCAGAAAATTGATCGTTACTGTATACTGTTCTCATATGGCATCCTGACCTCGCAAAGTACTGCCCAATTACGGCCCTTTGCACAGACTACCCTTATTAAAACCTTCACGAGAGGGGGTCCATCGGTCACCATGATTTTTCTGCTTTCGGACGTAATTAAACATCGTAAAGAACTGAATCATCTGATGAATTTGGGGTCATTGTCTGTAGGAGTATTTGGTATTAGCAGTGCTGTCTTAACATTCAGCTAAATCCCTGGTAATGTCCGTCCTCTACTCCCTCCTTCAACCTTCCGCGATGTCGGGGTTTACCCAATCCTTTCTCGGCTTTTGGCCTTGGCTCTGTGTCCGTGACGTGGAAAGAAGGGGTTGACGCCCGGTGTAGAAATCCCTTAGAGCAGGAAGGCAGCATCTTGCTGTTCGCATGATTTTCAGTAGGGAAAAGTGAGAGACTGGAGCAGGAGAGAGGTCTTACAAGTTAATACTAGAATACCTGCCTGTTTCGAAGGCTGTCTTTCACAGTCAGTAGCTAGCTCCGTGGCATAGTGATAACAAAAAAAAAATCGCTTGTGGAAAGGAAAGGCTTTGTAAATGTCACATTTCGCGGTGAACACCTGACCAATGACTCGTAGAAAGTGGTCGAGAAAGATGCATGTCAAAACAGGAGTGATGCGGATTAACCTCAAGCCACGTACGGTAGAACGTACCCTGAATTAGCATTGCGCATTGCAGCCTTTCGCGCTTTACCTGCATATCCAAACACGGCTGTCATGACAGCTGGCCACTCAAAAGGAGGGTTGAAGCAAGCAGTGAGTAAAAGTTGATTGATTTCCTATTTCCATGAGACATGAAGGCATATCGTGTATTCGAGCGCCTTTTATGCATTCCAAAAGCCCAAGAACTTTCATTTTCGCCGCGTTCAGCTTCGAGTGTGCGAGAGAGAAGAATAGTTTCTCACTTGACATTGAGTTGAAGAGATTAGCCTTCGCTGAGGTGTCCTGTTGGCGCCATACACATATGCGAGGTCTTAAATTGTCCCAAAATGCTTGTATGACACTCCTCAGCGAGTCTCAGAAATAGTGTCCGCACTATGAAGGTTCAACAATGTACGCGGATTAAAAGAAAGAATGACAGGGAAGCTTACTCTCAGGCAGGCGTGGAAGGAAAGTCCCATGAGTGAGGACGCGAGCACCAGTTGAATTATATTATTGGTAACCGCTGTATTAATTCGTTAGTGCCGACATCAGACAATCGCGGCGTTTGCTGCGGCGTTGTCTCATAAACATCCGCCTTCTTACGCAACACGTCGTAAGGCCACCGTGTCGCAGAAAAGCCGGGTTCGGCGTTCCGATTGTTTTAACGCATCTAACGCGCAAATCTGCGGGAAGCAGCAAATAAAATTGGCAGTGCTTTAGTTCCGGTTAAACTAGTTAGGTTTAGAAAGCAACAGCTGCATGGCTATTTGTAGAATACAATCAGCATTTCATTGAACGCATCAAAGTTCACCGACGATCTGTAATTTGTTTGGAGGAAAGGAAAGGCGTAGTATCTGCCTCTCGCGAATCCCGCTATCATCCTCACGGTAGTCGAGGGAAATTATGAAGAGCGTTTCACGATCCTCGCAGATGTTCATACTTGCCAGAAGAGTGCAAAATGTTATAAAAGGTCTTTTAAGGCCACAAAAAGCGTGCACTATTAAAGGCCGCGCTATCGGAATAAATGTGCCAATTGCAAGAACTGTTCTTAATTCAGTGACGTCTTTGCAGAACGAGTTTGTACGATGGAGCTTGATCTTGCGAAGGCTTTCGATAGTGTCGCGCGAAATTCTTTTCATAATAACGTAAATGTTGTTTCGGTGATATCACAAGGTGTGCGGATGGCCTATGAAAACTGTGTCCCAAGTATCATTGTTAATATGCAGTTATCAGAAAGTGTGCCGGTCTATTCTTTAGTACGGCAATGTTGTCCGCTCTCACCTCTCCTTTTTGCTATTTATCCTGAGCCGTTTCTGTTATAATTGATACTACGATGAACGTGTCTACGGGTTCACTCTCCAGTCTACGAGGGTAAAAGTGCTGGATCACGCAGACGACATTGCAGCTTTCTGCACAGATCGGGAAAGCGTTAAAGAAGTTGTTCGACTTCCGAACCCACGACCTCCGAATATCGCGTCCGGTGCTCTTCCAACTGAGCTACATCGGGGCGCATATGAAAAATATGGTTCAAGCAAGCGCTTTTTGCTACGAAGTCGTTGCGCATTTCTAAGAAAACAAAGGTAGTATCTTTTTTCTAGAGTTTCCATGATACAATAGGTCGTTTCGAGCGTTTCGAGAGAGACCACGACCGCCGCGCCTCTGATATGTCACGACAGACTGACGATTAACGCACAGCTAAAGGTGGAATTGAATAATGTGGGCTACCATGCATAACCAACTTCACAGGTGATCTTAAGGGCACTCTAACGCAATGATTACTGCCAAAATGTTCAATGCGGGCTCAATCGCAGGCGAGCGTAGCCTGCACCACGGCCCAGTATAAACAGCAGAAAGAAAAACTAAAACCAGGAAGAGAGTAATTTACCGAGCGATGGGCCCATGAGAGAAACAACAACAACATACAGCACTTGTAATGCATAATATTTGGTGTGTTTCTCAAGCTTTTGCGCCTCCTTCTTACTCTGCGTATGAAGCAGCCGAGCCCTCGGTCATCGCATCGCTTCCCGAAATGTTTACATACAAATAAGGTTTAGTTACACGCAATATAGGGTCATCGCTGCTGCGCTTGCCGGTATTGAACCTTGGTCGCACTTTTTTTCTTGAAGGTTTGTACTAAAGCTCCGTGTTCAGCGAAAATTACGCCCACGGTAGCAGAGCACCACCGATGAGCCGGCGTTGGTAAATATGCCAGCGATGTTAAACTCCACATGTTAAAATGATTCCAGTGCACAAAATAGCGCGCATAGGCGCCCAGAACATTAGCTGCAAGTCGTGAGAGCAGGCATCAAGCTCCAATGATCAAGAAGTTGTAAAAGTTAGAGCGGTAGCAATGGCCTGTAGACTGCGATACATGAATTCCCAACCTTATAAATGCGGGTCATCACATAAAATGCTGAAATGTTTCAAAGAGTCCCAGTTCTCGGCGTGGCCGAGTGGTTAGCGTGCTCATTCTGCTTCTGGACGCCGTAGGATGCAGACGCAGGATGGTTGGCTCCTCGCGAGCTGTGGTAACGGCCAATGATGGCCGTGAACGCCGTTTTTGGAAGGAATTCAAGACTACAGGATTGTACTGCCACCGCTGCCTACCGGGGAAGGACTTAAAACTATGCTTGTTCTACACTGCGACATCAATGGAAGGCCTTACAGGATAGAAGATTTCTTCCAACCGATGAAAGAGGCCGGTGTCATCGAACAGGTAGGGGGTATCGGCGCATACCAGATGTCTCTTGTCTGGTTAGTCAACTTTCGAACCTAAGAGGCAAAGAAAAAGTTACTTGGCTTAGGGCACAGCCTTCTTAAAGGAAAAACGTGCGTGCTTTTTGACCCCGAAAGGCAAGAAGTAAGAAGTGCACTGGTGCGCGTTCAACGTCAGCAACGATACGTTGAAACGCGTGTTTGCCGTATACGGCGAAGTGAAAGAAGTATCTGGCGACAAATGGAAGACCGGCGGTTTTCAAAACGCTGGTTCGACTACCCGAGTTGTGCGGCTGATACTTCGTGAAGGTGACAGCCTGGATCGCATACCACATCAGATGCGTATCGGGAATGCCACCGTTTTAGTCGTCGTCCCAGGGCGGGCGCCGATATGCCTGCGCTGCCACAAGACTGGCCACATCCGGCGTGACTGCAGTGTACCCAAATGCTATGAGTGCCACGCTTTGGGCACAAAGAGGCGGAATGCACGAGATCGTATGCCCGAGCTGCTGGAAGAGGAGCGTTCGGCGATAACAGCGAGCTGCACATGGATGAGGATGAAGCGAAGGCAGCCTCGAACGCAGCGGTTGATAAACAAACGGACGCAGTGCAGAGAAATGGAGAGGGATGCGCTGACCATACTCACATGCATCAAAGCTTAGTCCACCAGAGTCGGATACCACGAGCAGTACTACCGGTTTGCCTCAAGTTACCCTGGACTCTACTGGAAAAGACAGTATGACAGCTATGGACTTTGATTTGGCGACGGCTAAACGGCGGAATCATTAGGTGACTAGAGAGAGCCAGGAGCAGCGACTGCGGCGTCTAGAACGTCAGTGGTGCGTCGCCGATGTGAAGAAGCAGCGCGTCACGAGAGGGACACGATCGTCGTCGCTTCCTCGCAGCGACAACCCGGAACACTAAACAATGGCGTGACGCCACTACATGGCGCGGCGCTGTGCGCGCAAAGGCAAGCGCCATACTGGCGTCCTGGTCTTGCTAAGCGATGGAGTCGTTTGAAAGGAGCATTCTAGTAGCCACGCTCAGTATCAGGGGTCTGTCCTCCAGAAGGAGGCAAAACCAACTGTTGCGACTAGTTACAGAGCAGGAACTAGATATTGTAGCGGTGCAAGAGACCAAAATTGAGATTCAAGACCAGACCGACAGTATGGTGCGCCCTTTCAGCAGTCGATATGATGTTAGCGTGTGTCATGCGGTAGGGACTTTGGCAGGTTGTATGCTTTTGATTCGCCAATCGTTGGGTGAGGTTGTGGAAAGCATTGTGACCACTGATAGCGGTCGTTGGATTATCTGTGACATCACATTAGCTAGTTTGAAGTGGCCCATTATCTGTATTTACGCGCACACTAATTCAGATGAGAGGCGAAAACGTTTTGAGAATATCGGCTATTACTGTGACACAGAACGTATGGTCGTTTTAATTGGTGATTTCAATTGCGTATGCACTGCCCAAGACAAGACTAGTACTACGCCTTTCCGAGATGCGAGTACTGCCCGTCTGAGTGACATAATTGAGCAATGCCATCTTGATGATGTGGGCGATTGCATCGGAAGTGCTACTGGAGCGCTTTTCACTCAATTCCAGTGAATAAATCCACGCACGTTTGGATAGGGCATACGTATCTGCCGAACTAATACCATACTGCTGTGAATACCGCGTACAACCAGGAGCGTTTAGTCACCACTGTCTTGTTGTCTTTGGGATTGGAAAAAGAAATGGAAAACGAAACAAATTTGTATGGAGAAACTGGAAGCTTAACGAGAAGCGTCTGAAAGATGAAAGTTTTGGGAACAAGTAGTGTCACCTTTATATGAGATGTAAATTGCCAGTAATGAATCTCAAGGAGAAAAGTTTGGAAAGATTTAAGCAGTAAATAAAGAAAAAAAAGGAGTGGTTAGCGTGGTGAGCTAGTGAATGATATGTGACTAGGGACTGAGTTCGAGGTGCGCTTGGTTCAGTCAACTTTTTTTCCTTTTTTTGTTTTTTTATGTACTTCAGTTGTTTCGTTGCTTTTTACTTTTTAATTTTTTTCCCACGCCTTTTTTTCTCCGGGCGAACAGTGCCGCCAGAGCGGAGCGTCCCAGTATGCCGCGTCCCAGTGCGCCCAGTTTCCAGTGTCATACTGGGACCATAATCAGGTATGGCGCTGGGGCGCTGGGACCCAGTGGCACTGGTTTTTGCAATAGGGCACTATCTACCATTGACAGACATATATTGCCAGGGGGCGTTCGGATTTAAAACGACTCTGAAGTGAATCGGCTCTGTACTCGCAGTACGTACCTAAAACTCGGACCGTGCAATTCCACTCGTACCGGCTCTGTTAACCTAGCCCCAGTCGCCAACACCGTGCCAAATCTGGTGGAGGTGAGGTCTGATTTTCCGTACCCCTACGCTAAGCACGAATGCTTGTCTTATATTCGAGGAGACACCTCTTCACCGCACTAGCCGCAGGCAACGAGGCCTACCACCTGAGTTTTCCCCCTCGGGCATGACTACCGGCAGCCACGACGTCGTCGCAATGCCTGGCGCGACCCCCACCTTCGTGACGTTTCAGAACACCCGCATCCCAAAGACCTTTCACGGGGACACCTACGAAGACGTTGACGACTGGTTGCAGCACTACGAAAGAGTAGCTATATTCAACCTCCGGGATGACGCCGCACGTCTTCGAAATGTATACCTGCAGCCTTGAGGATGGCGCTAGAACGTGGTTCGAGAACCATGAAGAACAGCTGTCTTCTTAGAGTGAGTTCAAACGTCATCTTGCGGAAACTTACGGTAGCTCAGATCGCCGCGTACGGGCCGAATGCGCTCTCCAATCTCGGGTCCAAATGCCTAATGAAACCGTCGCGGCGTATATCGAAGACATGACGCGCCTGTTTAAGCGTGCGGATCCTACGAAGTCCGAGGACAAAAAGCTGCACTACCTTATGCGTGGCGTCAAAGAGCAGCTTTTCGTTGGCCTGGTGCGCAGCCCACCGAAAACTGTCGCAGAATTCCTTGCTGAAACATTCACTAAAGAGCTGTTGAGGGAAACTGACAGTCGCAGTTCCCGGGGCAAGAACTGCGCCAGGTTCGATCTCTTCAAGTCCTCTTTCTTAACCCCGCTAACGTAATACAAGTGTTTGTCAACGGTGTTGCAATACTCGCTAGTATGTGGGGCGGTGACACTCAGGTGGAGTAAGAGGAGGAGCAGGGCGAGGTTCACCACTTGGAAATGGAGGCCGGAGCGCTTGCTGCACCTCGTCGCGGACAACGCTCGCAATAGAGACAGGAGCTGGTTGATATGTGCCATACATCAATGGGAGTTCATCGCGCACAATCGAACGTATGAGGTCCCGAGGCGCCGATGTGTCCATGCTTTGCGATGGGAACTGAGCAGAGACGGAGGCGGCGAGGACGTTACGATTCCGTGCCGAAGCTCGCTGCTGAAGCACTTTCTCTATAGTGGATGATTCCGCAAGGAATTATCAACTGAAAGTAGCCAAGTGATCGAAGACAGTGAAACAAGGTTTACTTTCGATAGTTGCTGAGCAGTTGCGGAGAAAGAATGAAAAGGCCAAAGCTAAACGAGCGGCTGAAACACCTGAGCAAAGAGGCGCCTCATGGGTCAAAACTGGCGCGATGGGCGCTGACCCTACAGCGTTACAATGTGGCGGTGACCAATAAAAAAGGGTCAAGCGATGGGAACGCCGACGCGTTATCCCGGGTCCCCAATGCTACTTGGGGCGTAGAGCAAGCACTTGAGCCATGGCCTTTTGGCGACGTGTGAATGTTCCCGCGTACCCGGTGCTATGTGGGATGTGAACGGTGAAGTGCACGTGAACTCTGTGTGAGGAAATCCAATTGCTCACGCGCTGGACTTTCACGAACAATGCCCACATACTCCCAGGTGCTGCAATACTCTCCGCCCTCGTCGCCGTCCCTGATTCCTGCGAACGTAGCTGTGCCGAAAACAGCAGCCCCCGTGATCCAGTACTTCACAGATTCCCGACCGCCTACACGGAAAGCAGACGAGTGGCGTACCCCCGACCGACGGCGGTTATGCTTTCACTGCGGCGAACCGGGTCATGTCTATCGGCGCTGTCCCTACCGTCGACTGGGTCTCGAAGGGTTTTCCGCTGATTCTCCGCGGCCTCGCTGCGGCGAACGGCCTGGAGCCGTTGAAGATTTCGTCAATGACTAGCGCCGGGTTGCTCCGTCTCTTCTGTGACACTCTAGATCACCGTCACCAAAGGCTCGCTCGTCGCCATCTGCTACGAGTTCCTCATAGGTAGTGTAGGGCCGATCGCCCAGTCCCCGGGGGGAAAACTGAAACCAGCGACCTTCGGAGGTAGGCTCGCCTCACATCGCTGCGCGGAGACCCCTTATTGATGCGGACACGGAAGCCTACGCATCGACATTGGAAAATACGCGGTTAGCGATCATCACGTCACCTAGACGCCACCACGACGCACCTGCAACCACGACGAATTGCCGGTGGAACTGACGACGAAACAACGCACCCGCAACGACGACGAATTGCCGCTGGAACAAACGACGCAACCACGCGCCCGCAACGACGACGAATTACCGGTGGGACATATGACGCAACAAAGCACCCGCAACGACGACGAATTACCGGTGGGACATATTACGCAACAAAGCACCCGCAACGACGACGAATTGCCGGTGGAACGGACGGCGCAACAACGCACCTCCAACTATGACGAATTGCAGGTGAAGCAGGCCGCTTACACCGAAGCGGAGCACTCAGACTCAGAAGCCTGACATTCGCGAGCAGCTTGCGTTGGACATACACGCAGTACTGGATGGTAGCCATGTTCGAGCTCTGTTGGATACTGGCGCTGATTATTGTATCTTGAGCCGCCAGTGTGCCACAGTTCTCAAGAAGGTTTTGACTCTGTGGGCTGGCACAAAGGTTCGCACTGCGGTGGTCATCTGATTACTCCTCTGGGCATGTGCATGGCCTGAGCTCAAATTGAAGAGTCAACATTTGTGGTAAGCTGCCTTGTTCTGAAAAGCTGTTCGCGTGACCTGATTCTGGGCGTAGAGTTTTTGCGTGAATATGGCGCAATTATTGACCTTCGGGATTTTAAGGTCTCGTTTTCTACTGAGAAAGCAATGGCCCTCAGCGGCGAAAAGCGACCACTCAATGTGCTTCGACTTTATGAAGACACTGTCACTCTGCCACCCCGAACCAGCATCTTCGTTAATGTCAAATGCAATGACCTTCACGATGGTGACGCAATAGCCGAAACGAACGTCTCGTTACTGTTGACACAAGGAGTCTGCCTGGCCCGCAGTTTGATCCATCTTCACCGTGGTCAGTCTAAGGTACTTGTTACCGGCACCTTTTTCGTGGCACTTCTGTAGCTTTCGCCGAACGCATCTTTGATGTCTCCGAGTGCTTGTCCACAGAAACCGTGCCACCGCCCACATCCCTCGACAATCTCGATGTCAGCTGAGAGCTATCGGTCAGTCAGCGTGACCAGCTGTTTTCATTGTTACTCGAATTCAGAGTGTTTTGCATCGTCGTCAAAAGTGAATCAAGCTTCCTTCGCCAAGCACCAGATCGTGACGTTCGATGATTTGCGCCCAATCCGCCAGCCCCCCTACATCGGCTCTTCGACCGAGCGCGAAGTTATTAGGTCACAAGTTAAGGAAATGCTCGAAGATAAGGTTATCCAGCCTTCCAATAGCCCGTGGTCCTCCCTGGTCGTTCTAGTTAAAAAGAAAGACGACACGTTACGTTTTTGCTTCGATTACCGCGAACGGAACGCCGTAACCAAGAAGGATTTCTACCCCTTGCCGCGGATTGACGACCCTCTCGACCGCCTTCGGCGTGCAAAGCATTTTTGTCCATCGACCTAAAGAGTGGCTACTAGCAGATTGAGGCCGATAAGCGATATCGTGAGAAGATGGTCTTCGTCACACTCGACGGCCTTTACGAATATAAAGTTCTATCTTTCGGCCTGTGTTCCGCGCCGGCCACATTTCAGCGGATGATGGAAAGTGTCCTTGCCGGCCTTGAATGGCATTGTTGCCGAGTATACCTAGATGACGTGGTGATGTTCGCAGAATCATTTGCACAACATTTCAAGCGCCTGCGGTCAGTACTCGAAGCCCTTCGATCCGCTAACCTGACAATTAAGCCACAGAAATGCCACTTTGGCTTCCGAAAGCTTAAATTTCTCGGCCATGTCGTCCGCGCCGCCGGCGTGAAGCCCGACTCTGACAAGCTTGCTGCTGTTGCGGAATTTGCGATTCCACGTGACAAGAAAGCTGTTCGCCGATTTCTCGGCTTGTGCAGTTACTACCGGTGTTTTATCCATAACTTCGCTGATCTCGCTTAACCGCTGACTCGGCTCACCCGGGAAGATACAACTTTTGTTTGGACTCACGAGCAAGAAGCTGCTTTTGCCGAGCTGCGTCTAAGTGTCCAATCGCCGCCTGTTCTAGCCAATGTTAATGAGCAGGGCGAAACAGAAATACACACCGATACCAGTAACATTGGCCTTGGGGCGGTTATCGTGCAACATCAAGAGGGTGTAGAACGAGTCATCGCCTTTATGCCAGCCGTACTCTATCCCGCGCCGAGACGAACTATTAAACCACTGGAAAGGAATGCCTTGCTATTATTTGGGCTGCTGCGAAATTTCGCCCCTACCTTTAAGGTCACCCATTTAGGTGGTCACTGACCACCATTCTTTGTGTTGGCTGGCCAACCTGCGTGACCCATGCGGCAGCCTGGCGCAATGGAGCCTTCGCCTACAGGAGTTCGATCTCATTATTGTCTATAAGTCCGGACATAAGCATGAAGATGCTGACACGCTCTCCTGTGCGCCTGTTGAGCTTGCTTCACCAGACACAGAGGACGCTGGCACTTTCCTCGGAGCTGTCGATGCTTCAGATATGTCTCATCAGCAGCGTGCCGATTGAGAATTACGAGCACTGATTGATTATTTAGAAAGTCAGCCAGCCACCATACCTAAGTGCTTTTCTCGGAGCCTCTCAACTTTCTGCCTGAGAGGTGGTGTGCTTTATAAGCAGAACTGTATATCCGAGTCGAGAACCTACCTCCTCGTGGTACCCACAGCTCTGAGAGAGGAAATCTTTTCCGCGTGCCACGATGAACCAACTTCTGGCCACTTGGGATGCGATCGTACCATATGTGACATTCGCATACAATACGGCAGTCCAAGAGACTACACCTTTCACACCGTTTCGCCTCGTTTACGGCAGGGAGGTTCAGACAATGATGGACACAATGCTACCTTGCCAAACAGATACCGAACTTTGTCCTGACGCCGAGCAGTTTGCCCAAGATGCTGAGCAAGCACGGCAACTAGCACGCGTCCACATCACCCAGCAACAGGACAGGGATTCACGCCGGTACAACCTCCGCCACAGACAAGCTTCCTAACACACCGGGGACCAGGTATGGGTGTGGACTCCTGTTCGACGCCACGGCCTGTCAGACAAGCTAATTTCCCGCTACTTCGGACCACATAAAATCGTGTGGCGCATCATCAACGTCAATTAAGAGGTACTCCCGGATGGATCAGAGCACACAGGCCGTCGGCTACCTCGTGCAGAGACAGTTCATGTCTTGCGATTGAAGCCATACTTTGCGTAGTGACTGACAAACTGCATCTGGAAACTTTTTTTTGTTGCTTTTATCCGCTTGTGTGCACGTGTGACTGTGTGCGTTACGCTTAAGGTGGGAGGAATGCCAGGGGGCGCTCGGAGTGAAAATGACGTTGAAGTGAATCGGCTCTGGACTCGCAGGACGTACCTAAAACTCGGACCGTGCAATTCCACCTCTACCGGCTCTGTTAACCTAGCCCCAGTCGCCAACACTGTGACAATATTTTGTTCTGTATGTTTTTTGACGAGGAAAATGACATAGTCACCGAGAGAGCCTTCATCAATTTCTTCGTCGCGCAAGATGCCCCGATATGTATCTCGAATGACTGCAGCTACTTGCATCTGTTTCTACACTTTTCCAGGTTGTTCCAGGCTTCCAGTTCCCGGCTTTACTATACCTTCTTATTTGTAGCGATTTGTAACACAATGCTTCTTATAAAATGTGTGATCAAATATTTCTGTGCAGTTAAAAAGGTAAATAAGAAAAAAAACGGTTTATATGAAACCACTGCTTCAAGTTGTGTGCTACTGCGAAACGCGGCTCTATAAAGGCCAACAATTACAACTTTGCTATAACCATCCAAGAAAAATTTACAGTAAGGACCGCTGTGATCGCGTAATCGCTACCTGCATAAGATAATTCAGCCTTGCTTAGCATCTTAGAGGAGCTCGGCTGTATTTCCCACAAAAAAGTAGCGATCCTCGATTTTAATACGTTTGTCTGTATGGCATGCTTAGAAATGTAATATTAAAACCCTTGCGCTAAATATTGATGATTTAGTTCAATATTTTAATAGGTAAAATTAAATCTCAATTGAAAGCTTTGCTATAGAAGCCAAAACATAGCTAAAGTAGGCGCCTAAAACCTCGGGCGTTGAAATTAGTTATCTCAGAAGCCGCTGGGGGTACCTGTGACCGTGGAGTAGCTCAGCCGCAGTGACTTATGGGAGTGTTCAATTTTTATTTATTTATGGTTCTCTATAAAAAAAAAAACGAAAAGAGCGCGTTACATGCCGAGATAAAAAAAAATAATAAAAAATAACGAACGTAAGTTGGCGGTTAAAGTGGGTTGTACCAGGCACGGAAACATTTCGGTATGATTCCTCCAATTTACTCCCGTTCAAGTTCAGTTCCTTCTTTCCAATTGGCAACACGTGTTACTATATGAGGCTCCATTGATAGCCATCATGGCTTTTTCGTTGACGGCGCACTTAGTTCCAGAACCTTAAATTATGCAGGTGGTAAAAATATTCGGAGCACATTTTTGCTCTCATTTTTTCGTGACATCCCTTTATGAATAAAATTACTGCATCCTAAATAAATTCCGTCACGACATGGTTGACGTGCACGCTAAGAAATGAGATATTGACTGCGATTTTTCTTCAAAGGCGATGTGCATTTTTCGTTTTTATTAGGTTTCTTTTTCCTTTTCCCTAGGCGAAAAAAAAAACGAAAGCCGGCGGTCTAATTGACATTCCCGGCTTCTCCGGCCTTTGGCAGGAAGCGCCTTGAATAAACAGCATAAAGATTAGCCATGGCCGACTTCGTTGCGAGCGCCCCTCCGCCCCCCCCCCCCCATTTTTCCCTTTTTTTTTTGAAATCGGCATGCAAGGCCTAACTTTTATTTTGCGGCGAAACCAAAAGCCAAAAACCAGTAGCCTAACTGACTTCTCGTTTGCTCATTTTAGTCTTTGGTACTTTCAAATTGCGGGCCAATCCTTTCAAATGACCTTTTTCTGCTCTTTTCGCAATTGCGTGACGTCACATCCTCTACCTCACAATAAGTCACTTCTTATTTACCGCGTTTTGTCTTTGGTACATTCAAATTGGGCGCCAATTTCTTCCTATACCCTTTTCACTTCTGGTTGCGTGACGTCCCATCCTAGATGTCATATCCACTACGCACTCGTTTCTCTCTTTCCGCTTTCACTCCCACCTTCCTTCTTTCGCTTACGGCACGGTTCAGATGTCCACAGAACAAGTGTGACAGATACTGCGCCTTTCCTTTCCTGTGAACCAATTATTCTAATATATACCTAAATAACTTATTGACCCAATTATTTTTTCTGTAGCAACATCACGTCAACGTAGCCTATCGATTGACACCCCTCATTAACCTGTATTACTTCTCAATTACCCTACCCGCAACTGCTGCGGACACGATTTTGCGGACGTAGTCTGCGGACACGGTCTGCGGACAAAAATCTATGAACATAGCGAAGTAAAGCTTTCACGTTATTAATGACAACAAAAGCGCCCTCGTCTGCTAGTATATATTGGCGCCAAGTATGAAAAACGACGATGCTCCAGGAACCGAGAAGCTGCGGTGCATTCCACATTCCCCAGCGGTGACGTCTCGGGTTACAGTGAGGGCGATTGAAATATGGCGTTGCGGCCTCAGTGTATGACGTACCTTGCGGCCTGACATTTGGCAGCAGTTATGCACGGAGATGCTTTGTGAGTGTACAAGGCGCGAAGAGTGTTACAGCCGAAGTGCAAGAACAAAAACGGAATAGTCGCAGCGGATTGGCGCCAAATGGGAGCGGAAAGTGGCATCGCTGCTCATAAGCGTCGATGACTTCTCACGTTAACTTATCAGTGGCATTTGAATGCAGAAACTAAGCCGTTTAAGGACTTTGTAGTCAATAGAAGGAATTGATATAATTGTGAAGTAGCTCCCGCCTTTGCGAAGAGGTGCCCGCGCAGCCGGCATGGTCCATTTCCGAGGACAACCCTCAGAGTCTCAAAATATCAAACAGCGTGAGCAACTGGCTGTCATGAACAGCTTTTTCTAACACACGCGTTATGCATAGTCACCATCAGGTTAGCAAGTGCGCTCGACTTTCTAACATGTTGTGTTTGCTTTAGTTCTGTAGAGCGTGGAACTCAGCAGATGGAGATAGAGAGAAAGAGAGTGTGTGTGTGTGGAAGCGCATGCTGGGCCTTGGTCGGTCAGATTTCCATGTGCTTGGAAGCCAAAGGCTCGTTCGAACGCGAAAGATGCTGGAGAGAGAGAGCGAGAGAGCGAGAGAAGAACGGAAACGCAGGGATGTTAACTAGGCGAGAGTGAATGCTGCCCGGCTCCTTAAGTCTTTGCGCTGAGTTCCGGCAATCACAGCGTCAGTTACATCAAACACATCCCCGTAACATCTTGGTGGAGGTGCTGGGTACTCTCCATTCTGTCTTCGACATGTCTTTCTTACGCAAAGAAACAAAAGCTCCATTCATTTCTGCGCGTGAATGTTATATTAATTTTCAGTCCTTTGCAGTAATCTTATTTTCGCTCTATTAATTTGCCTCACAGTTCGATCACACATATCATCATCATCGAGTTGATATCCCCCTGGCAATAGGCAGCTGCACGTGTTTTCTTCCAAGTAGCGCAACCAGTTGCATTCACCTTGACTGCGCCCGTGTATTATAATATTGCAGCACTGCTATTAACGTTCGGACGAACGAAACGCACGCAGTGACCGTGTGCAAGTAAGGGGCGGCCGCTAACTTTACGGGCTGCATCTAGGCACAGATTAACAATACAGAGCCTGCCTCGAATTAGGCGACATGATTGCTTTTCCTTCGTTTTTTTTTTTTCGTCAGTGGGAAAACCCGATGAAATCTCCGTCCAAGATTGCTGTCCTGCACATCGCTTATCGCTAAGAGTGGCTCGGTCGTCCCGTGCTTCGCCCGTCGGCCGCTCATATAGAGATGGAGAGCGTAAAAGCTTCGTTAATTCAAAATGAGTTTGGCAGCGCTGCACTACATTAGCGCATAAGGCTCCTCTATTTTTTCAAAGCTAGCGAAATGTCTTGATATAGCTGCGCCTCAATGCGATATAATTTTTAGCAGCACGTGACCTCTTCGCCGCCAAGCTCCGCCCAAAGGGTCCGGCAGTGCACGCTGCGCCGCTGAAATGCACGGAGGTCTGCGTTTGCGAGCGTCATATTGGCCTACTAGCCTCGGCGAGCCATTTTATCGGCGAGCCATTCTCGTTATGCCTGAAATCGGCATAGCCATTAAGGCGAAAGCCTTTGACGGCTCAAACTGTAGGTGTTAGTCAAGTCACGCTATTGATGTCAATCATCGTGACAGCCACGCCGAGCACGTGATAAACGTATCTTAATTCTCCTAGTCTAGCGTCATGCTAGCGCGGTTGTCACGGAGACCATCACCGCTAGTTAGTGGTAGACAGTAACCGATGATGAGTTCATCATCATCAGCCTCGTTTTAGTAACAAGCAGTCCATCGCTATGCCTCCGATGCAGCCGTGTTGGCCACATTCGTAGGCACTGCCGCACACCACGTTGTGACGACTGCCGACGCTTCGGTCACACCGCAGAAGAGTGCGTCGTTACCTAAGCGACAAGCTGCGGCATCGTGTGCGGCCACCCGACGACGCTCTACAAGAACATATAATGGACGCCAAGGAAGTGCTCGACGCTACTGCTGTCCTTTCAGTTCGTACTGTGGACACGGCTTCCACAGCTAATACATCGGCTGTTCCTCAGAGTGGCCCCACGGAGAGCGAGGAGAAAGTAGACGAACGTGAGACACTGCCTGGATATGAGACGCCGAATCCGGCACATGATAGGGAGCCTGCCACCTGATCTAATCCTGCCAAAGATGCCGCCCCGGTTACTCCAGCCACTGAGGTCAATGCTGAGGAAGAGCTTGCGGGTCAGGCCACTCTACTTGCAACTGAGGCCGTCCCTCCTGTTGAAGGGCATCTACATAAGCGCCGGGCACATTGCCCATCTGACTAAAGTGAAGATGGTGATGCGGAAAGCGTGAAGCATCGCCGCCGCCGGCGCACGTCGAAACACAAAGGGATGTGCCAACGGTCCCGTTCCCGCAGTCGTGGTGGAGGTCCTCAGGCGACGTCGCCATCTCTGGAAAGACATATGGAAGCCTAGTTATAACTTGTGTTGTCATCATTGCGATTTGCAACGCTTGCAGCTAGTATTTGCAGCTAGTATTTGCAACGCTGAATCTGCGAGGCCTTAGGTCTCATCAGAAGCAGATGCAACTTCACCGACTTTTCAGCAGCAGACGGCTTGATTTTATCGCCGTCCAGGAAACGAAGATTGAGAGTGAGGAGGATACAGAGGGGGCACTAAGACCCTTTTTGTCTGATTACAATGTTATTGTGAAGCGTGCTGTTGGATTTTCGGTGGGTTGCTTCTTGTTTTTGGGAAAGGTTCTTCCTTATTCAGCGTTATCTTACTATTGCGACTGTGAAGGGCAAAATATGCTGTGATGTTTTGCTCCGCAGGGAGCCATGCAGACTTATCAATACTTATGCGTCCAATAGTGCAGTTGGGCGTGTTGATATATTTGAATACATGGCTAATCTTCTAGATTGTGATAAGAATGTTGCGCTAATGGGAGACTTTAATTGTGTATGTTACCTGAATGATTGTGCTAGGCCTAGTGTACACAGAGACAAAAGTGTTGAAGTGTTGTCGCGTGTTATAGATGACTCGGGACTCTTTGATACAGGGGCCATATGTCGTGCAACTACACTATTCACGCACATCCAGGGGAGGTCCCACGAGAGCCTAGACAGGATTTATGTGTTTTCTCGCTGGTTTCCCGTGATTTGTTGTGTGAAACTGTACCGGTTTCTTTTTCAGGTCATTGTATGGTGGTTGCTCGGCTCGGGAAAACTTACTGTTCAAAAGTTTGGCCGCATTGGGAGCTTTTGAAACCAAAATCTTCGCTTGTAAATACCCAGCAGTTTGACTTTCGGATAGGCTCACAACTGCAAGTGTGTTTGACAGGTGCCATGGCAATATTTGCTGCTTGGGAGCTGTTTAAACAGGAGGTGCGAGCGATAGCTATTGAAATTGGGTCTGTTAGGTCATTTTACAGGAAATTTCAAGAGAGGACATTGGATAAGAGTAGAGTTTGTATAACCTCTATAAATTAGAATGTGAGGCACCTGGAGTATATTTAGACAAAATTACTACGGTAATGTGTGACCTACAAAAACAGGACACTGAAAGATAGAGGGGTGCCCGAGTTTGATCTCGCACAAATTGTGCTTCGCACTGCGAAACTCCTACGCGGCAAGGTCTACTTGACGAGCACCGTGATGCTACTGCCAAGTTGATACCGGAAATGATGTCCAATGGCACCCTAGTAACGAAAACGTGTGACATCATCTCTGTGTTTCTGAGCTATTACGCGACACTGTTCAGTGAGTTTCTGCTACGTTTAATTCAGACCTACTAGCTAACTTCACACCTCTTATAACGCCTTTATCAGGTAATGACTGTGCTCTTATCAATGGCCCTTTCATGTTGGAAGAAATAGAAGAGTCAACTGACCAATTACCCCTCTCTAAAACCACTGGGCTTGATTGCATATCATGCGAGTTTTACAAAACTTTGAAACATTTGCAGAGCACTGTCTTGCTGCAGATGTGGGGGTCATTCGTCTGTCCTTTACTTGAAATCAAACAGTCTTAATTCCAAAGCGTACGGATAAAGAAAAATTGCTCTCAGTGTATGGTTACAGGCTAATCACTTTGGCAAATGTGGACTACTATATTTTTGCGAAAGTACTCTCAAATTGTTTACAACGTGCGATGACGGTTCTCATTGGCCCTCATCAGACGTGTGGCATGAGCGAATCTGCTTTCCGCTCCCACTGTGCGCCAAGCCGCTGCGAATATTCTGTTCCCGTTCTTGCACTTCAGCTGTAACACTCTTCGCGCCTTGTAAATTCACAAAGCATCTCCCTGCATAACTGCTGCCAATTGTGAGGCCGCAAGTATGTCATATACTGAGGCCGCTACGCCATATTTCACTCGCCCTCACTGTAACCCGAGACGTCACCGCAGCGGAATGTGGAATGCACCGCAGCGGCTGGGTTCCTGGAGCATCGTCGTTTTTCATACTTGGCGCCAATATATACGAGCAGACGACAGCGCTTTTTTTGTCACTCTTAACTCGAAACCGTTACTTCGCTATGTTCACAGATTTCTGTCCGCAGGCCCTGTCCGCAGACCGTGTCCGCAGACTGCGTTCGCAAAACCGTGTCCGCAGCAGTTGGAGGTAGTTGAGAAGCAGCAGAGGTTAATGAGTGCAGTCAAACGATAGAGGCTGACGTAATGTTGCTGCAGAAAAAAAAATTGGCCAATTGCTTAAAAAGGTAATTATTTAGAATATCTGGTTCACAGGAATGGAAAGGCGCAGTATCTGTTACACTTGTTTTCAGGACATCTGTAACGCGCTGTAAGGGAAGGCAGGAAGGTGGAAGAGGAAGCGGAAAGAGAGAAACGGGTGCCGGTAGTTGATATGACGTCAAGGTTGTCACGTCGCGCACCCGGAAGTGAAAAGGGCATAGGAAGGGATTGGCGCCCAATTTGAAAGTACCAAAGACTAAAAGGGGTGAATAAGAAGTGAATTATTGTGAGTTAGAGGATGTGACGTCATGCAATCGGAAATAGAGCCGAAAAATGGCATTAGAATGGATTCGCCAGCATTTTGAAAGTACGAAAGAGTAAAATGGGCAAGCAAGAAGTCAATTAAGCTACTAGAAGCAACCAGAAGCAACCAACAGCAGCATCTATGATTTCGCATTACTCCAATGTAGATTCTGCAGTGCTCTTTTTTTTTTCTTCAGAATGCTTAACCAACTTGTGTGCTTACGTAACCTACTACCGCCCTACTGCACACATCACGCTTACGTCCCAATATGAAGAAAATGGCGAATTGTCAAAAATAGCCCCCTGGTTTTGCGTCCACGGTTTGCGTTGATTTTCATCTGAATCGAAATCGCGACCATACTCAAGTAAGGCTGTTGCTTTAAAAGATAAAGCCACAGCAGAGAAGGCGACTGTTCGCAACAATCAAAGATTCCAATAGGTCACGTGATTATTACCGAGAGCCTGTTCTGTGCTGCACGAACAGTACTAGATATCCTCTAATATACAGGCCACAAACAGGTTGAAGCTCATTTCAAAACAAAATAATGTTTCATAAATGACATGCAATGCGTCAAGAAAACCCGTTGCATGCGATCCGGCCAAGGCGCAAGCCTCGTGCATATACAGTGAGGAAATCAGCCTTCACAGAACGATTTTAAATACGCGCTACCCTGTTCGAGCCACGCCAAATAAAAGGTTTTTCTTATGATACGGTGACCCAGAGATCACAAATTCTGTCTTAAACGGAAACTGAAGCAACTTTAAATCGCATTAAATTCCATGGTTGGAAAGAAGGGTTTTTTAAAACGTGTGTCAATTTTTTCTGAATTGTGTCGATAAGAAAAACAGAAATCACTTGTTAGAAAGAACCTAAGTTCACGCCCTCTTCGCTGCCGGGAGCTGCGGGGGCGGGGCGGCGGAGCGCCCAAACTGGGAACAGGCGGATGTGACGTCAATCTGGGAATGCCGGCCGCGCGCTTTGCACGCTTGCTTTGCTGCATGGAACAGGGGCGGCGCCACGAGCACAAAACCAAACAGTGCCGTAGCTACGCTGACATGACATCAAGAGCACGTGAAGCAATAACACAGCATACTGAACGGAGACGCACATTGTGCGCACCACACGCCGGCTGGAGAAGTTCGCGACCGCTCCAACCATGCAAACGACGCTCCGGACACGAGCGAAACGGTCGAGATGTACTGGCAGCGAGCCAGCCGAAAAATCACATTGCTATCCCTTCATGCCTCCGGATAAAAGGCGCTAAACGGATACGGCAGCGCGCCCTTCTTCTATGAGCATTCGCGATGAACGCGACTTGAACATTGCGCAAACGGAAAAGAGTCGAGTTTCATCCGCTTAATGAAGGTTGGCCTCTGTCAGACACTGCCATCTCTAATTTTGGATTGCTGAACCCTCCCCCACCATTATAAGATATAAATCAGAGCAGGCACCCGAAAGTGCGCCCTGCTCAACAAACCTACTCACGTGTAGTACCAAATGCAAGTAAAGTCGAAACCACTTGTTTTTCGACGCCGTGTCTTCTGCAACGGCCGCATAAACGATGTTACTGGCATGTGTCATACACATTCGTTTTAATAACAGAAAATAAAATTCTTTTTTACTTGATCTCTCGCGTTGTAATAAACGTTCTACTACAAACAGTCTTATAAATCAACCATTGCAAAATAAAATGATGCTGTTTTATAAAATTATGTCTGTGGCCAGAAATTTTGCTTCGGAAGTTACCCGGGAAAATGGAAAGCTGAACACGTGAAGGGAAGCGGGTGAAGAGGGTAAGGACGCGCTTGCTAGTATGAAGAGAGGATGATAAGCAGAAGAAGGCGCATGCGTCGGACGGGAAGGGGGGGGGGGGGCGGAGAGGGGGGGCGCTGTTTTGGCGCCTTTTGGTTTCGCCGCGAAACCAAGGTTAGGCCTTGCAGGCAGATCTGCAAAAAAAAAAAAAAAACAAGAAAAATGGGGGGCCCAGAGGCGTTCGCGCGCTTGCTTCGAAGTGGGCAGTGGCTATTCTTTATGCTGTTTATTCAAGGCGCTTCCTGTCAAAAGTCGGAGAAGTCGGGAATGTCAATTAAGACCACCGGCTTTCGTTTTTTTTTTTCAACGAAGTGAAAAGGAAAAAGAAACAAAATAAAAACGAGAAATGCATATCAGCTTTAAAGAAAAGGCGCAGTCAATATTTTTTCTTGGCGTGCACGTCAACTATGTCGTGACAGAATTTATTTAGGACGCAGTAATGTTATTCATAAAGGGATGTCACGAAAAAATGAGAGCAAAGATGTGCTCCAAATATTTTTACCACCTGCTTATTTTAAGGTTCTGGCACAAAGTGCGCCGCAAGCGAAAAAGCCATGATGGCTAGCAATGAAGTCTCATATATTAGTAACATGTGTTTTCAAGTGGAAAGAAAGAACTGAAATCGGAGGAACTATTTCAGAATATTTCCGTGCCTGGTTACAACCCACTTTAGCCGCCAACTTACCTAATTATTTTTCTTCTTTTTTTTTTATCTCGGCACGTAACGCGCTCTTCTCGTTTTTTTCATAGCGAACCATACCTAAGTAAATGGTGGACACTCCCATAATTTCCTGCGGCTGAGCTACTCCACTGTCACAGGTGCCCCCAGCGGCTACTGAGACCACTAATTTGAAAGCCCGAGGTTTTAGGCGCCTACTTTAGCTAAGTTTCGGCTTCTTTAGCAATGCTTTCAAATTAGCTTTAATTTTGACTATTAAAATATTGAACTAAATCATCAGTGTTTAGTGCAAGGGCTTTAATAATACATTTCTAAGCATGCCATACAGACAAACGAAATAAAATTGAGGATGGCAAATTTTCGCGGGAAATACCGCCTAGCTTCTCTAAGAAGCTAAGCAAGGCTGAATTATCTTATGCAGGTTGGGATAACGCGATCATCACCTCAGTTCAGTCGTTCAGTCGTGTCCGACACTTCGTGCCCCTATGGAACACATCACGCCACGCTTTCCGGTCTCTCACTATCTTCCTAACATCACATAACTTCATTTGCAGCGCCTCAAGGATGTCATCTAACCATCGCGTTCGCTGCCTACCCCTTCTCCGGTGACCCTCAACTTTTCCCAACATCAAATCTTTCTCCAGCGACTCATATCTTCTCATCAGATGACCAAAGTAGCTCAGCTTTAATTTTAGAATTTGACCCTCCAATGAGCAGTCAGGGTTAATGGTCGACAATATCGACTGATTTGATCTTCTGGCAGTCCAAGGAACTCTCAAGAACGGGATCATAGCGGTCCTTATTTTAAATTTTTCTTAGAGGGTTCGGGCAATGTTGTAACTGTTTGCCTTTATCGAGCCCCGTTTACCTATCATTTACCTTTTTACCTACACAGTATTACTTAAACACACGTTTTATAAGATGCATCGCATTACAAATCGCTACAAAAAAAAGGAGGTACAGTAAAGCCAGGAACTGGAAGCCTGGAAAAACCTGGAACGGTGTGGAAACACATGCAAGAACTTGCAATCATTCGAGATACATCTCGGGGCATCTTGCGCGACGAAGAAATTGATGAAGGCTCTCCCGGCGACTATTTCATTTCGCTCGTCAAAAAACAAACAGAACAAAATATATGGCTGTCATTTTTATTGTAGTGCACGCTACAAGCAAAAATTTCCCAGAGCGCTACAGAGAATGCACTGTAGAAAAGCGAAACTCTGAGATCTGATGCTGCACACTGTATACACGCGCCCCTTACGAGCATTTGCTAGTAAGTCCGGGGCTCGTGCCGCATAGTGGAATTTTTTTTGTTGGCACGCGTTCGTTGCAGTGATATATATATATATATAATTATAATTGTTTTACAGGAAAGCAAAGGCGCACGATGCGTCACACTTCCTCCTGCTAGTGGGAGACTGGACGGCAAAACCGTCGCTCCTGTCGCGTGGCGTTCCTTGGCGTGCTTTCTTTGCAATTCTCACTGAATTGTGGAATTGGCGGTAAGGCGTCATCATAACCCGCGGGTTCTTCTCATAGCCACGTGACATTGTGCTGTAAGCCGAAGTGCCGGAAGTGGAGGCGACGCGCACCAAATTTCTAGAGGTGTTTAGGGCAAAAGCCTTCCTTGGCTCATGGTCATAACCTCGCGTGCGCAAGATCTCTTCGCGAGGTTCCGCGCGATTCGTTCTCTTTGTCTAGCGTTCCTGCCGTTTCCATGGCAACATAAGGAACGCAACGACGAGCTGCGCTTTCGCGACTTTCTATTGGTGAATTCCAATCGCAGAGCAGAAGCACTTCCAGAGCAACGTTTTCTGCTCCTTTCGGAGCAATTGTCTTCCAAACGCAGATCCGGAACACGGATCGCGTCTTCCCAACGCGGAACGGGAGCAATTGCCGAGCAAGGGTCGCTCCGCGGAGCAGTCAAAACTGCTCCGCCGAAATCGGGGGGAACCGACCGGAAGTTAGCGTGACGTGCCTTTCCGAGCGAAGCTTGCGCATGCGCTAGCTAGCGCATCCATTTCCGGTGGCTCGCCGCGTTGGCTTCTGGTCTCTGCAACGCGCCGCTCCATAGCAGACGATCAGTATTTGCCGCCGCCATGGATGGTGATTCGCGTCGCGCTCTTGCGCTCGCTTTGCTTGAGGACAGCGAGTCGGAGAGCAGCAGTTCCGACTCATCTGTCGAAGAATCAAGAATCAACTATTTATATGTCCATCGTCCGTGTACACTCAAAGCCGCGCACGTTACAGCTCGGCTCTGGAAGACTGCAAACATTCGGTACGTGAACCGAAGTTTTCTTCCATATTAAAGAAAGTGCTGAAGGAGTCTTACCGCGTGTGTCCGCGCTCGGCTCTTCGAGCAAGGAGGATATAATTGCGTAAACGGCTGGTGTAATCTCCATATCAAAGGGAAGAAAGGCTGCAGGTTTGCAAAGCAGACGACGCGAGCGCACGAAAAGCGCGGGCAAGTGCAAGGAATGATGGGTACTTTCTCCGTCTCCGTTTGCTTGCGAGCGCCACCTACTTGCTCCGGCCGGAGCAAGAGTATTCGAAACGCAGAGTCTGGGAGCGTGCTCTCCGCCGGATTGAGGCGTTCTGTGATGGAGCGTGAGTGCTGCTCCAGTTCTGCGATTGGAATTCGCCAAAAGCCTCCGTTTACAGACGGCGCAGGATGGGAACTCCTCACGCGTTTCATCCAGGCGCGTGGTGTCCCCACCGGGTAGAAAATCGCGTTAGTAAGCATGACGATAGCGTCCGATCGGATATGCTTGCTTACGTGCTCATACGTGGTGGGCCAGTCGTCGATGTCATCAGGTGCACAAAAGATGCTCGGTACACGAGGATGCACCATGACGACAATCGGCTCTAGCTTGGCAGCTGTCGATAGATATGTGATAGTCAACAACCTAAGCTAGAGGCCACCACGAAGTTTAAGGCTGTGGATTTAGAGTAACACACAACGCCGACACCAAACTGTTGCCGGGAATTATTGAACGCAGAACCTACGTCCACAGTCGAGGGCACAAGAAATCAGCTCACACAGTATCTCCTGCTACAGTGCCGTTACCGTCGACTGTGGCACTCACTGTGGTTTTGAGGTCAGCTACTGATGCCGTGGAGGCGTACCCCAACCTTGGCTCTAGCAGCCGTAGTCGATAGGGATAAATAGTAGAAGACACTGGTATATTACACCAAAATGATAAATTAATAAGTTAGTTGTTTAACAGAGAAGGTAAGGCGCAGTATCAGTCACGTTTTCTCTGAACATTTGTTTCGTGCCTAAGAGAAAGGAGGAAGGTGAGAGAGAAAGTAGGAAGGAACAGGAGCCGTCGTGGAGGACTTCCGAACATTTTCGACAACCTGGTGATCTTTGACAGGCATTGATATCGCAGCGCACACGGACGCCTCTTAATTTCGCCTGCATCAAAACGCAGCCGCCGGTGGTCGAGTTCGAACCATGCTACTCCAGCAGAAAATACGAAGAGAGCGCATGCTGAAGAATTCTGCTTGCCCTGCACTACTATGGAATCCTCCGTAATTCGCCGACTCTTTCTCATTACCGGTAATTCGGACGAAGCGCTTATACTTCTCATGGATGCCAGTTGGTAGCGCAATGCATAACACTCAAAACTTGGGCGTGTTCATGATCCGTCAGCAAAAACTTTACAAATAGAGTGGAGATTGCATCACATGCCATTACAATCCGGAATTTGGAACCTAAGACCACTCTGCCGCAGGGTAACCAGTGTGCCACGTCGGAGGTTGGCTTATTAGTGCCCTTTCCTTTTTGTTTTCCCAACAGTGAGTGAATGCTCCCAAAACAAACATTTTCAGAACACATGGCGTAATTAAATTGTGGTGTTCTGAAAATCTTTGTTTTAGGCACCAATTCATTCGCTGTTGCGAAAAAAAAAATAAATTTAGAATAGACTAGTCTAGAATAGAATAGAATTTAGAATACTCTTATATTTTCTTCGGCTGGCAGAAAATTGATCGTTACTGTATACTGTTCTCATATGGCATCCTGACCTCGCAAAGTACTGCCCAATTACGGCCCTTTGCACAGACTACCATTATTAAAACCTTCACGAGAGTGGGAATAAAAGTCCATCGGGCACCATGATTTTTCTGCTTTCGGATGTAATTAAGCATCGTAAAGAACTGAATCATCTGATGAATTTGGGGTCATTGTCTGTAGGAGTTGTGGCCTTAAAAGGTCTTTTAAGGCCACAACAAACGTGCAGTGTTAAAGGCTGCAGCGTCGGAATAAATGCGCACTATTGGAAGAACTGTTCTTAATTCAGTGACGTCTTTGCAGAACGAGTTTGTACGATGGAGCTTGATCTTGCGAAGGCTTTCGATAGTGTCTCTCGAAATTCTTTTCGTAATAACGTAAATGTTGCTTCGGTGATATCACAAGGTGTGCGGATGGCGTATGAAAACTGTGTCCCAAGTAATATTGTTAATATGCAGTTATCAGAAAGTGTGCCGGTCTATTCTTTAGTACAGCAAGGTTCTCCGCTCTCACCTTTCCTTTTTGCTATTTATCCTGAGCCGTTTCTGTTATAATTGATACTACGATGAACATGTCTACGGGTTCACTCTCCAGTCTACGAGGGTAAAAGTGCTGGATCACGCAGACGACATTGCAGCTTTCTGCACAGATCGGGAAAGCGTTAAAGAAGTTGTTCGACTTCGTGGGGCTACTGCAAAAAGACAGGGTGCGAAATCAATTGGGAGAAGAGCATTACTTGTTGGCACGGTGAATGGGATAATACACCGGCAATGTTTGCTAATATGCGGTGGACGACTGTTCCACCGAAGTACTTGGGTGTACCATTCGAGCATTATAAGAGCAGCAGAGAATTAAGACAAAGCAAAAAATTAAACATGGCTTAGCTCTGCCTCTCCAACTGAGCTACATCGGCCGCTGTCCCCCCCTGCTACTTGCTTGGGTATTTATGTATAGGTTCGTAAACAGACAACATAAATACCCATAAACATAACATAAAATTTTTCCACACATCGGAATGTATAAAGATTAGACAAATGTAGGTTTTCAATATTCCAGTCATTTTATGCTCTTATTTTATACCCCAAACCTGCACTAACTTCCGCGAGGAGACTAGCAGTATGGATCAAAAAAAAAATATGATTAAATAAATGCATGACAGAGAAAGTCAGCAGAGATGCCACACTTTGACCACGGATGACACCTGGAGTGTCGATTCATATTGACATTCAGGCATGTCTTGTTATTGCTGGTTACATGCCATGACGTCGAAAGAAGTTTCTTCTGCGAGAAAGACCAGAGCGAAGGGCATCAAAACAATTGCAGACGTTTCAGTTTGCATTATAATAGTTACTTTGAGTTCAATTCGAGTCAAGTGCCAATAAGGAATTAGGAATGGGTTTTTAAATTAAACTGCAATTGATATTTGTTTTTTTATCGGCGAATAACCGGTGCTACACACCTGCATTAATGGCTAATCCATTCCTAATCGGCTGAAAGCTGTTGAACATGAGTTTCAGGATAGCAAATGCTCCACAGAAAATCTATTTCATAGCCATTGATGTAAAACGGCAAATGAAAACAAGCGTTCCTTGGCAACCTTTTCCTTAGAAAGAATGAAAGTGAAAAAACTAAGGTTTGCTATTGACGCACTAGTTACTTTGCACTGCTTTTGCAGGAGCAATGTGGAAGTTTTTGCACAGCAGATTATTCCAAATAGTTCCGCATGCTCTCTAGACGACAGTTCTAGGATTTTAGCTAAAGGAACTTAAGACCCGCGCCTTTCACACCGTCAGTGGAAGATTGGGCAACACGCGAAGGTGCACTCTAGATTAAACTATTTAGCATCAATTATTGGTCACTACCGAGAAAGCATAAAAGGTAGAATTAGTAGAGGATACGCGGTGTAAAGAACTCGCGAATATCCTCAGGCAGAGGATCGCATCCTCTGCACTTCTTGTAGCGCTGTTGTGGAGTTTAAGCCAACAAATCTACAACTGTTGCAAACCAGAAGATTAATTTAGGGCCAATTCACGATTTCCAGAGGTCTAAACGGGCCTTCAGTACGTGCGTGGCTTGAGTCTAAATTCTGACAGGTATTGCGCCTTTCCTTTCAAGTAAACCAATTTATTTTAGAAAATAGCGGGGGGGGGAGGGGGCATGTGGTTCAAAATTGTTGTCTAATAGTTGGTCACCCAAGGTTTGGATCGGTGTTAAAAGGTTCGTGTTATTTATGTACACAAAAGTGCTTGTTGAGTCGAGCTTCAAAATATGTGAAGGAGCCGTACCGACGACCCCTGATTATCGTAAACCGTAACGGTGTTGTAACTTCCGGCGGCCGTGGCGATAAATTGTTAAAGTGGTTTAGAGGAAAGGAAAGGCGCATGTAACTGTCGCACTTCTCAGTGGACGCCTGTACAGCACCGAAAGTGAGCGAAGGGAGGTGGAATTCAAAGAAGAAAGAGCGAAAGAAGTGCGGTAGCAAGAAGCTCCGGAATAATTTTGACCACCTGGGGATCTTTAACGTATGCTGCAATTGCACATCCCACAGACACCTTCGTGTTTCGCTTCCATCGAAACGAGGCCGCCGCGGTCGGGATAGAACCCGGGTGCTCCAGTTCAGTACCGAGCGCCTTAACCACTGGGTCATCGTGACGGGTATGGCGAGCAAACCAGTAGCACCAGAAGCACATGGGTGGGCGCAGTCGTAATAAATATCGAGGGGACAGTTTGGGCCGCTAAATTGCGATGAGGCGAAAGCCTTTATTGCGTGGTAGACCGTAGCCCTCCACTACGGCAACTCTTTCTTTCTTCTCTCACACCCACCTTCCTCCTTTTCTTTACGGCTTGGTTTGAGTTATTCGCGCAGAATTTTGACCGACACTCCGCCTTTTCTTTCCTCTAAACTAATGAAACGCCGCTAATGACTGCTGTATTGCTCCTGTTTTTTATTACATGGACAAGAATGAAGAGGTTGGTGCCGCATAGCGGCTCCGGTTACTCCTTTTGATCAAATTTAGAAAAAATACTTGGTCGGGTGACATACAGATTTACATAACATACACACTAATAAATAACAGTATGCAAACACAAACAGTGCACAGGGTATAAAGCAAAGTACAAAGCAAAGTTACCCTA
Source organism: Amblyomma maculatum (assembly GCF_055883805.1). Lineage (NCBI taxonomy): Eukaryota > Metazoa > Arthropoda > Arachnida > Ixodida > Ixodidae > Amblyomma > Amblyomma maculatum. The sequence continues at coordinate 12,806,264 of NC_139350.1, forward strand.
AGTGACCATCGGTTATCCTCTCTTCGCACTGCATTTCCTGCCTATGTCTTTTTCTTCTTAATTTCCGCTAGAATGTCGGTAATTGAGTTATTTCGCTTACCCACTCTGCACGCTTCCTATCTCTTGATGTTACCGCTACCATTTTTCGTTCCATAGCCCTCTGGGTTGTCTTCAACATAAAGGCCCACTGTCCACCCTCCGTTCAAAAATATGTTCTTCCCCGGTGACTGTTAGACTTCGCCCCTAGAACGCAAGGCCGCAAAATGTTTTTGAAAAGAGTAACTAATAACGCAGTTAGAGCCACCGCAATCACCCGATTCTGTCATGCTTCTCTCCTTCCGTTTCCTCGCAAAGGTTTTTCACTCTCCTGCCCGAGGTCGTCTAGCCTCCGCAAGACAAATTCCCTTTCCTCCTCCGCGTTTGGCTGGAGGTGGGGCGTGGCACTCCGCGAGCGGGAAAAAAAAAACGGCCGAGGGAGCGCGCTCCGCTGGATTCAGTCTGGCCGTGGCGAGGGCAAAGCGCGCAGCGAGCGGTAGACACCCATCCTTCTCCCGTCAGTCAGCGAGACGGACCAATGGACGTCGTTCGCGGTACGTACGTCATTAGTGTGGCCCGTCGGGCCAGCGCAGGAAACGGGGAAGCTGGCTTCCCAAAGGAGAGCATGAGAGAGCTTTGAATTTTATTTTCGATGCTTTGCGGCGCGCGTGTCACTGTAGCATTTTGCACAGACTATCTCCGGTACCTGATGGAAACACTGGGCTACTTTGCTTAAAAGGGCCTTCCCTGGACAGTGGCCCTTTAAGTAGAACCCTCTTGGCTAGCCTCAACGTTTCAGCCCCATAGTTAAGTACAGGTAAGATGCAACTGTTGTATACTTTCCTCTTGAGCGATACCGGTAAGCTGCTAGTCATAATCTGTGAGCGCTTGCCAAATGCGCTCCATCCCAATCTTATTCTTTCCTTTTGATGGTCCGGATCTGCGGTTACTACCTGTCCTAAGTAGATATAATCGCCTACTACTTCCAGTACTTCGCTACCTAATTTAAACTGCTGTTCCTTTCCGAGGCTGTTGAACATTACCTTACTCTTCTGCATATTGATTTTCAAGCCTACCTTTCTACTTTTCCTGTCTAGGTCATCAATTACTATTTGCAGTTCATCCCCCGAGTTGCTTAGCAAGGCAATGTCATCAGCAAATCGCAAATTACTGAGGTATTCTCCATCTACCCTTATCCCTAACTTCTCCCATTCCAAATATCTGATTACTTCCCATGAGCAACCTGTGAATAGTACTGGGGAGATTGTGTCTCCTTGCCTAACACCTTTCTTTATGGGAATTTTGTTATTTTCTTTAACCAGAACTATGGTTGTTATGCAGCCACTTTCACGTACGGCTCGTCGCAATGCCTGCATCACCGCCGAGGTTTCATCTGAGTCAAGTGCATTTTCGTGACCAATGAATGCTATGTATAAGGGCTGGTTATATTCCGACCATTTTTCTATCACCTATTGGCTTATTCGGTAAGGAAAAAATAATTCGCAAGCCTCAATTGCAGTTTTAGGAATGTAATGGAGCACTTGACGCTTAAGCGGACGCAAGAAGTACGTGTCTGAAGTCGAGTTTTGCAGCGTGCACGTGACATGCCACTATGCCGAGCTGCTGTGCCTCGGGCTGCCGGAACCGTGTAAAAGACGAGAAAAAGTTCTTTTTTATTCCTCGTGGCGACAATAGCAGCAACAAAGTTTCGAATATTGGCGCCTCATGAATGCTAACACGCACCGTTTATTAATCGATATTTTATGCAGGTCGTTCAGCCAAAAAGCGGTCGGCGTCGTAGTAGTTGTCGGCACCATAATCGGAAATAACCGAGGATTGCGCGAGAAAAATCTTATGACAATTTGAGAGAGTCTAGTGATGTTAATTGATGTTAAGTGCGCAATGTCGAGTTCACGAAATCAATCATTGGATGAAACAAAAAAAAAATTAAAAAGGAGAGAAGGGGGCTTCAAATGTGCCAGAACGAAATGAAAAATGTTGCCGACGTTAATTAAAATTTCCAGCGCCCATTTAGTAAATTCATTGATGTAATTGAAGAACAATGAAAAAGTCCGCTTCAAATGTGTCAGAATGCTCAGAATTAAAGTCCAATGCTGGCTGATGCTAATCAAGAAAGTTTTGAGCGTTATTGATGAAATAAAATAATATTAATAATAACATTAAAAAGGTGCAGTAATAGGTGTCAAATATCTCAGAATGAAAAGCCAATGCTTGATGATGCTTACTATAAAAGTTATGTGTGACGGATTTATCAGTTAACTGATATAATTGAAAAAGAAAACATTGGATAAAGAGTACAAATGTGTCAAAATGTTCAGAGTGGAAAGCCATTGCTTGCTTATGCTAAGTATCGGTGTCTTTGAAATAAAAAGAGTTGAGCCATAAATAAACAAATAAAAATAAACGTCCATTACGTGAAACGCTATTGGATAATTTTTTTAACAGAAGAGTCCCCCGGCGTTGCATCGAACGGGAACAACGCGTTCCGCTGAACTCGCGCGTAAGGACGCCTCAAGTTTCAAGAAGCGCCATCCGAGCTTACTGGTGACATCGCCCAGCAGGCTATATGAAAAAAAATATATATAAATCAAATAAAGAATAGAAAAGTGACGAAACACAATTCATTGCCTTTGTTATCGCGTCATACCGGATTTTTTTTTTTGTTGTTCTTCTTGGCAAGTATGCATGGGTTCATAATGCACAGATGCAGGGAAACCGAATTTGTCTCCAAAATAAAGCTATAGAAATACTGTGTAAACGAAATAAACTCGAGCCAAAAAAGTGTAAAATGGAGTACTGCCGAACGGTTACAGACGCTATGACGGCCATTGCATTAGAACTCTGTGCGCAGTTTCCAAAATTTGCTGAACGCTGAGAATCTACTTATCTTTTAGTCAAAAAACGCAGCCCAATAAGTTTATTGAAATATTATTTCTATTTGTTTGCTGTTAATTTCAAGGCAGAGTCAACAAAGAATTTCCCATCCGCTGGATACTGAGGCGAATGCTTCAGAAGAATGAGCTGGCTCGTTCAACGCACTGGTTTTATTTCGACGTTTATGCGGTGTAGGATTGCGTAAGTCTATGTCCCAGTCTTTGAAGTTTCCTGAGCAGAATAGGACACAAATCTGTTGAATTAACCGGTTTATGTGTTTACCGAGCACGGCTTCATGAGTACGCGGTATGCAGGAAAGAGAACAGCGCGTCGTCTGCTACCGCTGCCCTTTGGACCCCTCGAGGGGGCGTTCGTATAGTTGTCGCTACCTTTAAAGAAACAGAGCAGCCTTAGTAGCGCAAGACCGCGGTCACGTGGTATTTCTTCATATTCCGCGGGCTTTCTTTAAATGCTTGTACAAAAAAGGATCACGCAATTGGTAGGTCAATAGAAAAAACTTGGACGGTTGCATCTTAACTCCCCACCCCCCCCCCCTACATCTTATGAAGTGCACTTGGCCCTAAAGAGAATAACAAAAATTTGCATAATTCGTCTAAGCTAATTAGATAATTGAGCGAAATATAAGAAAGTACTCTGAGGAGCACTACATAACGACGAACAATATGCAGTTGGTTTCAGCCAGCTGCAGGGTTTGCTTGTCTTTAAATTCTTTCTTCAAGTAGCGTGAAACACTCTGTTTATACACTACTCATTTGCAACGCACTCCCAGCTCCGATTATAAATGAAAAGAAGTTAGCAGGGCTTCAGCAGAGGTTAAACTGAGTGAAACGCATAAAAGCGCCGTTTAATTGGGCTTACTTTTTGGACGATATTTTCCTTTGTGTTCTAAGTTTCGATTTGGGTATCAGAGGGGTTGAGCACAAACTCAAGCTGGAACTTGGCTGTAGAGGACGCGGCCATGACCAACCGCACTTCGCAGTTCACCTGGCTTTCGGTCGTCCATTTCATCGACGAGCCATTCTCGTTATGCCTCAAATCGGCATGGATTAAGACGAAGGCCTTTAATGGCTCAAACTGTAGGTGTTAGTTAAGTCACGCTATAGATGTCAATCATCGCGACTTAGCCACGCCGAGCCCGTGATAAACGTATCTTAATTCTCCTTGTCTAGAGTTATGCTAGCGCGGTTGTCACGCAGACCGTCACCGCTAGTTAGTGGTAGACAGTGGCCGATGACGATAGTTAGTGATTGCGAAGGGGATGGAGATAATCACAGATATGGCTGAATATGACTTCATTACCGGCTGACGTAATGACCAGTAGTAACGTCATGACCGGATGCGACGTCATATACGGCCATACCTAATAACTGGAATTGACGTCATGATGACGTCACATCCAGTAAATGTTTCACGACTGGTCATGACGTCACCAGGCGATTCACGCATATACGAAGCTGACCCCGCCGGGCGTACGATCCAGGCGTCCGTGCGGCGCCTTTAATTTTGCGCTTCCTCCAACGAGAGAGAATGAGAGCCCGCTATTTTAAAGATATTCAAAAGAGCAATAATGGAGACGCGTCAAGATGGTTGAGAGTAAATACTTATAACAGTAACAGAGCTTTCCAAAGGACACTTTGCAAGCCACGAACTACGGAACGTCAGAATCACTGGAGTGGATGAGGTAGGAGGCAAGGTCTTTATTACTCACACACAACATCGCCCTACTCAAGCCAGACAGACGGGATAATTTGCATAGAGACGGAAATCATCACTCCCGCCAGCTTCCTGTATGCATAATGCAGAAAATCTGTCTTGCTCAATACGTCTGCTATAGTCTGCACTTTTTGCTCTTAAGCTGTGTGCATTCCACTGATAAATGACAACATTGTGATAACGGTTATTCATAAACAGTTCCGCCAATGGAGAACCTAGGAAGCTGAAACAGTAGAGGCTCCACTGAAAACAGAGCCTGAATTTTTGGGAGGTTGTTTGCTTGAGTAATGGCCGTCAGAATAGCTCGAACTGCAGTAAACAGCATTGATAGAATAAGCTACACCGTTGAAAAACAAGAGTTGAATCCATTAACTGGCGCTGAATCAGGTTCAACTCGCGTTGGCCTAGGACCTTGCACTTGACTGTTGGGACGCTCCCGAATATTCATCTTCAACATGGAATCGGGAGGCACAGCTGAAGAACTCGAGGCAGAGTAGAGCAGACTTCAGCTTGGACACATACGACAGAGATTTAGATGTCTGAGGTTTTTCATGCTGCACTAGATTCTGGCCCACTTGATTCACTGCTTCCAGATTAGGAGAAGGGGCATTTTTGTTAGGCGACCTCCAATGATTTATTTCATGAACTGCGTGTGCAAAATAAGGCAAAAGATGATTGGCGCCAGGTTTCAATGGTGGTTTTGAAGTCACGGGAGTTTTTGTTCTTAGTTGCAGACTGGATTTCGTCAACATAGGTACACGATGGACGCAATTATGAACCTAGTAGCATGTGCACAGAATGACGTAGTGAAGGCAATATTACCATCGCAGTATTTGTGCACATCAAGCGTGCGTTTTATACTGTTAGTCACATTCATGTCCTCTAAATTTTAGCAGACCTCGGTGTGAGTGGAAGTTCGCTACATTGTATTTCCAAATTTTTAGGTGCCAGGAAAAAATCCATGCAGACGCGTGAAGGAAGAAACGCGGAACATAGCCTCATACAGGGAGTGCCGCAGGGCAGCGTGTCAAACCCTTTTCTTTACAACTGTGCGATAGCGGACTTGTCACGGACGCTCCCTTCTGTCTCATACTGCTTACTATATGCTGATGATGTCTGCATTTTGGTTTCAGGCACAACGGCAGACTTCATTCAGTCTACCTTGCAAATAGGCCTAGATTCCTTTGGCTGCTTGTTAAAAGAGAGAGGGATGATGCTCTCGCGCAAAATAGCCGTTTTACTTTTCACCCGAAAGAACCTCAAGGATTTCCGACCTGCCTTAACTGTCAACTTTTAATGTCTGTTAAGCGTGTCGTTTTCTGGCTGGATAGTTCTTGAGACAACTCTTTTGGACTCCTCATACAAAATCTCTCGACGATCAAGTGAACACTGTTGTGAACGCACTTTGAAGTCTTGCGGTACGTCTTGGGGCGGTAATTCGTCATCTCTACTCACGATTCGCAATAATGCACTGAAATATAAAAAATTGCGCTTTCCTCACCGATTCAAAACTCTCTGTCACGAATCTCAGAGGAATGCCTGCTGAGGCATTGGAAGCAGGCCGGACCAGAGCGGTGGTTATTTTGCTCGTAGACAGCTAGTCCGCAAAAATGACTTCCTGTTTCTCTCCCTCAGCCATCTGTTCGAATAATCGTAACTTCATCCTTACACTGCAAAGATTGCTAGCTGGGCTCTCCGTGTGTGTTTGAGAGTTACTCAGGCAACTTCCAGCGCTCTGTTAATTGCTGAGGCAAGACAGACTCCGTTTGAAGTGTTACGGAGACCAGAGACCTGCAGACATTTAATTCTTCTGGTAACCCAACACGAAAGGCACCCATCAGCTTCCGCGTTCCATGAAAGAGATGGAAGTCGTATCATCAAGTGTTTCAACAACACCATCCACTTCTTCCAAGTTATGAATTTTGGTAAGTAGGCACAGAATATCCTCCATGACGTTTAGTTACCCCTATACAGTACAGTTCTCTGTGGAAGGGAGAATTCGAAAGAGCGTGACATGAAGATCTTTGCCGCTGAGCAGTACGCAATTTACCAAATACATGCGGTATTCCGGTTATATTCATGCGTATACTGACTGTTACAGTCATCAGCACGATCCTCTTGTTCCGGTAGACAAATATCAGTGCCCGTTTACCTTGTTCTTCTTGTCTTTTCGTCCAGTGCGTGAGATGGTGCCAGAAAAAGTTAGGTACGCGGATGGCAATTACCTTAGGCTGTACTATAATCTTTGGGCCTGCGACTGGTCAGAATGTAAACCCAGGCGTTGAGCTACTTACATCAGTTGTACCTGGTATAATGAAAAAATGTGTGCCATGCCGTAAATATAAGTAGTGTAGATTTCTTTGCTGGTTTTCGCCTGATTTATGACATTACTTGAAGAAAAAACAGAAGTATCACAAACTCTACTTGTAATAAGAAAGTGAATATTGGTACCAAAGATCTTAATTGTGGCGAAATATTGTGCGAAGGGCGATTGCACGTGATGAAGCCGAGTACCGCAAAAATCTCCTTCAACAGAATTTTAAAAAGGAACTACAATTTTTGTGATTTTGTGCGTAAGCAAAGAAATGATAAAGTTAGTGCTGCTGTGATAAAGACGAGCGATGGTATCTGTTTTAAACCTCAAGATGCGTGCCAAGCTTTTGCTGATCACTTCAGCTCTTGTTTTGTGCGCCATGATAACACAACTGCTATTATCACTTTTGAAGACAGCGCTCACATTTTGGCTTATGATAATGTCACCAAGCATGAGGTTCTTTCGGCGATTCAGAAACTTAAGCCAAAACTTTCAACAGGAGTGGATACAATTCCAAGCTTCGCTGACATTTTGAGCCCTGTTTTGGCGCATTTGTTCAACTAATCGTTGCGAACTGGTGTTTTCTCTTGTCATTGGAAATTGTAAGTAGTTGTTCCTGTAATGAAGTCTGGCGATGCGTGTGATGTGAACAACTTTCGGCCTGTGTCACTGATTTGTTCTTTTTAGAAAGATTTTGAAACGGTTATGTACGAACGCATGGGCTCATACTTCAAACAGAAGATCAAAATTCTGCAGCAAAGGTTTTTGAAAGGTCGATCGGTGGAAACGAATTTAAACAGCTTTCTTGACATGCATTTAATCGCGGTCAGGTAGATGCAATCTACTTTGACATGACTAAAGTTTTCGATATGGTTTCCCATGGAAGTACTTCTGATGAAGATAGAAAAATACGAACTTTGCCCCGTGTACTGCAGGTGGCTCGAAAGCTACCTTGGCAGCCGCCGTAACATGGTCCGATTTTCCGGCTGTGTGTCCAACGAATTTCTGTCATCTTCGTTAGTGCCTCAAGGCTCCAACTTAGGACAGCTGTTGTTTTTGTGTTTGTTAATGATTTGCCGTTACATGTCAAGAACCGAAGAATTTTGGTCTTCGCTGATGATTTCAAATTATTCCGTAATATTGGAGATATTGAAGACTGCCGCCAATTGCAAGCTGACATTAACAACGTCGAGAAATGGTGTTTGATGAATCGCTTAAAGTTGAATATTAAGAAGACTTCCGCCCTGTGCGCGACAAAGTTGCGTTTGATTATACACTTTTGGCGGGTCAGATTTCTCGTGTGGCCCATGTACGAGACCTTGGTGTTGTTGATTCAAAGCTTAATTGTAGATTGCACGTAAATTCAATTGTGTTACGCGTATTCAGACATATATATTGGTCTTATCTCTAGGCTACAAAAATTTCGACGGCACGAATGTCTACGCACTCTATACTGTGCTCTTGTGAGACCGCATCTTGAGTTCGAGTCAGTAGCCTGGAAAAGTGAATCTTCCGCCTATTGCACGAAAATTGAAAATGTCCAGCGTAAGTTCATACGCATCTTTTATCATAGATATATTGGACGCCGTCGTTTCTACTACTCTTGGCAGACCTTAATATGTGGACTCTTGGCGACAGGCGACTCATACGTAACATGCAGTTTCTGCAAAAAGTTGTGCGCGGTTTCGTTAACTGTGGGACCTTACTGATGTCGCTGAATTTAAGTGCGCCGCATGCAAAGGCCGCAAAATGGTTTGACACATTTAATCCCGATTTGCACGCCAACTGTCCAAGGACTAGTTTACAAATCCGTATAACAAAACGTTTATTGACACTGACATATTTGGCTAATTGCTGCTTTGATGCCAGGTTTTAAATGATTTTAAGTGGTCATTGTGATGCATCTGACCTAGGCTGCGCTCCTTTAGGCTACTTGGCTGTTGAGACACACTCAAATAAACATACCTGTCTATCTATCAAAATTCCTCAATGAATGCATTTGTGATTCCGCACTTCAATGAATGGGGCTCATTTAAACTAGCACACAAGACTGAAACAACGGCTGCAGTGATTTACGCTATTTATTTGGCTGTCCAGTTCATCTCATCAGTGCACGACCCGCGTATATGTGGGTAAACCTTAGCGACTCTCAGTCAGCACTGAAATCTCTTGACACCCCTAGTTTTAGAACAAGGAAGGCTAGACTGGAATACGAACTTCTTAAACAATTTTTCAAGGCTAATAAAGGAAGCATATTATAGCTTTCCAATAGATACCTGGACATTGTCTTATTCCAGGAAACACAAAGGCGGATGCGGTGGCTAGTCAAGCACACTCTGATGCCCTCAGTTCTGACCTTCCGTTCTCGAGAAGCGCATTGCGCCGCTTATTGAAGTCTGTGCGCAAAGAAATGAATGAAAGGATGTGGTTTGAACCAAAAATAGAGATTGAAATCTACATTTCATCGAACCTTTGTCGCGGTTCAGTGTAGAAATTTCTATCAACGCAAGTTTAAAAACGCAACTTCACCGCTTGCGTTTGGGAACGGCTTACACGAAGCACTTCCTCCAGAGAATCGGCCGCGCAGACAGCTCACGGTGTGTGTGCGGCCATGGAATTGAGGATGTTGCTCATCTGTTATTGGACTGCTGTGTGCATGATAACTTCAGGTCGCGATTGAAAACAGACTTTGTGACTCCTGAAAAGAAAATTTTTAAGCGTGAAAAAGGTATTAGGCCCGTGGCCGAGGCCTGCACGGGAGAAGCGAGAAATTGTGGCATTTATAACATTCCCGGGGTCCAGTGGCATCCTTGTGAACTACTGAATTAGTACATGTGGCCCAGTCAACGTTAGAGCTCCTCCATTTGTGTGAGCGAATGTATTAATGTCATTGTTATTTGGTTATTCTGTGTTTGCGCCTGCAAGATTACTATTACTTTTTGTTTTACTGTTAGTAATTGTTGCAATAGCTTTGTTGTTCACTTCATTCATTCATACCTGTTATGTATATATATTATGTATTACTCTTTGAGTTACACATGTACACACATGTATAGCACTGAAGAGCTTATATCGCTCATTAGTGTTACTTTTTATGTTTGTACTTTGTTTTATATGCTGTGCACTGTGTGTGTGTGCATACCGTTATTTATTAGTGTCTATGTTATGTAAATCTGTATGTCGTCCGACCAGGTGATTTTTCATAAATTCGATGAAAAGGAGTAGCCGGAGCCGCTATGCGGCACCAACCTCTCCATTATTGTTCATGTAAATAAAAAACAGGTGCAATACAGCAGTCATCTGCGGTGTTTCATTTGTTTACAGGAAATAAAAGGTGCAGTATCTGTCACAATTCTTCGCGATTACCTCAAACCAAGGCATAAAGAAAAGGACGAAGGTGGGTGTGAGAGAAGAAAGAAAGAGCGGCCGTAGTGGAAGGCTATGGTCTACCCACGGCCGCTCAATGGAGGCGCACTTGGGTGCGGCCCGTCGCGTCGCCCAGAAGAGCCGTATTGCGCCTAGTGCTCATCGCCACCGCTGCGGCGCCACCGCTCCGGGACGAGTCCGGGCGGAGAGCTGCGCGCAGCGGCCGTGGCTGTGCTTTCGTTTCGGCGTCCGCGTGGTCGGCGCTTGCTCAATTTAGGATTTATGAGCGGCGTTTCACACATTATGTGATGCTACGTGTAAGTTTGCTATTGATAAGGTGATAGCGGCATGTCATCATCACTGGGCTTTTCCAAGTCATTCGTGGTCTTCCGTTTACAACGAGAATCGAGGCAGTCGTGTGCTTCGCTGAGTGGGAACCCATTTAGTTGCGTTTCAACCACTGTAATAACGTATTAGATATTACAATCTTGAAATCGGGACAAGGTTTGGGGCCATTTATTCAGCGCGCACTTTTCTGGAAAATTACAATTGAGGACGTAGCGTTCAACATTATTGTTTAGCCAGTTCTTCCGTTTTCACTGGAAATAATATTCAAGTGGGTACCACCACCTAAACATACTAGCTAACACAAACTGTTGCAAAAGAAACAACACAAGACAGCCAGTTCATCAACACGCCCGCAAGCTCAAGCAATTTTTTTTTTCGTTTGATTATGAAGTCGCGTGATGCACAGAAGGCACGCAAGCTTATTTTACAAGCGAACTTTCCTCGAAAAAGGTTTATGCGCAAGCGTGATATTTTCCATTGTCAGATTGATGTTGCCTGTCCAGTTGGTCAGCAGTGGTCGCATTAGTTTGGTTAGGTCCTTAGTGTGACTGCGGTCTTCTCTCTCGCAAATCAACTCCGGAAATTGCACAAAATAGGGAAGAAGGGATGAAACTAACATGTTGCATAGCTTGCTGCTTCTTCTGACCTCCGGGCACTTCACCACCTTGCTAACAAAGGTGCATGGTGATTTTCAGATACCTTAGGCGTCCGTCACCAAGAATTTTGATAAGTCGAGGGTTTTGCAGGAATCACAAGGCACAAAGTTAATAAATGGATGGGGATTAATAAAATAAAATTATTGACACTCTAAAGTAAGCACTAGAAGTTATTTAAACTTTGGTAATATATAAATAATGAAAACACGGGCAGGCACTGAAAACAGAATAAATAAAAATGTTTCATGAGATTCTGTAAAACTATTCATACTTTCTCTTCAAATGGACGTGCAAGGTAACCAGCCAAGAATGCAATCGGTGCTAACTCTATGTCAGCTGCTGGCTCACACCCCACATGAATGAATCCAAGCTGACTCGAAAACTCTCTCGCAGCAGACGTGACATGGCAGTTGGCAAGGTACAACTTTCATAATCACGAATTCCAAGTTTTATAGCTGCCTATTGCTGATAGGTGCATTTGCAGACCGATGCTTGCAAGATGCCAACCTGCACAAAGCATGGCAAAATGTGTATAACATCAGTCGATATATTTTTTTTTTCGCTAGTGGTACCTTCAGTATTTTCTCCGAGGTGAAAACTCCAGCCCTTGCGTCAACTTTGTCGTTCCCGCCTTTGAATTGCCTTAGACTGCTAAAAAGCGATTCTATAGACCCGCTTTCAGAGCCTGCTTTAGGGCGTATCGGAAGCTGAAAATAAGATTCGGTTAAATGCAATGCACTAGTAAGGCACACAGAAGACATTGTTGTAAGATACTTGATGTGATCAAGAAGGTACTTAATTTGCGCCACTGTGGATCTGATTTTCATGATTGTTGCTTCGTACGTTTGCTTGGTTAGCCTTTGTTTCACGTGCCTCCTTGGACCTGAATGTATTCGATATGGCAAATTCCAACTCTAACCAAGATAGTCGCTCGTCATCTGACAAATAGAGCGGCTCCTAATGGTGTCTCCATGGCTTCACTTATGCGATGTTGGGCAAGGCATACCATTTTGATATCACTGTCATAAAAGTGATCGTGGCGAAGCTATCTTGAAACACACATGCTTCAGGATGACACGGGGGGTTGTCCAGGAGAAAATGAAGTGTAGCTATAACAAGTGGGGAAATAAAGCTATTGGCCTGCGCACATTAATTTTTTCAAGGTTGTTTGGCTCAACATCAGCCCGCGTGAGTAACTTGTAATGTGGGCAGTTCGAGAACACGGAGGGGACAGCTGAAGGAAGCAGGATCTTCAGTTTTATGTTCTTCCTGTAATCGTCATCTGTGGAGTGTAGTGAGTATACCAATGACTTGTCACTCGGCTCCCACCGGCTTCCTTTTCCATCCTAGCCCTCCCGAGATATGTTTTTCAGCCATGCTGCTCGACGTTGTGAATCGCAAGGGAACTCATGGTAACCGATCTTTTCTTGCTTTCGTGGAGCACAGCGGCACACAGCAGTGGCCTGGCGTGGTGCTGCATACGCTTAGGACGCCGTTATGCTGAGTAGACAAAACGATAACACGCGCCAACCCAGCCAGCGCGGTCCTTCCGCGTCGTCTGCTTGCCCGTGCGGGCGGCGTCTTGTCCTGGAGTGGTGGCGCCCTCGCGGAGAATGACGGCGGAAACTGTAACTTCTCCCAATACGCGCTTCCCCAGCCATTGAGGCGCGACGCGACGGGCCGCACCAAGTGCGCCTCCATTGAGCGGCCGTGGTCTACCACGCAATAAAGGCTTTCGCCTCATCGCAATTTACTGGCCCAAACTGTCCCCTAGAAGTTTATTACGACTGCGCCCAGTCTCTTGGGGAACAGTTCGTTTTGTACCACCCACGTGCTTCTGGTGCTACTGGTTTGCTCGCCATACCCGTCACGGGGACCCGTGGTTAAGGCGCTCGGTACTGAACCGGAGCACCCGGGTTCGATCCCAACCGCGGCAGCCGATTTTCGATCGAAGCGAAACGCAAAGGCGTCTGGGGCTGTGCAATGTCCGTACACGTTAAAGATCCCCAGGTGGTCAATATTATTCCGGAGCTTCATACTTCTTACCACACCTCTTTCGCTCTTTCTTCTTTGACTTCTACCTCCTTTCCTTCACTTTCGGCGCTGTACAGGTGTCCACTGAGAAGTGTGACAGTTACATGCGCCTTTTCTTTCCTCTAAACCTATTTAACAACTTATCGCCACGGCCGCCGGAAGTTACACCCCCGTTACGTTTCCAATAAGCAGAGGTCGTCGGTACGGCTCCCTCACATCTTTTAAAGCTCGACTCAACAAGCACTTTTGTGTACACTAACAACACGAACCTTTTAACACCCATCCAAACCTTGGGTGACCAACTATTAGACAACAATTTTGAACCAAATGCCCCCCTCCCCCATTTGTTAAAATAAATTGGTTTATATGAAAGGAAAGACGCAGTACCTGTCACAATTTACACTCAAGGTTAAGCCACGCACGTCCTGAAGGCCAGTCTAGACCTCTGGAAATCGTGAATTGGCTCTAAATTAATCTTCTGGTTCGCAGCAGTTGTAGACTTGTTGGCTTAATCTCCACAACAGCGCTACAAAAAACGCAGAGGATGCGATCCTCTGCCTGAGGATATTCGCGAGTTCTTTACACCGCGTATCCTCTACTAATTCTACCTTTTATGCTTTCTCGGTAGTGACCAATAACTGATGCGAAATAGTTTAATCTAGAGTGCACCTTCGCGTGTTGCCCAATCTTCCACTGACGGCGTGAAAGGCGCGGGTCTTAAGTTCCTTTAGCTAAAACCCTGGAACTGTCGTCTAGAGAGCATGAGGAACTTGTTGTAATAATCTGCTGTGCGAAAACTTCCACATTGCTCCTGCAAAAGCAGTGCAAAGTAACTAGTGCGTCAATAGCAAACCTTACTTTTTCACTTCCATTCTTTCTAAGGAAAAGGTTGCCAAGCGACGCTTGTTTTCATTTGCCGTTTTACATCAATAGCTATGAAATAGATTGTCTGTGAAGCTTTTGCTATCCTGAAAATCATGTTCAACAGCTTTCATCCTATTAAGAAAGGATTAGTGTTAATAGATTAGCCATTATTGCAGTTGTGTAGCACCGGTTAATCGCTGATGCAAAAAAGAAATATCAACGACTGTTTAATTTAAAAAACCCATTCTTAATCCCTTATTGGCACTTGACTGGAATTGAACTGAAAGTACCTATTATAATGCAAACTTAAACGTCTGTAATTGTTTTGATGCCCTTCGCTCTGGTTTTTCTCGCAGAATTAAACTTCTTTCGACGTCATGACATGTAACCAGCAATAACAAAACTTGCCTGAATGTCGATAAGCATTGACACTCCAGGTGTCATCCGTGGTCAAGGTGTGGCATCTCTGCTTTCTTTCTTTTTCATGCATATATATATATATATATATATTTTTATATTTGATACATACCGCTAGTCTCCTTGAGGAAGTTTTTGCAGGTTTGGGGCTTAAAATAAGAACATAAAGTGACAGAAATATTGAAAACTTACACTTGTCTAATCTTTATACATTTCTATATGACAGTGTGGAACAAAAAATGAGAAAAAAAGAGAAGGATATGATGCAATAGATTCAACCTGAAGACATGTTTCAAAATATTTGCACACATGTCAGAATACACTTTTACAGGGTACTCAACAAACAGTAGCCAGCCATGAAATGAAACTATCTAGTGATGACCAATTAACCACTTACCAGCTAAATCTTTCCATTCGTGGACCGCCAGAAGCAAAAAAGAGAGCATGGACGTATAACTGTGTGCTCGATACTCTAATAAATGATTTTAATGTCGCGTTCTTCTGATTTCTGTTTGGTGACAGTGAAATGGATCGATTTCGGCCTATTTTAAGGGCTCCAGTTAGAAGAAAATAAATAAACTTCAGCAGTGTATTTTTTGCTCGGCCACCTAAAGTGCTAAGACCAGCCTGTCTGAGAAGTTTGGAGGGAGAGTGAAATCGGCCATACCTATTGTAGACAAACCTTATGGCCTTGCGTTGGATGTTTTTAATTTTCGAAATTAAAATCTTTGTGTTTGGGAACCTGCATAGTATGTTTACTCCATGTTTGTTCCCACGATAAATGTATATGCAATTTATTAGAACTTGCTATTTGCCGAGTTGGTGCATACTGAAAAAAACAAAAAAACTAGGATGCTCAAAAGGGACGATCGCTTTAGAGGAGAACACAGGACAGGCGCAGGGCTGCGGCAGTTTTGTGTTCTCCTCTAAAAAGATCGTCCCTTTTAGCGTATCCTATATCGTTGTATGTATAAGGGCTGGTATGTATGGTATGGTATGTATAAACCATATTTCTATAAAGCTCTCGACTGTTACTGGTGTAATTTCACGTTGTCTCACATTGCTCAGCATAAGTGCTAAACTACAAATTTTCTATGCTCTGTTCCTTTCTCATGTTTACTACTGTACTCTAGTATGGGGAACAACAACTAAAACAAATATGAACAAGCTTCTTGTGTTGCAAAGAAAAATTATTCGTCTCATCGTAAACTTAGAACCAACAGCAAATGTTCAACCCTTAACAACATCACTTAATATGATCCGTGTGGACAATATTTATGAATATCGTTTGTTACAATTAACATATTTCGGTTCGACAGGTATGGGTAATTTCTTGGTAAAACTTGGACCTCTTGAACACCGCACTGCAACAGTAAACACTAGATGTACTGACACGTGGTCTCTACCACATTTTAGAACAAACTACAAAGTACAATCCTTGGCTCATAATCTTCACGTTTTTCTCAACAAACATAAAAACACAGTTGGTTTTAGTCCTAAGCAGTTAAGAACCTACTCGTGCATATATAATCTATTCATGCATGTGTTCTTTAAATATCATACTCACCTTTACGAACTTTCTGCATTGAGCTTGTTCCATTGTTTTCATTATTGATCAACTTTTTTGTTTTGTTTTCATATCGTGCTGCAGAAATATTCATTGTATAATACTTTTGATGTCATGGTCATATTGTTAATGAACTTTTGGAATCTGCTGTTTGCTCCTGCTCTGTTTTGTACCGGTTTCCTGGGCCTCTGTCAAGCTGTTTGTACAGCTTTTAGCCCAGGCGACCATCCACTTGTTGGAAAATAAATCTGATTTGATTTGATTGATATATGCAAGCAGTTTAGTTTCAGGTGAGGCGAACTGTAACAAATATCTTAGCGAGCAAGCCCACAAAATAATTTGGGCGTCATATAAAAAATATGCTTGTCCCCTTTTAAATCGGATGATATGACTATATCTATACACTTATATTCAGTGACAACGTTTACTTTATGATCAGCATTTTTGTAGGGAAATATCAGCGGTTTCTCGTTTCTTGATGCAGTCGTCACTACCGTTTTTTTTTTATAAATTAAGTGCCATCTGCCAGTCTTCTCACCAGTTTGATATCTTTCCGAGCTCATTGCTTAACGTGAGTAGACCTCGTTGACTAATAATTAGTTTGTATATTATGCAATCTTCCGCAAACATAGGAAAGTAGTGTCAATGTCATTACTTGTGTCATTTATAAAAATTAAGAAAAGAATAGGTGCTAAGACTGTGTCTTGCGGGACTTAATTTACTTTCGCGCATTTTGATGAGCATCATTCAAACTGGTGAAATAGTTTGCGATAAGAAAGAGAGGCTGCAATCTAACCAGTAGCCTTGTTAGTTCTCAGAAAATTTCCGACTTCGTAGATTAGCTTTGAATGGGACACACGGTCAAAGACGTTTGAAAGGTCAAGAAGCAGCATATCGGTTTGGCCACGCATTTCAGTCATCGTTGCTAAATCATGCGAGGTTTCTAGAAGTTGTGTCGTTGTGGGCAGGCCCTTTCTGAAGACATGCTCATTTTTGTCGAGCAATTCATTCTGTTTAATTTGGGTTACAATGTGATTGAGTAAAACATAATCTATAGGATCTTGCATACCGTGCACGTTAGAGCAATTGGACGGTAGTTAGCGGGGTTGTTGGATGCCTAAGGAGAGCACAGGACAAGACACGCCACCTTCGGTCTGTGAAAACTTTCTGCGATGGAAAAGAAAAAGCAGAAGACAGTACTGGTTGGCCTGATCACGTGAAATCACTTAGCGTGGAGATAATGGTATTTCATATCTGAGAAAGTTTTACTTTTGAATACGTTTAGTTGCTCCGCGTAGGTCAATCGCACTGCGCCTCTACGCTTTCGTGCATTAATTATTGGAGGGTTTGCTTGTGCCAATCAGGGCTTAGATTATGGGGATCTCTTGAGGTCTAATACGACCTCCCCCCCCCCCCCCCCTTTTATTTAACAATGATCTCAGACCCCTCGCTCGAATGTGAGGACCGCAAGAATAAAAAGCACACAACCATTATTTATTCTTGCCTGTTGAGGTAAGCCGTAACATTCTTTTTTTATAGTTTAAATAGGTAGCAGTTTTAGTAAGAATCATTAACATGTATTATAATTTCTGAGAGGAATAAAAGGTAAAAGTTAGTTAATACACAAAGCATGAAACTGCTTCCGCACACGCGCCAATTGCCGGCGATTCGCCAATTCGCATCGCGTTAATAAGACAGGACTAAGACGGCTCCCGCTCTTAGGCTGAGTAATTCCAAATTTTTTTGTTTTACGTTACACACTACCGTGCTTGCGGATCTCTTTTTCGCTGCCCAGATGAAGACAAGTCCACTTGTCGAAAGGTTGGCTTATCTGCAAACTGAGGCGTACCCCATTTACCCTTGTTCAGTTCTTTTTCATATCTCTTTTTCGGGGTGTGTCATAAATTCAGCGAAAATGTACATTAAAGATCATTTCTTTCCTTATACGACCGACGTGCAAAACAAGTCACTGCAGCCATTCTCTTTCCTTTCCCTCATTATTTCCTCCTCCATCTGAGCTCGATTTGCTCGAATAACTCGAGAACGAATCAGAATTAGAATACGTGCACTTATGCTTATTGTTTTTAAAATGTGTGGTGCTTATTTTCGATTGTCACTGCATATATGTTCGCAATCGACACATTGCATGTATTAACTATGCTTTGTAATGATTTCACAGCCCTATATGCGTTCCTTTTTTATGACGTAAGTATAAGATTTCATTATATATTCTTCAATGTCTCTGTAAATAAAACTCTTCGAAAGTATCTTTTGTAGATGGCTTTCTGTTTTTCTTCTTTAGCTCTCTTGTGTGCAGGTAACTGATCAAAATATGTGAGAATCGATTTCTAGCGGTGCGTTTGGACTTCTTTTCAATGCGCAGCAATCTGCCATTGCATTAAATCTGCAGCATTGTCGATGACGCGTCAGAAACGTCTCAGTTATGCATTTTCATTTCATTGCCGAGTCTCAAAGCTGCGGTAAAACTTCTTCCTAGGAGAGTTGGTGCATATTGTACATAATTAAGTTAGAACGCAAAAAAAAATCACATACAGACAGAGGAACGACACGCAGCCTGAGCGCTAAAGCGGTGGTGCTGTGTGTCGTTTCTGTGTTTTTGTGTGTGTTTTGTGCTCTGACATTATGTACTCACAGCTGCGATAATTATGTTTGTACGGTTGCGTCATATCAAAAATATAATTATTCACTTGTCAGGCCACAATCATAAACCAGTACGCTTGTAAATCTATATTGCGCTCAAACAAATTAAGGAAAAGTACAGGCAGAAATAATTGCGAGCGAATCTTTTATTACTCTTAACGAGTGTCGGTAGCTGCGTACTCATCGATAAGATATTCACGCGGCCATCGATATTGACGAAAAATAAAATAAAACGCAGGAAGAAAATGAAACGTCACTGCAGGCCACTGATTTACATCAAAAAGCGTATAAAGGAAGGACCCATTCTTTTTACATATCTTCATTGCTTGCCTCGCTGAAAAGAAGCAAGAAATAAATTACCAACACGCCTTGCATGCGCTAGCGACTTTCAAACCACATTTTCATTCTGTGAATTTTCTAAATATGTTTTGATAATGGCGGGAGAAAGAAAGGCACACTATCTGTATATCTCACAGTTACAACCAACGGCTGTCGTCGATTCGAGGCCTTAATGCAAACTCTATAACCTCCAGTTAGATTAACAGATGTATGCTAACAGCCAAATGGTATATCTCAACTCTGAGAGCTGCGCATAGAACTCCTGCGCAATATTTCTCATGCGTTATCACATGTATGTAATCGAGTTCGGTTCCGTGGGTTTGCGGGTTTATTATTGCGAAAGCCTTTGATGCCTCATCGTTATCGACAGAAGGTTGTCAGCAGAGGTGTCACGCTTTCGAGAGCGAGAGTTAGAAATAAATTAATAAACCTTGTCTCCACCGGGAATCGAACCTCCATCCCAGCCCAGCCATTTACCAATTGCGCTACGCCCCGGATTTCTTTTTCGCCAGCCCATTTTGAAACACTGCATGTTATTGGCCACGGAGTGACTAGTCGTTGATTGGTCAATGGACTAGACTCGAATTTTCAGTAACGAAACTGGTTATCTGAAGAAGCTTTGCAAATAGCTGAGGAAAGGAGGATGGCAAAAGTTATGGGGGAAAGAGAAAGATACAAGGTTTTCAATGCGAATTTTTGGAAAATAGCAAGGAGAGATAAGAATGCCTTTCTGAACATACAGTGCCAAGATTGAGGACAACAGCCAATTAAGGAACACAAGATCTCTGTATAAGACAATCAAAGATATCAAAGGAAGCTTCTGTGCTAAGCTGGACGTGATAAAGGACAAACGAGGCAATGACCTCACTGAAGCCTCAGAGATAAAGAAGAGGTGGCAGGAATACACAGAAGAATTGTACAAGAAGGCCCGAATGTGCAAACCCAACAAAAGACGGTTGTGATTACTGATCTCGAGCCGGGCATCCTGAAGAGTGAAGTTGAATGGGCCTTAGCCAGCCTTGCTAAGAACAAAGCTACCGGAATTGATGGCATTCCAGCTGAGTTGCTTCAAAACCTCAACCATGACGCTGTTAACATTCTGCATACATTATGTCAGAAGATTTGGACAACCCTGCAGTGGCCACAGGATTGGAGGAGGTCAGTTTACATCCCCATTCCAAAGAAAGGCAGTGCCAAAGATTGTTCCAACTACCGCACGATCGCGCTTATTTCGCATGCTAGCAAGGTGATGTTGAAAATCCTCTAAGGTAGGCTGCAGCAGTATGTGGATCGGGAGCTTCCGGACGTGCAAGCTGGATTTCGCAAGGACAGAGGAATTAGAGACCAAATTGCCAACCTTCGCTGGATCATGGAAAAAGCAAGAGAGTTCCAGAAACCCATCTACGTCTGCTTTATTGATTATGCGAAAGCGTTTGACTGCGTAGATCACAGCAGATTGTGGCAAGCTCTCCAAGAGATGGGAGTTCCAATTCACCTCATCTATCTCCTCGGGAACCTGTATGAAGTGCAAGAGGCCACAGTCAGAACTGGGCATGGTCTTACTGATTGGTTTCCGATTGAGAAAGGAGTGAGGCAAGGCTGCATACTGTCGCCCTGCCCATTTAACCTATATGCAGAGTGCATCATGAGGAAGGCCGGTCTGGACGAGCCTTCAGCTGGAGTGAAGATTGCTGGAAAACGTATCAACAACCTTAGATATGCGGATGATACCACTTTAATGGCAGAAAGTGAAGTGGAACTCAAGAGGCTTCTGATGCGCGTACAAGAAGAAAGTGAGAAGTTTGGGCTTAAACTCAACATTAAAAAGACAAAGATCATGGCGTCTTGCCCTATCAAGTCCTGGAGCATCAATTGACAAGGACAGATTTTCTCTTCTTGGGCTCCAAGATTACCTCGGAAGGAGACTGCAGGAATGAAATTAGGAGACGCCTGCTTCTGGGAAAGCGAGCAATGGTTAGCCTTGACCACCTAGTAAAGAGCAGAGACATTAGTCTGCCAACTAAGATCCGTATAACTCGTGCTATGGTCTTTCCAGTTGTGATGTATGGATGCGAGAGTTGGACTGTGAAAAAGGCTGACCGCCGAAGAATTGACGCGTTTGAATTGTGGTGCTGGCGAAGACTCTTGAGAGTTCCTTGGACTGTCAGAAGATCACATCAGTCGATATTGTCGACCATAAACCGTGACTGCTCATTGGAGGGTTAAATTCTAAAGTTAAAGCTCAGCTACTTTGGTCATCTGATGAGAAGAGAGGAGTCGCTGGAGAAAGATTTGACGTTGGAAAAGGTTGAGGGTCGCCGGAGAAGGGGTATGCAGCGAACGCGATGGTTAGATGGCATCCTCGAGGCACTGCAGATGAAGTTATGTGATGTTAGGAAGATAGAGACCGGAAAGTGTGGCGTGACATGGTCCATAGGGTCACGAAGAGTCGGACACGACTGAACGACTGAACTGAACTGAAGGAAGCGAGGTTGAGAAAGTTGGAGTCAGAGGAGAGTTGGGCTCAGAGGAGAGTTGATGGCAGACGGATTGTTCGAGGAGGGAGGCTAGGCTGACGGAGGTCTCAAGGGGCTCTGGCCTAAAGTGTAGCTGAAGGCCAAGGCCTGATTCTGCTAGCTTCTGACCTCTGATCGTTCACCCATTTGCAGTTAGCCTTCCATGTTTGATGTCGCATCTGACAACGTTATTGTATATAAGCTGAAAAAAGTGTAAATAAATGTGTACAGTCCGAGAAGGGAAGTTCTCATCTCCGCACCGCAGTGTGTAGCTGAGCCATGGACGCAGCGGTGGTCACCAACATCACTTTGTGCGGGCGAAGGCAGAAGAAAAAGCAAGAAATACCTCCTGTATAGGGAAGCTCATCCTTTCACCACGCCTTCGCACGTTTTGAAAATAACGTGCGGTTTATGGCAAAACAAGCAGTGCACCGACCATGGAACGAAGCCGCCGTTTTCAATCATCCATTGTTTAACAGGTAATGTAGCACTATCTAAAATAAGCAACAATCTTTTTGCTCACGATCGTAATATTTTAGCGTTTATAAGACATCCTTATACCTTCCCCTCACCCGTACTGTCACGTACTAGTGACAAGCCCGGTAGTCACAAATCAAGACACTGGCGTTGCATTTGAATAAAACTCCTGATTTGGCTGACTTGCGCCCGCAAAACGGGATAACCAAATCGGCGGTGGCGATAACACCAAATGCATTCGTCGGTCGTCGAACTAAAAAAGCCCGTCGCACTCGCCAACGCTCAAAGGCGCCCGGATAATGATTCTAGGGAGGAGGCGATTGCCTTGAAATCTTGCTCACCTGCGAGCGTTTGCTGTCGACCATGATATGCAGCAGTGTAGGTGGGAAGTAGGTGGGGCTGCTCAGATCCCAGCACAGTCGACGGATGAGGCTCGTTGTTAGCGCTACCAGCTGTTGGCAAGATGCTGAAATTGCAAACACAGGGTCTCGTTGTCAGGTAGATGGTTTATGCTGCAGCGGCCGGCAGCACCCCGTAAGTCAAACCCATCAGTGCGTCCTGACTGAGGCGTTGCAGTATCTGCAGGAAGTCGGCGCCGCTAGACGGATTGCATGTTATCATCTTCTCCATTGTCGCCGGTTGCAGGCCCCGCAGCAAATGACGCAATCTGTCTTCCTCCGGCATTTTGGGGTCGACTCTGGCGCACAGCTGCAGCACATCATAGAAGTATTGGTCCGGAGACTCCGAAGGCAAGTGTCCTCGATTATGTAGCCGATGATGAGCTATTTCTGTCGCGTGGCGGCTGCTGAAGCAGGTCTTGAGCTTCGCCGCCCAATCACTCTACGAAATTGGCGCACCGGAAAGCAGTTGTGTGGTATACCATTTCTTCGCGTCGCCACCGAGAGCCAAGTAGAAGAACGTCACCTTCGTGTCGTCGTCCAAGCGTTCAACGATGAGATGTGGTCGTAGCGAAGGAGCCATTCCGCAAAGGACTCCTCCGGGGTTCCCTTAAAAACAGGAGGGGCATGGACAGCCTCGGTTGGGAGCTCGTCATCGTAGCGAAGTCAGCTGTCGCGTGCATGTCCGGATCACTCCTGGGATGGGGGCGCATCTTCAGTAGAGCGGGGTCGTCATTACCACGCACCTTCTACCACTTGTAATGAAGTGTTCGTAAATTGGCCTTCCGTGACGGCACAAAGACTTCGCCGCATTGAAGATGGGGACTACTCGGTGTAGATTTACGGCATGAATTAACTTCATTTATTTAAGATGAGCACAAACATTTTTTAAACCGAATCACGTGATTCAAAATAAATACACTCAGATTAATAACAAATCAGTTAGGCATACGCGGCCTTTAGAGCAGGGGTCTCGAGCAGCAGCTCGGATGGTCGCATTCCTCCTTCACTTGCCGACAAACCCCTCTGCCGAATGTTTTTCAGGATTCTCGAGGCAGTGTTTGTTACCAGGCGGAAATGTGCTTATCGGAGCCAAGGAGAAGACTCTTTACAACTGAGGAACCAATAGGACGCCGGTGCCCACGAGGTTGTTTCCTCGCGAGCACCGCGTGAATTTCAAGAACACGCGGCGCATCTCCGCCTGGCACACAAATACACAAAAGGTCAACCAAAAACACATGGGCAGCAAGGACACAGACGGCACAGAACACAAGGCTCCGTCCGCGCTCTCAGGTGTCGCCCCCATGTCCTCAGGGGTCTTAATTTCAACCGGCTGGGACGCGAGCTTCCAACAGCTCGCTCCCCTCGCAGCCCATTAACCACTTTCCGAACGGCGTGGATCGCGGATACCCCCGAAGAGAGGTCAAGGGAGGCCGCACCACGCCCCGGCGTGAGCAAGGCCATCCGTACAATGGCGCGCACCCCCAACAAGAGGAAGAAAGCACAGCTACACCACGGTGCACAGGTTATGGAAAATCGGTGCGCGACATGGACGTAGCTCGCGACACTATTTTAAGGTGCATTTTGTGTATCTGTATTAGGTTTTGAAGGCCTCGCCTTCAAAAAACGGGTCTGCGAGCCATGGTCTCGCCCGACGAGTGACAAATCCAGGCTCTTAAAAACACCAGTTTATTCCGGATAAACAAAAAAAGCAAAACAGAGAAACGTAAGGCGCAACTGCGCTGAGAACAGGCTGTTCATGCGCGCGACAATAGAACAACGGAAAGCGGCAAGAATGTCAGGGCCTTACCACGGCGAAACAACACACACTGCGGAGCGAATAAAACCAGCAATGGGGCCAAAGCGCTAACGGCGACACAAGAAAGATTGCCCCTCGCGGCACAGCAACTCACAGAAATACGCCTAGGCTGTTCCTGCAGGCACTGCTTCCATCTTCGAGTCGGCGATCTTCTTTCGGTCGTCCGTGCACACCCTGCTGGCCCGTGACGCTCGGCGGTTGCCCCGCGCCGGCCTTTCCGCCGGCGCAAAAAAGCCCCGCGCCTCGCTTCTGACGCGCTTATCTACCCTCGTCTGTTGCCGCTAACATCACGTCCCCCAAGATTATCTGCTTGCTCATGCGCACTCGCGCTGCCCGTGCAAACACAATACAAATAGAAAGACGCGCGCGCGGTTTAAAACACCTAAAGGGGCTGCGGAGCCCCACACTCCCCCGCTCTCAAGACGGGACACCTCCCGAGATTTCTAAGAACGAAACAAAGGGCACTGGGAGGAGTACAAAAACAATGCTGGTTCTGACGAGCCGCCCGCTTGAAGGAATCCGCTGGATTGGTGGCATTCATCCGACGATGGCCCAGGTGGTTCACATCTGGTAGACCCGAGTGCCGTTACGTACTTTCTGGTCGCTCGTAGTACTTTCTCAGGTCTGCGACGTTAACTGGTCCGATCTCCCGGCCACCCTGCACATGACGAAGCATGTAAGCCAGCCGCTAAAGACGCTTTATTACTACAAAAGGACCAGTCTATCGAGGAGCGAGCGAAGCGGTAAATCCTTTTGTGGCATCACTTAGCGGGTGCGAGCGGCGGAGTACTTTATCCCCAACGTCGAACTGCAAAGGACGCCTGCCCTTGTTGTACTGGCCGCAGTGCTCCAGGCGGGCGAGGTCCAAGTTCTCCCTGGCCTCCTTTAGAGTTCCAGCGAGACGACTGGAGAGATCCTGGGTGAACCTGGAATAGCTGGGAGCCTGTAAATCAGCGTCATGGGTAAGGGCATGTTCAATGGGAAATCGAAGCTCACGGCCAAGAAGAATAGCTGCCGGCGTAAAACCAGTCGACCGGTTTACTGTGGTTCTTGTGGCGAAAGCCATCTCCTGCACTCGCAAATCCCAGTCTTTGTGACGTTCCGTGAAAGCCACGAGCATGTTTTTCAGGTTTCTGTTGACCCGCTCTGTGATGTTGGCCTGAGGATGGTAGGGCGTAGTCTTTTTGTGCTGCACGCCAAGAGATTTGCACGTGTCAGCAAAAATCCAGCCCGTGAAATAAGTCGCATTATCAGTGATTAGCTGCGCCGGGAAGCCGAACCGAGTGAATGCGTCTAGGAGTTTATCCCAGACTACTTTGGAGTCCAGTTTACGCAGCGGGTATAATTCAACCCATTTAGAAAAATGATCAGTCACCACTAGCAAGTAGCGATTTCCTTTCACAGATCTAGGATAAGGGCCCATTACGTCGCAGGCAACAATTTCCCACGGGTAACGGCTCTCCACAGATTGCAAGAAGCCCGGTGGTTTACCTCCCCTTGCCATCGCTGTCTGGCATGTAAGACAGGTACGGACGTATGCCACGACATCCTTTCTCATGCGGGGCCAAGTCACGATGCGACCCAACTTTTCATATGTTTTCTTGCCATCGCTGTGGCCTGCAAGGCGTGTGTCGTGAAAATACTCTAAAAAGAGCTTGCGCAGGCTCTCTGGTACGACAACACGAAATGGGGACTCACCACCATCTGTGTCGGCAGCGGGTATATATCTGAGGAGAAGTCCATGCTCTGCTTCCAGGTAGCAGTCATAGCTGCCGGTAGGCGCTGTGCTTCCGGTAGGGTTGGCGCTGTCCAGGCCCTTTCGTATTTGGATGCACTGAGGATCGCTTAGCTGAGCTTCGAGAAGCTGTTGACGGGAAACCAGCGTTCCCCAGGCATCAGCGGCTTATGCGATCACCAGGACTTGCGGTGGTTGCTCGCCATCTGCAGGTAACGGAGGTCGGGACAGGGCGTCGGCTGCCTTGTTGAAGGTGCCTTTCTTGTACTCCACCCTGTAATTATATTTCTGAAGAGCGAGCGCCCAGCGGGCTAGACGGCCGGCTGGGTTTTGCAGCTTTGACAACCAAGACAGTGCCTGATGATCGGTCTGAATCGTAAACTCAGCCCCATCCAAATACATGTCAAACTTTTTTAGCGCAAATACAATTGCCAAGCACTGTTTCTCTGTTACCGTGTAGTTTCG
Organism: Amblyomma maculatum; assembly: GCF_055883805.1. Lineage (NCBI taxonomy): Eukaryota > Metazoa > Arthropoda > Arachnida > Ixodida > Ixodidae > Amblyomma > Amblyomma maculatum. The sequence goes on from NC_139350.1 coordinate 12,832,905, forward strand.
TTCCGGCGATGAGAGAGTGCGAATTGCAAATGCCAAGAGGCAAAGCTCCCCTTCGTGATCCTGAAGTAAAACAGCACCTATTCCATACTCACTCGCATCAGTCTGCAGTGTAAAGGGCCGGTTTAGGTCCGGGAGCCGCAGACGAGCAGTATCTGAGATAGCTGTTGACAGCGCCCGAAACGATTCCTGCTCCGTGTCTGTCCAGGACCAACGGGCGCCTTTCCGGAGAAGCTGATGAAGGGGTCTTGCCAGGTCCGCACAGTTTGGAATAAAGTGGCGGTAGAAACCGACCATGCCCAAGAATCGCTGCAGGCTCTTGACGTTTGTCCTTGGTTTGCCCCGTTAGTGTCTCAACTTTAGTGAGAACATTCCATGTTTTCATGCGTAGCTATGGCGGATAATCTCAACTTACCTGGCGCAAGCGCCCAGTTGAAAGCTGAATTTCCATCTCCCACCCATGCGGATTCTATGCATGAGCAATTAGGAAACCAGAAAAGTGAACCGTCGGATTTTCAAAGCGGAATTATTGGCCTGCTGTCCCAGCTACTTGCGTCAAAGGCACAATTTAGAGAAGTGATGGGCAACGAGCCAGTTTCGTTAACGCCCACTCCCTTGTATCGCGATAACCATCTGCAGCTACATTTGCCCGTGCCGAGGTTTGAAGGATACGCCGACAAGAAATCTGTTTGCGATTTTCTTCATGAACTCGATGACTATCAGATGGCAATGGCAATTTCGGACAGTGCTGTAGTCACACGTGTGATTCTTGCAGCTTTAGTAGGTTCCGCAGCAACCTGTAGGCGTAGACAGCGGCCATTCACAACAAAACAGGACTTTGTACAGCGTTTTCGGGAAGAGTTTTTGCCGCCTGACTACGTCATCCGCATCAAGGATGAGCTTTGTGCCAGGACGCAAGGCGAACACGAGGGTTTGCTCGAGTTTTTGCGCAGCTTTCAAGGCCATCTTGTGATAAAATGAACATAAGCTCGACTTGCGCGGTGCATTCAACAGCGGAGCGAGCAGACGTTTGCCGATCGACCGGGCAGCAGCGGTGGCGTGAAAAAACTCGCATGTGTCGCAGTTATCACTCCTACCAGCACTTCAGTGTTGGCCAGCGATCACCACAATTTGTTCGTTGTTGACAGTCCTGTCACCACAGAATGGTGAGGTCCCGAATTAGCCTAAATCTGAAAAAAGAACGCAACAGATTAGTAAGAAAGAAACCCATCAACGAATTGGCGGTGAGGGGGAGGGCAGAAGAGTTCAGGATCTCGCTACAGAATAAGTATTCAGCTCTAACCGAGAATGGCGACATTACCCTAGAAGCAAGGAACAATAATTTCAGAGATACCATTACTGAGTGCGCGGTAGAAGTAGGCGGTAGTATAGTTAGAGAGGATACCGGTAAGCTGTCTAAGGAGACAAAAGATTTGATTAAGAAACGCCAGAGTATGAAAGCTTCCAATCCAACAGGCCAGATCGAATTGGCCGAGATATCAAAGCTAATCAATAAGCGCAAGGTGGCCGATATAAGGAAGTATAACCTGGAGAAAATTGAGCATACTGTGAAGAACGGGGGAAGCCAAACGGTAAAGAAGAAATTGGGCATAGGCAAAAACCAGATGTATGCGATAAGGGACAAAGCGGGCAACGTCATCACGAATTTTGACAAGATAGTCAAAGTAGCCGAGGAGTTCTATACAGATCTCTACAGTAGCCACAGTAGTCAGGACCGTAATGAGGTTGGCGGTAGAGAAAAACAGTCAGACGTTCCAACAGTGACGAAGGACAAGGTCAAGAAAGCACTAGAAACTATGAAAAGGGGAAAATCAGCTGGAGAGGATCAGATAACTAGAGATTTGCTGAAGGACGGGGGGGAGGGGATATCGTGCTAGAAAAACTGGCCACCCTCTATACGCAGTGCCTGGTGTCATCGACGGTACCGGAACCATGGAAGAATGCAAACATTATAATCATTCATAAGAAAGGGGACTCTAAGGACCTTAAAAATTACAGACCAATCAGTTTACTGTCTATTACGTATAAGGTATTTACTAAGGTAATCGCTAATACAATCAGGACAACCTTAGACTGCAATCAAGCAAAGGATCAAGCAGGGTTTCGGAAACGGTACTCTACTATCGATCATATCAATACCATCAATCAGGTGATAGAAAAATGCTCGGAATATAACTAGCCCTTATACATAGCATTCATTGATTACGAAAAAGCATTTGACTCAGTTGAAACCTCGACGGTGATGCAGGCATTGCGAAATCAGGGGGTAGACGAGCCGGACGTGAAAGTGCTGGAAGATATATATAGTGGCTGCCCAGCAACCATAGTTCTGCATAAAGAAAGTAACAAAATTCCCATAAAGAAAGGTGTTAGGCAAGGAGACACAATTTTCCCAGTACTATTCACAGCTTGATCAGAGGAAGTATTCAGAGACTTGGAATGGGAGCAGTTAGGAATAAGGGTAGACGGAGAATACCTCAGCAATCTGCGATTTGCTGATGACGTTGCCTTGCTAAGCAACTCGGGGGATGAACTGCAAATAATGATTGATGACCTAGATAGGAAAAGTAGAATGGTAGGCTTGAAAATCAATATGCAGAAGACTAAGGTAATGTTCAACAGCCTCTGGAAGGAACAGCAGTTTACATTAGCTAGCGAAGTACTGGAAGTGTAGGCGAATATGACTACTTAGGAGAGGTAGTAGCCGCAGCAGATCCGGACCATGAAAGTTAAATAACAAGAAGAATTAGATTGGGATGGAGCGCATTTGGCAAGCACTCGCAGATTATGACTAGCAGCTTACCGGTATCGCTCAAGAGGAAAGTATACAACAGTTGCATCTTACCGGTACTCACCTATGGGGCTGAAACGTGGCTAACCAAGAGAGTTCTACTTAAGCTGAGGACAACCCAGAGGGCTATGGAACGAAAAATGGTAGGGGTAACATTAAGAGATAGGAAGCGTGCAGAGTGGGTCAAAGAAATAACTCAAGTTACAGACATTCTAGTGGAAATTAAGAAGAAGAAAAGAAAGGACATTGGCAGGACATGTAGTGTGAAGAGAGGGTAACCGATGGTCGCTTAGGGTAACAAACTGGATTCCAAGGGAAGGAAAGCGTAGCAGGGGGCGGCAGAAAGTTGGGTGGGCGGATGAGATTAAGATGTTCGCAGGGGTCAAGTGGATGCAGCTAGCACAGAACCGGGTTAAGTGGAGAAATATGGGAGAGGCCTTTGCCCTGCAGTGGGTACAGTCAGGCTGATGATGATGATGATGATGATGATGATGATGATGATGATGATGACAGTCCTGTATCCGGTGGCTTTTTATTTACACGAATATATCAGACGCCGGCGCGGCCGGGTCGCCCTTTCGGCGCTCCACCGCACAGCCCTCCCCTACGTGACCATGGCCGTCGCCGGGGCGACGCAAGCGGCGAGCGGCGGATCGGACACGCCCGGACGCGCCGCGACGCAGCGGTTCTCACTGGCTATTCGCACATGTGCTGCATGTGTCTCGCATTCGCTCTGGCGATGCGTTCTATATTTCGATTATTTCATTATCATGCCACATCAAACAAGTAAGAGACGACTGACAAACAGCATAGAGTTTAAAAGTTGTTAATAATCTGGCCGACAGGCTGCGTATTCCTATGTCGATCAGCTCTCATAAGAGTACCGCCCATACACTGGGGAAAGTATTTCGAACGCGGAGGCAGTTTTTAAGAAATACAATCCTTTTTCAAGCATCGCAAACCAATTATTGGCGACGACCGAATGTTTAATATAAGTTTCCAGGATAGATAACATAAGCGCAAGAATGCTTTAAAACCATTTGCCATTCTTAACTTTATTCTAAGCATCACGACCGGTCCCCAGGGAAGGCGCACGCTTCCTAGTGTTCCTGTATATGCTCCGTAGGGAGTATATAGACAGTTTCAATGTTTGTAAACAAACCGCGCTTGGCGCTGATTGGCTTCCCCGAGTAAACTTCCGGCACAAGTACTTCCGGCATGCCTTCGCAGCGCGACTAGCTGCTTGATGCAACGTGCGGCTCTGTTATTTTCTTCCGTGCGCGACGCTGCAGCAGTTTGGTGTACCGTGATGTCGAGTGAGTATTTTAAGAAGCTTGACACGCAGACACAGAACCGATATCGAGAGAAACTGACGTTCAAGGGCGAAGAGCTTCCCGACCCACTCGACGATGCCGCGCGGTTCGCGTTCACGTCAGGTTCGCGCAACCTTCCACCTGTCACAGTGACAGACATTTTCGTATACCTGGTTGAAGGAGTCTGTTTCTACACAAAGGAACAGTTTAAAAGCCACAAAATGAGTGCAGCATACAACGCATTCCTAAGTGGAAAGGTGAAGCGGCTGAAGTCGTTCAGAGCAGGCGAGCGTGGCGGCGGTGTGGTTCTCGTTGCGGCCACTGTGGACGCAAGCCAAACGCTTACGAAGTCTTACGAAGCGTGGTGTGTTGTCAAAGATGACGGGAATGTTGAGACTGCTCACTGCACCTGCATGGCGGGGTAAGTACTACACGCTCCGTATTTGGCTGCTTCGGCCGCTTCCTACTGACAGTGCTGGTGTCGGGTTGTCTGTTTCTTTGTGTCGCGGAAACAAAGTTGTGGCGCGATAACGCGCTAGTGAAAATACTTAGATAACGTGACGAGAATATCGCATTGACCGCGGCTAATTTATAATACTAGAGTGCTTCCATAGTCCTGTCACAAATTTTTCTGCAGTGGTCTTTGCAAGAAACTCAGTCCCGAAATGCACTGTTTTCATTAGCACTTTAGGCTATTCTTGGCTCATGCTGCCCGTAGTGTGGGATCATTCTTGCGTACAGGAGGAAAGGTTTAAGGGACAAGGGGGAAAAATTCAGTATCCTGTAATGTCCCATAGCATGCAGCGCGTTATGCCAGCGTGTTTTTTCATGTCCCGTGGGTTGCACTGTTTTCCCTTCTACATAATGTTTCCATCTTAGGAAACGTATCCAGTCAACCTAGGACACAGCTTTGCTGGTAATTTCATGGCTGTTAGCATGTTGCTATCGTTGCCATTCGCCATGCTTCTTCTTTAACACATTTCAAGTTATTGGCTTCTTTCTCTAAGATGGAAAACAGCACAGAACCACACAGAGGACAAAAACAGGAAAACTAAACGCAGGCGCTAACAACCCGAGGCTAACAACAACTCTTGATAAGTTTTTTCCTTGTGCTTTGTGAGTTGCTGATAAGCATGTGTTCACTACTTTAACTTGCAGCCTCGGAGAATGTTGCACGCATGTTGCTTCACTGCTCTTCAGCATTCAAGCGAATGTGCACTACAGTGATGCATCACCAACTGATGTCCAGTGCAAGTGGATTGAGGTGACACGAAGGAGCAGAGTAGGTATTTTTCCTTTCCTCTGCATCAACAAATAGTGCAGAAACAAGGATTAAACACTAAATTTCTTGCAGCCAGCACCAGTTAGCAACATCAAGTTCTTCAAGCCCAAAGTGGGTCATCCGGCTCCTGAGATTGTCCCAAGACCCCAAAAAACAATACCAAATTGGAGCAATGATGAGGTTCGCAGCTTCATGCAGCAAGTCAAGGTGAATCCTTATATTCAATATCCTTTATTTTGTCTTCTTTGGTTTACATTGATTCCTTTATCTGCTCTTACAGAGGTTTGCACCAAACACACTGCTGCTGAATTCACTGACAGACAGTGAAGAGACTGATTCTGCCCCCGAGTCAACTGAAGCTGCTGCTGCCCAAGAATCCAAAGAATCAGCCGTGTCCGAACAATCAGCCTTGCATTTTCCACTGCAAGCTGTGTATGGTGACAGTAACTTGCTAACAGCGAAACAAGTGCAGATGTCGCATGCACACTGCATTGAGATTGAACAGACAACTCGTGGCCAGTCAAAGAACACGACATGGAAGGAAGAGCGCCGAGGCAGGATTACTGCCTCTGTGTTACACCGTGTAACAAGATGTAAAACAGGGGCAGAAGGTCTTGTTGCTGAAATTATGGGTTATGTTAAGGCACCACATGTGCCAAACCTGCGCTGGGGCTGTGAAGCAGAGCCTCAAGCAAAACAAGCTTTCATTACTCATCAGTCACCGCATCACAGCCAACTTGAAATAAGAGACTGTGGCCTGTTTGTGCTGGAAAGGCTGCCATTCCTGGCAGCAACTCCAGACGCTATTGTTTCCTGTGCATGCTGTGAGAGCGCTGTGCTGGAGGTGAAGTGTCCTGCATCGGCAAAAGGTGCTTCTATTACTGCTAAGCTGGCTTATCTTAATGCTGATTTAAAGCTGAGGCATGACCATGCATACTATACGCAAATACAAGCCCAAATGGCTATTACCAGAATCCGTCGAGCCTACTTCGTAGTGTACACAGGACATTCAGTGCTGGTTGAGGCTATGACGTTTGATGAACACTTCTGGGCAGACACAGAAGCCAGAGCGGAAAGTTTTTTCTTTCAGTACATCTTCCCAGAGCTGCAGTCAGAGCAAATTTTAAAGAAGATAGAAAGTGCGAAATCCACGTGCCACTGCCACGGTGCCAAATCTGGACGCATTGTAGAGTGCACTCAATGCCTACACGGTTTTCACCTCAAGTGTGTAAACCTCAAACGCACACCAAAATTGTGGACATGCATAAAGTGTCAAAAGTAAGCAGACTAATGAAACAGTTTAAGTGTTGTTCGATCTGTTGTCCTATTCTGCTGTGACGGCACATTCAGAATTGTGGGATTTGCTTCTTTTTTCTTGCAATTTTATATATATGTCGCTTTTTCTCTGATATCACGGAGCCAGTGAAGGCTCAGACACCATGTTTAGGATTCGTGAAATATTAAACACATGCCGTGACATTATGAGCAGCCATTATGATTACTAGATTTCATATTCTCTGTTTACTGGATTGCAGGTATGCTGTAATCTTATTTGGCACCTGCATTCTTTTACTGTAAATGCTCAAGTACAGCTTCATGTTTCCCATCTACAATAATGATTGTTCAGTGCAATAAACATGTGCAATAATAAAGAGAACGAAAGGACAATACAAAAATTTTAAAGTGAAACTGCAAAGCGCTCAAATGCAATAACTCCAGTCTTGGTTTTTACTTGGCATGAAATAAGATAATACGGGTGCAATGTTGCCAAACTGAGCCTCTCATAAAAATGTTACTTCCAAAAAAGTCCAGTCTTGCACTCATTGAAACGATCACATCACGCCACAATGTCACCATCCACGAGAACAATGGAGGAAGTGCTCATTATGCAGCAGCTTCTCCTAGTGTTAACGAGGCTCAGACGGACTGCTAACTAAAGACCTTGCATGCAGATTCGGCATTGCAGTAGGTTCTGTGAGTGGAATTTTCCACTCGTGGCTTGATGTGCTAGCCAAGAATTTGCACTGAAATATTTATTCAGCGTCAAACTTCAATGGAAGCTAGGTTGTTGATGATTGGTGTTTGTAGGTTGACAAGCCCACAGCAGACAACCAGAATCTTGTCGATTGTTGCACAATCTGCATCGTTCGACCTTTTCACGAAGCTTACTGGCAGCACACTTTGGAGACTTCTGAAGAGCTTCAAACGTTGAATGGCTCTTTCAACATGAATTCGGACCCGTGAGAGCTTTCTTGATGTTGTGACTTCTTCTCCTGGCAGCTGGGGGCGTTCTTTGTTAATGAGGGCATTAGTATTTTAGCCCCTCGAGCAGCAAACATGTCCTCGCACCGGAAGCCTCTGTCCACAAGAAAACAATCTCCCTCCTCAACCTTATCAAGCAGGCCACTACACAGTGTGAGCTCTTTGTCAGAAACCCGTCCACCCCATGCCTTCGATACAAATGTAACTGAACCTGAAGGTGAAATTGCAACAAGTGCCTTGACGGTGTTGTGATGCTTGTAGTTTGAATATGTCTGACTCCTAGCTTCCATTGAAGTTGGACGCTGAATAAATATTTCAGTGCAATCGATGATACCCCTCAGGTTATCAAATAATGTGTCTTGAAAAGCTGGCAGGCGGTGAGACTGCAGCGCTTTTCTCGATGGCCAAATGATGAATTGCTCAAAATTCTTGGCTAGCACATCAAGCCACGAGTGGAAAATTGCACTCACAGAACCTACTGCAATGCTGAATCTACATGCGAGGTCTTTGGTTAGCAGTCCTAGTCTGAGCCTCATTAACACTAGGAGAAGCTGCTGTTCAGCATCCAGGCATGTCTGGGCTGGTGTCCAAATAGACAACACAAACTGCAGCAGTGCCCTGAACATTGTTACGGATACAAGCCCTGTGTGGAACTTTAAAGTTTTATCTGACTGCATCACCACAGTCTGTGTGATCTCTGGAAGGTTAATGGGCTTATTCTCCTTTGCAGCAGGTCTATCTTCAGCAGTTTGAAAGTTTTGCTTCATTTCAGTGAGATGTTTTTTTGTCAACTCATTTTCTTCCAGCAGAGCTTCAATGTCCTTTGTAGTGAGGGTTGTTTGTGCTCCAGCATCACACGTCTTCCTTGGACTGTCGCCATGGTCGGTGGGGTCACCTGGGGAGGTCAAAATACAGGATTCGGCAATGCCATCTCTTTGTTCGGAAGGCAGTTTTCTTTGAGCACGTTCGAATCTGGCAATCTTCTGTTTTGAGTTTCCTTGTGTTCGGTAAGGAAACACTGAAGGAACATAGTCTGGGTGGTTTGCATCAGAAGATGGCTGGCCTGCAATACAGAAGGATAAAAATTATGACACGCATTGGGACTATCTGCAACTAAACATTTTTTTAATGGCACTTTCATTGCTGCTAGACAAAGGATGAAATTAGTGAAAAGAGTTGCTTGTGTGTACACACTAATAAAAGGGCGAGATGATGTGCGCACATACGCACACTCTGTGATATCAGCATGGCTTGTTCTTAATATGCATGAACACACAAATGAATTTCTCAAACGTCCTTGTAATATTAAACAGCAAGGTCAATTGAAAGGGAATCAACTTTTGCCACGCCTGCAAGGTACTAAAAACTGTAGTTCACGAGAATAACACATAACCTGCCTCTGCGAAGCCGTAAATACGCCCGGATAGTGGCCGAAACTCCCTGCATGTATGTATGGATACCACTAGTTATTTTTGGGATTATAATCTGCGTAAAGTATTATCGTCGACACGGCTGTCTACATGCCGGTAGGCAGCGATACACCTGTCTAAATAAGTGAAGTTGCAGAAGAGCAGTAGTGCTCCAGATAAAAACTAAAAACAAAAAAAAAAACACGGCGACTGTATGGCTACACGCCGACGTAAATATCGTTACCCTGTGGCGTTGCGCTTAGCAGATGCAAACTTTACATTGCACGCTTCTGTACTCATGAACTTAAGGAGCTGGTTAGATTTCAAACTGCTCGCGCGTGGATCACACAAGATATGACACGAACCTTAATAAAGTATAGGCGGCAGTAGTACTTTTATATAACTAGACCACATGACAGCGCCGGCGCTACTGTAAGTGACAACATACCTTGGATGAAGTGAGCAGAGCAAATCTGAGAGCTCTTTGTAGGCTGCCAGTTGTCTCGGCGCACCGCTGCTATCCAAGCGTTTTTCCTACCGGCCTCGCTGGGGAACCTGAACGTTCGCACTGCCGAAAGAAGGTTTGTTCCTGAGCGAAGGCTGTACCCAGGTACAACACAACACGAACCCATCCTTGAGCGCTTCACAGGTGACTTGTACGACGCTGAACACATTTCCAGCGAGCAACCGCATACAATCAAGCGATACCGCCTCAAGAGGATCGAAAAGAGAGAAAGGCGTTGTTCCGGCGAGCCACTGGACACTGAACAACGCACGGAATGCCACAATCCGCACAAATATAGATATACTACGGAAAAATCGAACAAAATGCGCACAGCGCGAGCGCGAGAGCACACAAAACGCCAGCAAAACAAACCACAACCGGAAGTTTTCTAAGGGCGCCTGATACAGGGGCACACTGTTGCCAGTGTACGGTCGGCGCTGGATGAAACCGTCTATACAGGAACATTAACAGCGGGTTTTTTTTTTCTTCTTTTAAACCTTTGCTGACTGTTGGGTGCACGCACGTTTACGCATGGCTGTGGTAGTCGTTGGTGAAATGTTTTGTGATTCGTGAAGCGCACGGCGTGAAGATTGCTCGTGTAATGTGTCAACCAGTGTGGCGGTGGGGCGCGCATTTCAAATAACGTTCACAAGGGTCATCGTAAAGGCGACGGCGAAGCGAAAGCAATGCGTTACTTAACATGGTCACCAAGCTTCCACAGTTTTCAGTTAAACCGTAACTTTGTCTCCCTGTATATAATGGTACACATGACCAGCATGTGGTCAAAAAACGATACATGCTTCAGAGGGGCGCAAGCCGAGCGGACATATCACTCCTTGCGTTTAATTGCTGCTCTCTCTGCGTGTGCATTGCATGTCGTCGTCATGTTCCTTCCATCTGCCCGCAGTGGATCCAGGCCACACTGCTATCCCGGTCACCCTCTTAATGAAGTGCGTTAAGCGATCCCGGATATTTCATTGCGCTGCCACTAAGGACCACAGCCACCGATTTCGCCGATCTTTGCCGAAAGGATCACCTTGAAATCCTTGCCTTGAAATGAAAGCGAAATCAAGCGAGAGGGGCTTCGCACGCACTTCGCATTAGACCAAATCGGGGTCAGTTTGCTTTAAAGTGATATGACTGTGAACTCCTAAGCCACCAGATAGTGCTTATAAAAAGTCTTATTAGTCAATTTTATCTGACTGGTCATCTAATTTTGATCACATTTATTGTATTTTTGACTACTGTCGAAGGTAACAGTCTGTTCCTGACAAGTTCTTTCCTCTTTCCATGTTCCTATTTAAGGAAAAAGAATTTAAAACCATTCACTCGAGAAACCGGAGTTCAAGTAGGTAAGGCCTTACATTTATCAAACAAAAACGAATAACCACGCCCGTACTGTGATACTCATTCGCATTTGCGGCCCGCGGTCTCACTGCCTGTTGCCTTGGTTAAATGTTTGTTTGATTCCGCTAATAACGTCAGCAAATGTGCACAAAGTGATTAACTTTAGTACTGCGAAGCTATCTTCAATCGTGTGCAGCAGAGCACGTGAAAAAAAAAAAAGAAATTAGCAGGGCGGCAAATGTACAGAGTACGATGCTGAATTCCTAAAGCTGTGAGCACCAAACTTTACCGTATAAAGATCATGCATTGCCCGATCCTTCAACATAAGTCATTTCGGCCTGACGTCTCGGGGGTATCTTTTTTTTACATTTGTGCTGGGGTTTCTTTATTGTAAGGCTCAACTGCGATAGTGCTAGCAGCTGGTAATAAAGAGAGAGAGAGAGAGAGAGCTTGTAGTTAGTGTCCCACAGGAAAACGCGCTGGCGAAGGTTGGTTTCGTGTTGTAATGTTGATTGTAAGAGGGCTCTTTGAAATGTGCCGTTAAATAAAAGACAAGCTGCCATTTTCAGGCTGTTTGCTAGAAGTATCTGCTGTGCGTGTCTCCGCCAGTGCGGCCGTCGCATCCATTTGACGCTTACTTACCCGTTTCGCGACGCGCGAGTGGAAAGTGGGTATTACGGTGGCGCAATTGGGTAACGCAACAGCGGCTTTCAAGCCACCTGCAATTTTCTCCCAATAACTGCGATCTACGCTTTGATTGCTCACATGTGCACGTTTGGTTCCCTGACATCATTGGCGTGACATCATGCACTCTGCGATTGCACCTCAGATATTCCGAGGGAGCTGCATGCGCCGCCTAAGTATTGACCCCATTAACGCTAACAAAGTGCGGCTACACTGCAGGAGATCTCAACCTATGACAAAAAATTTAAAAAATACGTGTCCTTTTTTCTTCATCGTGAAGCGCCCCGCAGAGTGCAGCTTTTATGTGTAACTTTGTAATTGCGAAACGAGTATGGCAATATATATATATATATATATATATATATATATATATATATATATATATATATATATATATATATATATATATATATATATATATATATATATATACATACATATATAACAGTGCTTTAAGATACCATTATGCGATGACAATGTGCCACCACTAGGTGCACCATTTCAAAAAGAAGAAACGTTCTTACGCGATTGTCACATCGAAATGTGCCACCAAGCTTTATGTTTCTTCGGCTGCCGCTAACTTATGACGAGCCGCCCTGAAGAGAAAAGGCGCACCTTCCTCAAACGTTTCGTCGCCTCTCGGAAGTTTCCAATGATCACAAGATTAAAGCGACATCTATTTCCTGTGCCGATCGAACCTCGTCTTTGAGTCTCTTAGTCAAAGATATCGTGAGAGACGTTGCAAGTAATCGGTGAGTTCAACAGATGCACGCAAATTTCGATCTCGAGCTTATCATTTGCACAACAGCTTGGATGCCTAGGTGCTTTCTTTTGCGTCTCTTAATGGTAAATCGTGTAGGGGTGTTGACTATCTAGATTTTCGAGTGAATTTGGGTGTCTGTGTATGGCAGTGGCAGCACCTAGAAGGATAAGTGGAAGCAGATTGAAGCTGCGACGTCACTCAAGTGCCCAACTTTCAGACATGCGAGGTAATGAAAAATAAAAATAAAAATATTAAAAGCACTTAATCGCAAAGTAGAAACAAAAGGCCCTCAATTTAATAAGAATCACCATTGTTATAAGCAGTATATTTCTGCACCTTTACCAGTGTTAGTCTTTTCGATGACGGCTAAACGGATAAACGGCTGTTCTTTTTTTTTTCTTTCGGCTCGGCCTTCGTCTCGCAAACGCGTGAATCTGTGCAAGGCCTCTATACATCGCAGTGCGCGAATACAGATGCGAGCAAGTGGCAAGGTTGCGTAGAAGCAGTTACCGCTAAGAAAACAAGATTAGCGCTAGCGCGAGCAAAGTGATGTTGCGTGCGCTGCTGCCGTTTACCTACCTTAACACCCGCGTTTCCAGTACGCACCTTCAATAGCTATCCAGTGAGCTGCGCTCGCACCTGTCTACCTATATGCCCTCCTTTTCACCTCTTGTTGCTAGCACTCAGTACAGTGTAACTGAAATTACCTGATTGAAGTGGGACCAGACCATCCGCTCTCCCGAAGCATACAGCATATTCTCGATGAATGGGAAGTGATGAGGTAGACGTTGTATGACAACCTGCTATGCGGCACGAATGCCTTCAAGGACAGGAACCGGCCGAGAATAACTGAAAAAAAAATCACCATGATCTCATCGCAGATAACATCTACACATGACACATCAGATATTGATGTGCTCCCACAGGCCGTCCTCGCCCTCTCCGACGAAATCGTCGCATATCTGACACATATATCTTGTCATTGAATCCGGTTCCATTAGCCCGGCTACAAAACAAAGCGTCGGCAGATGGCGTGCAAGTTTAGCCAAACAGTCCACAGGCCACAGGGTCTGCGTTCGAGCACAAAATGCTGACACTTACGGCCCCTGTGTTGCTCCCAAGGTCATCAGGAGTTATGGCAAGACTCCTCCTCACGCTCCAGAGAGTTAGGACGACGCTGCGGCCTGGGGACGTTTGGCTGACTCTAATAACCACTCTAGCCGAAACATTTTTTCCCGCAGTTACGCGTTCAGAATATTTACATGCACGAGACATTCCTGGCTAGTATGTGTTCTTGCAACATCAACAAAGCTAGCACGTAGATGCGAGGTTCGAAACTAGTTTAATAATTCACAAGTCCAGCGTGGCCAATAAAGTTAATTGATGACAGTTCGCCGATAATTTGAGGATAATTCTTGAACTCAAAACCCTCACCTAAATTGCCTTTTTCCTCGCGTGTTTCTTTTCCAGGATACACTCGTCTTCGTTGAAGTACAGATTAAGAGTCCAGGCGTTTTTGAGCCACGTCGTACAGCTCGTAATGCGTCCCAAGTGTTGCAAACCTCCTCAAGGAAAGAAAATAGTTTGTTTCACCCTCTGCAACGAGAGCGACTTGCACGAATTCGAAAGAAGCGCCGCTACACGGCTTGGAAGCAGAAGCCTTGAGCTCTAAAATTTTGAGAAAGTCTGCACATGTGCTGCTGCGCGCAGAATTTGATAAATTTCTTTCTTCGACCTTTGCCCGCTCATGGAAGCATTGATGCGGAGCTTTTACTACTTCTCCTTTTCTTTTTTTACTAATTTTTGATGTTTTCTGATTAGCTTCTGTGCTTGTTCTTTGTGAACGCTTTATTTTATATGACTCCTTGTAACTATATCGTCCTGCAATGCCTTTGCGAATAAATAAATACGCAAATTAAGAGGCATGGCGTATCACATATCTGGAGTCCGGGCAGCGAAAAGCGCAAGCAAGTGCTCCGCGGTAACTTCACTGTCAATAACTTAGTCAGTTTCTCAGTTATCTATATTTCAGTTGATTGACAATCTATGTTAGTTACCGCAATGTGAACTGCACAGCTTGACGGACGTCAGAAGAGACAAGTGCCGAATAATGCCGACCCTTGAAAAAAAGCCATTCCAAGTTGCTGACAACGCATTCCTCTTCTCAATATGAGGCCTGAAGAGTCTCGAAAAAATACCGCTGGGTAAATTACTCTTATATTGAGCTCCGTCGGCTTCATCATATCGCCGCCATGAAATAAAAACGCTTGCTCATTCAAGGCAGCGTAGACTTGAAGCACTCTTGCAAACCTAAGAGGGTCTTCTGGGCTCATCTTCTGTCTGCAAATAACCTGAAATGGAAGTTTTGGAAGCTCAAAAAATATGAATATTAGTAGAGCAGAATGGCTGCAATGACAAATTCTTTGATAAAAACTGAATTCACGCCCAGCGTGAATGCAAGTTCCCTGCTTACCGCTTTTTAAACTTGACCCCTCTACATACAAAATTCAGTACTAGTGTAATAATGCCATAGCGTTAAAGGCCCCGTTTTATAGAAAATGTGGCGTTGGCTTTGTTATTGCTTTTTTCGACGCGATGTTGTTTATTAGTTCAACTTTTCTTACGTCTTAAGACGGCACCACAAGCAGCTAATATATCCGCATATCGGCCCTCGGGACCCTTGTGCTTTTCTGTATTTTAGTGCAAAATGAAACCCGTTGTTTTTTTTTATTTTGTTTAAGTATTTACTACTTTCTGAGAGCGCAGGAGAGTTTAAAACAAAGAGTTTGTTATTAATCAGAAAATGAGCAACACACCCTAATTTCAAATTCCTAATTAGCTCTTTATAACAGTATCTCACAATAAAAGTAGTTGCCCTCTATAGCCTCATCATTAAAGGGGGAAATAAATTATGGAGGACACTTAAGTTTCGCCATCAAAGGTATGAGGCGATAGCGTACGCCACCAGTCCACATATAAAGCCCCGCTCTAACCAAGCCGTATATGAACGTGCCAGCATGGCCTAGGGGTAACAGGATCCTGGCAGGCTGATTCCGATGTCGCCCTCCCATATAAAAGGAGAGGCCCTAGTTGGCAGCTCCTGGCAGATGTGACGTCAGGCAAGAAAACATCCAGTCAGTGCGCTGACATGCTAGTTGCCAGATAAACCCTGTCAGCGTTCAAAACGCCAACGACGATAAAGGATATTCTAGTGAATGGGGCCTTTAAGAAAAGTGGACACGTGCTCAAGAATTTTTAAGAATTCCGAGCCCCTCTACCTTCAACTGCATGCACTCTTGTAGCTAACAAGAATTCCTTCTAATGCCAGTAGTCTTGCAATCACAGCCATTACACAGCAATCTTAAATGTATTATATACAGTCTCCGAGGCGCCCATGATCCATTCAGAACCGTAGCATGTCTCACGACTTGAAGGAAGACCCTGAAGACGTCTTTCTCACTTTACGCCCTGCCTCGGTTGTTTTAGATCTCGCAGGGATTGTCGGAAAAGGGTTGCCTCGTCAGATTGCGCAAGCCAAGCGAGCTCCGGTGATTTCCTGGGTTACCTGACGTACCAGCGTCGAGGCATGGCTCTTATAAGCGCACACGCCCTGGACACTACTCACAGCCCCGACACGACATGGCTCAGTTACGGGAACCTTATCTCCACCTCAGCCTCCTCTGTTCACACGTACTCCGCAAAATTCAAGCCAGCAAACACTCCACATACCCCAGTGAAGCTTTACCTCTACGAATTCGGCGCCGACCCTTCCTGCCATAATCGCCCCACCTCGTGCTTCAACCCTGCTAGGACCTTGCAATTCACGTTACCCCTATAGGCCACTAAGGCACGTTTATACGATATTATTAGGAGCGAGTGGGCGGGCTGGTTTGCGAGTTGCTTCATAACGTTCATACGGCTTGGTTAAGCGGGGCTTTATATGTGGGCTGAGGAAGAAGAACGCTCGGTCACCCGCAGCTAATGTTTTCGCTGAATATTTGGTTCAGCAATGTTGAACTCTTAATTTTTTTACTTTTCTTCATCTTAGAATTATTCCAAATATACTTCGGTAACGTGGATATAACCTGTCACTTTGCCTAGGAGGTCATGTAATTAGTGCAAGCTGGTAAATTCATTGAGAAGTGTTTACTGCACATCAGGCCATCTTGGACCTGGACTGTTACCGTGGCAAGTGCTGGTAGTGCGGACGTAGAAATGAGTGAATGAGCTGATGAAAATGCGGCTCGCACCGCCACAGGTACCCTGTTTCGGTTAGTGCGGCTCTTAGAAATTAGGCATTCGGCATGCGCCTAACATTTGGCAGCGTTGTGTCCTAAACAAATGACTCAACAGAAAACGTCCCAAATTGAGTGTCACTATACATTTGCCCTTTCACACCTGCCGGAACGTGCTAAGACTGCTCCAAATAGCCGCAATAAAATAATTTTCTTTTATGGCAAATAATTTCTTGTCATTTCGTCATAAAACTTAAGTGTCAGGCAATTGTGTTTTCGGTCAGAGCTGCGGTTATTAGCTTTGTCAACGACTGTAGTTGATATCCGAACTTTGTTTTTTTTTGCCTAAAAAAAGCCAAGAATGCATTTCTGCTGTAAAAAGAGAAAGAGCATTTGTTAGGACAGCCTTACCGCCTCTGCCTGTGAAGCACGCCAGAGTGACCCACGTGAGAAACAGCGACCATAAAATCCGGTCGAAGAATGCCGAGAGCATGTCCCGGCCGAGGAGACTGAATTTGAAGTCCGGTACTAAATGAACCTCATGAAGATGAAGCACAGGCAGCAGCCCATTGCCGTGCTTCATCCGGCAAGCTGCGTGACCCGGGGGAAATAAACGTCAAGGTGATATAGGTGTAAAAATATTTACTTCCCTTTTTAGAACTAGTGCGATGATTATGCAAGTCACGTGCCCGGAATGAGAAATCGAACACCCGCGTTGCCCGCGCAATCGATTTCTCGCACAAATCTGTCTTCCAGGAGTATTTTCTGTAGTTTGAAATCCGGACTTCGTAGCTTACTTACGGCCCATTAGGTACAAAACCCGTATACAAGCTTTTTTAGTTGTCTCAGAAAAGCAGGGAGATCGAAATAAAAGCACGACTGTTAATCCCTAGCTGTTATGAGAGGAAAATGCTGGTCATAATAATTTATGAAAGCTATTTATCAATTCTAATGCGGGAAGGGCACAAAGATGAAACTAACGCTCAAGTTCCCAGTCAAAGGCAGCATACAAACGACCTAAAGGAAATAAACAAAGGCTTATGACACTTAAAACCAATTTTCACCGCATCGTCAAATACAGGCGGTCACTTTACTTGCCTCTGATTTTCATTCCATCTCTTTATTATATAGCCTGCGTCTCACATCTCTCAGTCATTTAAGCTACTACCCTTTTTATTTATTATTTATATACTAACTTTATAAAATGAGCATGAACAATCTGTAGTCACCAGGCCTCTGCAAACACAAAAACTTCTAAGCTAGCTTGACTAATTTCGACCGTATCGGTCGCGAAAAGTTGTGTCCCTGCTTTCATTCCTCAACTCAGCGCACGCCGACGTGCTATAAACAAACATTATGAAAACGAGTCATGACGACGCCCCGCCGCCCCAAATCTCGCCCTCGTCATTTAGGCGCTCTCGATAAGAGGGCGGACCCAGAAAGCTCACTTGGCGTCGAAGCGAAGGGCTGGCTGCGATTGCGTAATGCCACGTGGTCCTAATCAATTGCGAGGGGTTGCCAGGGCGCATCCAACGAAACATATTTGAGAAATATAAGGTCCACGAAGAGCTTTTAAACTTTACTCGAGTACTCACGAATGCCACCTTTACGGATACGGCTCATTAGAATAATCTCAAATAGGTATTTCAAGGTTTCTTTAATGATATCTGGACCACTGACGATGATTGACAGGTGACACAACACTGAAATCTTGTGATAAGGTGCTGCATAAGAGAGGCATGGACGACGTTGGAGCAACGTTTATTTTTCTTTTTCTGCGCCAGCTGCACGCATATGCATTTCACCAAATCCATCTTGTTTTGTTTTTCTAGCGATGTGTTGGGTACTTGTCTTGTGTTGTAGTACCTGTAAATATCCTAAAATTTACTTGTATAATGAACACAGTTACTTTTGTATCAGCCTTTCTCTACCATGCTGGTATTAATTTTTGTCCTGCCTTATCTTTTTGCCCTGTAATAAAACGTTTCCTCAAAAGACTGTTACTTTAATAAATACTGTATGCTGATTGACCACTTGCTCCAAACAGGACAATCGCGCCACATAGAAAGAACCTATGCTTATTCATAAATTCATACCTGTCTGTATTACAGGTACAAGTTTCTGTTAAACTTACATTCAAAATAATGCAAAGACAGCTGCACCTGTCATACCTGGGTTCTTCCACCACGGCGGAGCTGCTGGGCCTACGCCTAGGCCTAGATCTACTGCTTGAAATGCCTCCGCGGCCACCCAGGTGTGCCGTGCTATGTGACTCCCGCGCTGCCCTTTGCCACCTTCGAACCACCGGCCGGGGAACTCCGCTGCTGTGTCAGATTCGCGAGCGCCTCAAGCGCTTGGCAGAGCGTGGCTGCGCTATACGGGCACAGTGGATCCCCGGGCACTGCGGCAAAAGGGCAACGAACGTGCCGACGAGCTCGCGACCGCAGCACATGAACTCCCTCCTAGCGACGAGCAACTCGCTTTGGAGGATGTGCGTGCGGTAATCGACGATCACCTCCGGACGCAGCACCCCGACCCACGCATCGCAAGAGGTGAGCGCATTCACAGTGTCAGCGGCCGCTCGCTGACTCGGCTGCAACGCGCAATGATCCTCCGTGCACGCATTGGATGTGTGTGGCCTGGGGAACGACGGATGCGCCAAGGACTTGCCCCTAGTGACGTGTGTGACGGCTGTGGCGCGGAAGAAACTCTCGAACATCTTCTACTGCGCTGCACCGCGCTATCCGAACCACGACGTGAGTTGCTGGCGGCTTACAAAGCGCAGGTGGTAATCCCGGACAGCGTAGCTGTGCTCCTGTGGCCGCCGGGCAGTGCGTGCGTCCGCGAGCGAGCTCACGTGAGCCTGTGTGAGTACATCGAACAGGCGGGCTTGATGACCCGCCTATTTCACCTCGCCAGATAGTGCGCGCTGTGACTGAACGCTCCGCGTGTGCTATTTCCCACAATAACGGCCGATCGCCCACAACAGCCGTCAGTGTTTTGTACAGTGGGCCAGTGTGTGCGTTGTGAACAGTTGCCTGGACGCAGAGCTATTGCGGAGGCCCGCCCGATGTGCCGAGTGCTCAGTGACAAGACATTTGCGGGTGGGCCTCAAGCAAACTACTGCAAGCAGCGGCTACCTGCGTAGAAGAATATGTCCGTGCACGAGGTCTCACCTGCTCCACAGAAAAATCCGAACTCTTGCGAGTTCACAAAGCGAAACACAAAGAAGGGACCCTCAATGTCTCAATCGAAGGACAGCTACTTCCCGAACGAGACAAGATACGAGTCTTAGGTATGTGGCTTCAGAACAATCAGCGATGCGGCCATATGCTCGGCCTTCTCAAGCAATCGACCACTCAGGTCGCCAGGATGATCACGCGTGTGTCGCAGAAGCGGAGCGGTATGCGAGAGGGGGATACCCTGCGCCTGGTTCAGAGCCTGGTACTCAGTCTCGTAGGCTACGCCCTCCCGTATTTCAACCTCAACAAAGGAGAAGTGGAAAGTGCAGATATCATCATCCGCAAAGCTTACAAGACAGCCCTGCACCTACCAATGAACACCTCTAACGCAAAACTACTAGCTCTTGGCGTTCACAACACCTTCGAAGAGATCAAAGAAGCCCAACTGGTAACGCAGATAGCCAGGCTCCAGCAGACTCCTACGGGGCGCTCGCTTCTTAGGCGACTGGGGCTAGGTGCAACTGCGGAAATCGAGAATCGTACTGCGAGCATACCGGACGCAATTCGCCAGACGCTAAAGGTTAGCTCCCTTCCCCGGAACATGGACCCCAACTTGCATGTGGCCCGTAGAGCAGCCCGGGCGAAGTATGTACAACTAAATTTAGCTACAAGATCCACAACGGTATACACGGACGCGGCTCCGTATACAGGAAGCTCCCATAATAGCGCAGTGGCGGTAGCTATTGATTCCAAGCTAAAGGAACTAGCTAGCGCCTCAGTCAGGGAATGCACGGTAACCGAAGGGGAGGAGCTGGCCGTTGCTCTTGCGGTGGTAGCCGGGTATCGAAGCAACACGTCCCTTACCATTCTTACAGATTCTAGAGAGGCGTGCCGTAACTACATGAACGGCCGCATAGGTCGCGCCGCGCTCATGCTCCTCCAGAGCGCGACCCCCTCAAAAGTCAAACACAACATCTACTGGGTGCCAGGACACACCGACATAGCGGGGAACGAACGCGCCGATAAGGTAGCTCGAGGGTACACGAGCCGAGCTTCCTCCCAATCGGACGATCTACCCGAGCGAGTCGGCCCTACGTACTCAGATATTCTGAACTACTATAAGGGGGTACGGATCCGCTATCCGCCGCCTCATCAGGATCTAAAACAACAAGAGGCAGTGTACTGGCGAAGACTGCAGACAGGAACATTCCCTAACCTGCATATCCTAAGCAAAATTTACCCGTCACAATATCGGGACACCTGCCCATGGTGTGGTAGCACGCCTTCGTTATACCACATCACATGGCAATGCAGAAATAATGACAGCATTTGTAAAGACCCGAGTGCGGAACAGTGGGAGAGCCGGCTCTCCAGCGACGATTTGGATTGCCAACTAGGTTTAATCCAGCACGCCCAGCGAGCAGCGAAGCTCAGCGGAGCCCTGGAATAGGGGCACCGACCCTGTGAGAAGGCGGAAGATGGAGCTCTTCTGCTACTAGCACAAGACCCTCCTAGAGAAACTAACGTATTTCCTATCCTATCCTATCCTACTGTATACTGTACCATAGTGTATATATTTCTTTTATTTTTACCTACCCTTTTTATTCTTCCTATCACTCACCTCTTTGATTTCCTCTACCTTCTCCTCGCTATCCCTTTATTTCCGCCGCCCCAGTTCAGGTGCTTCAGATATAAGATAGCAGATACCGGGGCTGGCAAAAATCTTTTCTTTCCTTTTGTACATACAATAAATAACCACTACAACAACAACATAATTTCGGTACAACGAAATTTGCAGAAGGTGTTTAATGAGTCATTCAATCCACGTCCGGCCACAAAAAGTACAAAAAAGAAATTTAACACTAAATCAGCTACATAAACATGCAAGGAGGTCGAAAAAAAGCGAAATGGCTAGAGATAGAACAGCAGTTGAAGGATGACGAAATAAGTGTGTACGCTCTTTGCGAGACTCATCTCAGGGATCTAGAAGATCCGCCGTTTATAGAAGGCTACGTCTTGGAAGGGTGCAACAGAACGAGAACGGAAAAATAGGGTGGAGGGGTAGGTATGTTGATACACCAGGGAACAAATTGGCAAATAATGAAATCATTTTGTAAAAAACATATCTGGATATCAAGAACAATTGCCGGCGTAAGGACATGGCTACGGGTAGTTTATTTAGGAAAAGGACACCAATGCAGGCAAGAAAACAAGGATCTTGTTGAATGTCTCAGTGACGATATAAGCCAGTTTGGAGACGGGGCCAATATTATTCTGCTGGGGGATATGAACGGCCACATCTACGATCTGGATGGATACACGGAATGTAACGGGAATCCAATGCTAGATTTCTGTGAGCGACACGATCTAGTTATAGTTAATAGAGAAACAAAATGCGAAGGCCAAATCAGGTAGGAATTCCGCAACAGGCAGACGACCATTGACTACTGTCTAATGTCGCAGGAAATTTATAACAAGGTCACAAAAATGGGAATAGACGAAGAAGGGGAGCGTAGTCTGGGAAGTGATCATAAACGTATTAGTCTGCAGATGGGGCCTTTGATGAAAAGAGAAATAGAACTTAGATAAAAAGTAAACACAAAATTAAACGACGATCAAATAGCGCAGATAGCAGCAGACATAGATGAAGCAATAGAGAAAAGCGCCATTGAAGACTGGGATTATGAACAGGTAGAACTACTCATAAGGAGGAAAGTTAAGGAGGTTAAAGTAGCAAACCGCTGGAATGGAAAGAGGAAGCCACGGAGCTGATGGAATAAGGAAATCAGGGGAGCTATTGAACAACGACGGGCTGCTTCAAGGGAGCACCGAGTGGCAAAGAAAGCACAGGCATCTCAGGAGGAAATCGACCAAAAATGGGAATCATATCGACAAAAGAAACTTGAGGTACAGGCGCTCGTCCAAAGTAAAATAAGGCCGTCCACCGATCGCTGGATGGCTGACATGCACGATGCCTCTAGAGACGGAGCAACAAAAAAATTCTGGAACCATATAAGCTGGCTAGGGAAGAAGAATCAAAGAAAGCAGGATCGGATTCAAGATAACGAGGGAAATTGTTTAAAGGGAGATAACGCAGTGAACTACATTACATAAGTTATAGCCGAGTCATTTAAGAGCGACGATAGGGTAATATCTGCAAATCAGGAAGCAACACAAGGTAGCAGAATACAAAGCAGCTTAGAACTGACCAATCTAAACTGGGAAAAGGCAGAACAAAATATTCCTAAAAACACATCTACAGGAATAGATGGAATTCCGATCAAGCTGATTAATGAACTTGGTTCAAAAAGAAAGGAAACGTTGTTAAAAGCTTTGGAAACAGTCATAACGAATAAGCAAATTCCGGACAGCCGGCGGCAGAGCAAAATGAATTTGATTTATAATGGGAAAGGAGAAAGAGTGCACATAAAATCCTACAGGCCGATTACCATAACATCGGTCATGTACAGGTTGGCCATGCAGGCGGTGAAATTAAAGGTGCAAGCATGGGTAGAAAGTAACAAGATATTCGGAGAACTTCAGAACGGGTTTAGAAATGGTAGGCGCTTAGATGATAGCCTGTTCGTGCTTACCCAATGCATCGAAATATCTAGAGTGGAAAATAGACCTTTGTATTTGGCCTTCCTGGACATAAACGGGGCGTACGACAACGTAAACAGGGAACTCCCGTGGAACATATTAAAAGAAGAAGGTATCGGTTATGAGGTAATAGAGTTCCCACAGAAAATATACCGGGATAAAAAAGTAGAAATTACATGGGAAGGGATAAGAAGTACGGAAGATGTCAAAGTATGCAAAGGATTTATTCAAGGCTGTCCTCTATCACCGCTGCTGTTCATGCTTTATATGATAAACCTGGAATGAAGGATAGAAGACAGTAACCTAGGTTTTAACCTGTCATATAGATTAGATGGAAAGGATGTAGAGCAGCGCCTCCCCGGTTTGATGTATGCAGACGATATTGTGCTGCTAGCTGAGAGTCTGGAAGAATTGCAAACTCTAGTTAGGTATTGCGGAGATGAAGGGGACGCTCTAGGCTTCAGTGTTAGCGCTGTTAAGTCAGGTCTGATGATGTTTAACGGCTCAACTGATCAGGTTCTTAAAATACAAGGCCATGAAATATCCAGAGTAGCACAATATAAATATCAGGGATATGGGTAAACGAAGGATTGGCATACATAGGAAAGCATGAGCAATCCCTTAAGGCCAAAGAACGAAGGAATGCCGGGATAATGCAGCATAGGGCATTGTGGGGATACAACAGTATGAGGCTTTGAGGGGTATTTCGAAAAGAATTATGGTGCCCGGACTTACTTTCGGAAATGCGGTTTTGTGCCTAAAATCAGAGGTACAGTCGACATTAGAAATAAGTCAGAGAGCCGTTGGACGATTAGCGTTAGGTTCCCACGGCAAAACCACAAATGAGGCGGTACAGGGAGATATGGGCTGGGCATCTTTCGAAGTACGGGAAGCTCAGAGTAAAATATTATATCAGGAACGCCTGAGGAAATTGGACAGTAACAGATGGGCAGCTAAAGTATTTAAATACCTGTACTTAAAAAGCGTTGACTCACAATGGAGGAAAAGAACTAGGCAACTAACTAGTAAGTATGCTAGTCACAAGGACGGAGAAATAAAGAGCATTAAGCAATAGGTGAAAAGCACAGACGGTAAAATATGGATAAATTCGGTGGAAAAGAAACGGAGTGTGGAATTATACCGAAAGTGGAAAATGCAAATCGGGAAGGAAGCTTTATTTGATAACTCAAGAGGCAGTGCCCTACTTTTTGAAGCTAGATCAGGGTGCCTTAGAACACGCAGCTACTAAAAGAAATTTAACAATGAAGATGACGCATGTGCTGTATGTGGTAACTCCAGTGAAAAAATTGACCATATTATACTCGAATGTAATGGTATACATCCGGAAGTTGATGCAGGTGCCGTCACTGTTCCTCAAGCTCTGGGGCTTAGAGATACCAGTGGCCGGGTGAATAAACCGGCGGTGGAAACTAGCAAAAAATCGACTGGAAGATTGGTGGCTTAAAAGCAGAGAAGTGACATCATGTCAGTAATGTAGAAACAAATATTTATTAAATAGAATGATGGTTTAGTTAACTAACCTGAATCAAAAATTAAGATACAGGGAGAAAAATAAGCATGATAGCTACTGCTACCAGCCCGTTTCAAAGGGGACGCTCCTATATTCCATCCATCCGTGAGCGACTCTAGGAAGAGCTAGAAAGACCTAAAGCCCCTGGACTTTAGGAAGACCGCGCTTCCACGCCCTCCCTCGATACCAGCCGTGCTGCTTCGAATAAAGTCAAGAATGGCAAATTGTTTTGAAGAATTCTTGCGCTTATGTTGTCTAGGCGAGGCTCCTATATTCAATCCCATCCATCCATCCCATGGGGGACATGAGTAGTCTTCATTCTCTGCGGTCATATTAGGTGGTGGCGTTGTCTCATCACGACACACTACAGAAGTTCTCAAAGCTGATCGCGCCCTGAAACGAAGCGTTTGAAATCCAGTATTTCAGTATGCGTGCCCGAATGTCATTCTACAAAGTTTACTATGATTTGAAAATCAATCTTCAGATTTCTTCGATGTTTATGCGTTAAAGAGTCTTAAAATCAAGAATACTGAACTCATAAAGTCTTCTTTCTTTCACTGCAAATAGTTGTTATCCTATAGTTTTTGGTTAAGGCCGCATACGATATTTAAAGTTAGAAGTAAAAACAAATTGAACCGTAAGGATAGAAGGTAAGTCGGACGGGGAGGATCACGTGGGAACAAGAGCAACGGAGAACCTACCTCACGGCTACGTATTGCTCGCCCGGTCCACCTTGTCCTCTCAGCAGACAATTTTTTTTTTGAATTTTTCCCCGCCTGTCTGACAACCTGGTTGGGTGAATGGGGAGCGGGCGCGCAGCGTACAGGAAGAAGGGTACGCGACGGCTTTGCACGCATCGCACAAATGTATTTCATTTCTTTGTGTATGAGTGTGCGGATGAGGCGGGAGGGGGGGGGGGGCGCTGGAGTGATTTTGGAGGTGCTGTGCGCACGCTGAAAAGCTCGCACCCTGGTGTTGTTGTGTTTAGTACATCATTATTTCACTGATTTTAGTGCGCGGAATGAGCGAGCTGCGCTCCCTTGCTCCCACTCAGCTCTGCGCTTGCGGCTCAGCACGTACACATTGAATAACTAGAACTCGTTCATACTACGCGAAATAAAACGGCGCAAAGACGTGGACGAGCAGGAGGCAGGTGCCTTTACTAGGCAAGTTTATTCCGCTCGCTCGATATTGGAAACTTGGTGGCGAACAGAACAAAATACGGGAGCGGTTAACGCGTTTGCATAATGATTTCCTATTCATAATGTTACGGACGAGGAAGAAGCGGGCAGTGGCGTGGGCAGGAGCACTGGCACTAGGCCGGCCGCGATTCATTAAATCTCCCAGTAATCGGCCATCTTCACTCTATTCTCCTGTGTTCATCGGCTTGCAGCCTGGTAACCTTTTGGGTGGAGGTGGAGGTTGCGTCATCATCATTCGTTAGCCTGGGACGGAGCTTTGGCGCCCTGTGTCTTCTTGCGCCGTCGGCAGCGTGCTCCATGGAGCGCATCGCCTGGCTGTTGCCCTGCCTGCCGGACCCGATGCGACCATGCCGTTCCTCGGCTCCGTCGCCCGCCCAGACCATAAGACACGACGCAGGAGAGACCAAATGATCCCACCGACCCGAGACGCCCACCACACGACCACAGGACACAAGGAGAGAACCGACAGACCTTATGACCTCACTGCCCAGGCGCTGACCAGAAAGACCCCACTGACCCTGGACGACACCCCCACCGACACCATGAGGTGCGTGCCTGGGCTTCGGCTACTGCCTCTGGGCGACCGGTGGCCCGAAAAGCGTCCAGGACCAGGATTCATCGGGGAGTCATCGTGGCTGCAAGCCGTTGTTGTCTTCCTTCTTCCTGTTCTCCATCAGTTAATAACCATTGTCATGCCGTGGATATCATGTAGATCGACAAACTGTCTCGTCCACGATCGGTATGATCGCTTGGTTACGGACGCGGAAGTGGGCAGTGGCTTGGGCAGCAGCACTGGCGCTTGGCCCGCGGCGAATAATTAAATCATCTCACAGTTATCGGTCATCTTCCCCGTGTTCTGCTGTGTTCCCTGGCTTTCCACCTCGTAACAGTATTCTCTGATAGGCTTTCGTGCATTTCATTTCTCATTAAAGTTTCTACGCTCAAATTTGCTGAAAAACCGCTGACAGCCACCGCATTACCTGTTCCTCTTCTCCACCACCTGGGCCTGGGCCCAGACTTTTCGCTTTAATACGCGAAATGAAACATGAACAAATGTTTTCCTCATCGCCTAATTATATTTCGCTAGTCCACTTTGAATTTCATTGAAGTCCACGTTGAAATATGCTTTTAAAAGAGCCCTGAACAGACCTTACTGAGGTGACCAGACGTGGGGTTCATCACACAAGTTGTTAGCTAGGCGAAGCGCGCAGCGCCGTTGAGGAGGACAGTGACGGAGCAAGTCTTTTCGCCAATAAAACCTCTTGGCGTGACAGCAGTCGAAAGCCTCAATTGGTCTTGGTCAAAATGCTGTTTTTTCTGTTCGACATATTAGAATTCCTCTTGGCATATGTAATGCATAAATGTCATTCTCCACTTTAGTAGAGGAAATCTAAACGTCTTTTCGCGCAAACTGATCGTTTCCTTCCATATTCAGCCACGATGTACAAAGTACTACGCGCGGATAGCAGTTGTAGAAATCGAGGCGCGAGCGCAGCTCGAGGAGAGGGGCACGCCTATGAGCGTATTCACGTTTTGCAACATTTGCCGCCTTTCATTTACAATGCTAGGTCGTTAAGCCGAGTTTATAAGTGCACAGCAAAGTATGTTTAGGGGAGGGAACGGGAGCTAGATCAACACCCTCTCAATACTTTCTTCAGGCCTCTCCAGGCCCTCCTTTCCACACGCGCTACGTCACGCCAAGTGTCCGGTCCGGCTGCTCACCAAGCGCGGCTCCGCTCGGTTGTCTCCCTCGATGTGCTCGCGCTTGCCCGGGCAAGCACAGACACGAACGCAGTCTTGCAGTGAGCGTCTAGCTGCTGCTTGAGTCTTTCAGTCAGGCGTTGGGTGCATTTCTGTTCGTTCCTCGCACGGCTGTATCTGTTTCGTGTGGCCGTTTCTTGTGTGGCGTGCGTACCTGTGCTAGCGCACGAATGGGAAACTGAATGCCTGCCGTGTAGCGAGTGCAACTTCGTGAAACATGGGCCGGTGCTGTGTTCCCGGGTGCCGCGGGAACTACTAGAATGGCCCAAAAGTACGTGTTTATTGCTTCCCAAGAGACGAAGTACGAAGAAAAGCCTGCTTGCGAGCCATTCCACGGAAGGATTTCACACCTACAGAGCATTCGAGGGTAAGACTCTGAAATATTGCTTAATAGGCGCTGGTAATTATCTTAGTTGTGAGCTGTCGCTCCCGGAAAGGCATGCTGTCTTTGTAGGCAATGATATCACTTCTTTAACTTATGTATGAATTGTCCAGGAAGCATTTAGTTCTGTGGATGTGCATAAGGCTTGTGTAAAAGCTGTGTAAATATGTAAAAGCTGTGTACTATTCAAACTCTTTTTACTTAGTGTTTTAGGAAATGGAGAGTCATGGCGAATGGCCTTGCTTCATTTTCTCGTGCAGGTGTGTGAACTGCACTTCCACGCAGGCGACTTCATTACGACGTTGTCACACCAAGATGAACAGACAGGGAAAATAATAGAGGTGAAGCGTGACAGACTACAGTTGAAGATTGATGCTGCGCCTTCTGTGTTTCCAAACTGTCCAAAATACTTGTCCTCAACGCCTGGATGGAGTGAATCGCCAGAGACAAAAAAAGCAAGAAGGGAAAACGCTGCTTTGCAGGAGGCTATGAGGAAGTCACTTCAGTCTAATGAACTTGAACAGAAAAGAAACAAAGTTTCATCTTACGGGGACTTCAAATCTAAGCTGCCTGGGATCTGCAACACGAAATTCTGGACCGTTTCTGTCGATGAGCAGTGCGTTAGGTTCCTTCTCATCGAGAATGATCCTTCACCAAATGTGAAATGCGCCTTGGTAGTTCTCCCTGATCTGTCACTTTCTGTTTTCTTGAATGGAGTGAAGCTTCTGTCGCTTCCTTCAGGCAGGATTCTGCCAGCTCAAGTATGCGACACCTCCAGCCTGTCCTTGCTGCTAGAAGAACTCGAGATAGGCTTGTATATTATACCTGAGGTGACGAAAGAGTTGAAACATGCTAAAGTATTGCAGTTTGTCGGTTCACTGCTTGCAGACCTCATTGAGGACAGTGATACGACGAAAGAACAGTCTTCTTTGCTGAAATTTCTGGTTGAGCAGATAGAGCTTCTCCTCGCGAAACAGCATGTGTATAGCGCAGAGCTGCTGGTATTCGCCAGTATTTTGAATTCAATTTCTCCTCACGCATATCACTTCACAAGAGCTGCATCAAGAATCATTCTGCCCCATCCTTCCACACTGCGCCGTGTTTGCTCAAATTACAAAGCTGACCCTCTTGTAGAGCAAAATCAACCGCACTGTCTCTCCTACATGCGAGAACGAGTCAAATCAATGAAAGACCACGAGAAGACAGTGACCCTGATGATCGATGAGATCCACATAAAACCGTACTTCGACTACAAAGGGGGCACAATAGTAGGATCGTCGGTTCATTCAACGGAACCAGCAACAACAGCCCATGTGTTCATGGTACAATCACTCCTTTCTGCAAACAAGGACGTCATTCACATATTACCTGTGAGCAAACTGAGCGCAGAAATTTTGCACGAGCATGCTAAGAACATAATCATTAATGTTGAGAAAATGGGGCTTAAAATTATCGCTGTGATAACCGACAACAATGCTCTGAACCGCAAGATGATGTCGTTATTTGCTACAAGTCCTCAGGTGAGCATTGTCTATCCCCATCTAGCCGATAACGCTCGCCCCCTTTTCTACGTGGTCGATCCTGTGCATCTCTTGAAGTGCATCAGGAACAATTGGATTAACCAGAAAAACCCTGGAACATGCCTCTATTTCCCTGAAATGGACTTGAGTGGAGCAATACCTGAAGGGCCTCCTCGTATGAAAGCTGCTTCTTTCGCACCTGTGCGGCAGCTTTATTCTTCAGAGAAGACGTCGCTTGTGAAGGCTGCTTACAGACTGAACGCAAAAGCCGTGAATCCAATCTCAATGGAGCGGCAAAATGTAAAGCTCGTTCTCGACGTCATTAATCAGTTGTTTCAAATGCCCTCAGGACACATGGTTCCGCGTTCAAGATTCCTCAAGCTGAGTCGACTGCTCTTTTCATTGACGTTATCCTCACATGGTGGCAAATAGTCAATGTTAAGACCCCTTGCAAAGGCCAGAGGCTAAGGGACAGCATGCAAGACCCTGTAAGGTCTGTTGATGACACACAGTTAGCTTTCCTGAGCGGCGTTGTGGACTGGTTGGACGCTTGGGCAAGAATAAACATCACCAGTGGCTCGCTGACGAAAGAGACTCACAGTGCTTTGCGACTGACATGCTATTCTCTGGTAGAACTCTCGCGCTACTGCTTAGAAGAACTTCACTTCAAGTACGTACTGCTGGGCAAATTTCAGACGGATGCGCTAGAAGACCGGTTCGGCCGTTACCGCCAGCTGGCAGAATCACAGTACCACATTTCCGTGCGTCAGCTCTACGAATGTGAGAAAAAGCTTCGTCTTCAAAAACTTTTGACATTTCCACGCGAGGAAACAGAGTTTGAAGACGTAAGTGAGGATCTTGTCCCATGCAACTTTTCTGTGGCTGTCAGCGACGACGATATTACACACGCCCACTCTGACATGGATGCTATTGTCTACATTGCAGGATACGCTGCTCATGCTGCTTTAAAGAAGCTTTCATGTTCTGCTTGCTCCAGCACATTGGTGATTGAAAATCGAGAGATCGAAGCGGAAAATACTGCCATGATAGCTAACCTGTCGAGAGGAGGGCTGAAGTTTCCCCAACCATGCACAGTTCACATGGTACTGATGACTAAAATAGTTGCAGAGAAGTTGTCTTTTGGAGCAACCGCGGAAGGTTTTCTCTCCTGTAGAAATCAACGTGGTGTCGTGATTTCACAGACGATTTCCCTCCTGGACGAACACGACATTGAGACATGTGAAAATGCCCACACTGCACAAACTCTCCTGCGCTTGGTAGTACGCGTTGCAACCAACGTTGTTTTAAGCAACTTTTGCAAACTAAGAAATGATGCCATACAAGACAATGCGCAGCAGAAGGCCGCAGCCCGGAAAGCAGCAACGCTTAAGAAGTAAGTTTTACTCCCAAAGCAATAAAAATGCTTTGCGCACACTTCACTGCTGGTGTCTGGTCGTTTTTTATTGTAAGGGTCAGATTAGCTGTACAAATACTCAACAGCGCAACATTATTGTGAGTGTCATTATAGCTGTGTGAGAAAGCTTTAAGCAAAACACAATACAGAATAAAACTACCACAATGCGCAGTAGACGTTGCTTTTTTTTTTTTCAATGTTCACGAAGTTCTACTTTAACAACTAGATATACGCATGTGCGGTCTGTGCAGATGGGTTTTACCGCACGGCAGACATCATGTTCGTGATAGAGCCTAACAATTAGATGATTAATTGAAATTAACTAACCATTTTTTTATTATAATGACCAATAATGCGAAATTGGCGGCCGTATGCTAAATTGTTTATTATAGAAAACTGGATTAGCAGCTCGAACTTTCTTGACAATAAGGTGTCGTGCAATAAAAAATATATATAAAGCAGATAATATGATAGCCTAAGGCGCGCACAAACTCGCGAATTTCTTTTGTGCAGCAACGACAAAAATGAAAATGAACGAATCACTTATAAGGCAGCTACGTACGGCAGTACCCGAATAGTGCAGACGGGCGCGGCGCGCTGAAATCGCGGAGCGCGGGGCCGGCACGGTCCCTTGGCGTGACGTCACGCGGCCGGTGGAGAGGCCTTAGCATTGAGAGGGTGTTGGCTCAATACTCCCGTGCCACTGGTCGCCTAAATTAGCCACCACTTGAAGCTGCCCATACGCTCCATGTGCGGCAGCTCGGAAATGAGGGGGGAAATGAAAGGAAGACCAAAAGCAGATGCACAAGAACCACAGCGCCGGGGCACACGTTGTCAGAGACAGAAAAAATAGCAGAAAATAGCATGCAGAGTGCAAGTATGCGCCCACTCCCCCATTCACGCCACCCGGTCATCATAGTAACGGGGAAAATGTTTAAAAAGAAAACGCGGGCTGAGCGGGCAAGAAGGACCATGTGGTCAATACGTATCGAAACTTGCGTCACTAAGAATAGAAACCAGCGCATCAGCATGTAGAAAACTGGCAGAGGATTATCATGGTCAAACATAGCTATCTGACGCAAGCTTTGTTAACTAATCAGGGCTACGTCTACATTATTTCACTGCAGGAAAGCATGCGTGCCGGCCCATCTTCTGTTGGCATATACAAAGTACACATTGTGAGATATTGATACGGGGCAGAAGGCTAGCACAGAAACCACAGCAGGTGAAGGGCAAGCGTTCACAGCACAGTAGAGCAAGTGTTCAGGCAAGTCTCAACGGTTTCTTCAGCTTCGTCTTCCTTTCGCGGCACTACTGTTAATCGTCCTCTTCTTCAACATCCAGCAACGCGCAGGTCATATATGTAACATTACCCCCCCCCCCCGAAAAGCACAGTCTCGGTGCGCATTATGTTGAACTACTGCAGGTGTAGTACGGCTTCATTCGGGCGACATGAACGATCTCGGTACGTGGCATAGCGGACTGTTGCGGCGGATGCACAGGGGTGATCTCATATGTCACAGGAGTGACTGGCCGTAAGACACGGTAGGGTCCTGCGTAGCGTGGCATGAGCTTCTCACACAGCCCAACTCTACGAGCGGGAGTCCAGAGCAAGATGAGAGAACCCGGAGAGTAGTGGACGTCGTGGTGACGGGAATCATGGCGGCGTTTCTGGGAATTTTGGGAGGAAGCTAGTCGGCGGCGAGCAATAACCCGGGCGGCGTCAGCTCGAGATATGGCGTCACGAACATAGGAGCTGGCATTTACGGTGGGAGGCAGTACGCTGTCAAACGGAAGGGGAGGGTCGCGGCCGTATAGGAGATAGAAGGGGGAGTAGCCCATTGTGTCGTGACGGGAGGAATTATATGCGAACGTTACAAACGGCAACGTAACATCCAAGTCACGGTGATTATCCGATACATACATTGACAACATGTCCGTGAGCGTGCGGTTGAGGCGTTCGGTGAGGCCGTTCGTTTGTGGATGGTAAACGGTGGTGAAATAGTGCTTAATGGAGCAGAACCGGAGGATTTCGTCGACTACCCGAGCAAGAAAGCAACGGCCACGGTCAGTGAGCAGCTGGCGTGGAGCACCATGGAGCAGGATGACGTCGTGGAGAAGAAACGCAGCCACGTCAGTTGCACAGCTGGTAGGCATCGCTCGGGTGACAGCGTAGCGCGTAGTATAATCCGTGGCCACCGCAATCAATTTATTCCCCGACGAAGAGAGTGGGAAAGGCCCGAGGAGATCAAGGCCAACTCGGGAAAACGGGTCTACTGGAATGTCGATCGGCTGCAGGTATCCAGCAGGCACCACCGATGGCTTCTTCCGTCGCTGACACCGGTCACAAGAAGCCACGTAACGACGAACAGAGCGATAAAGGCCCGGCCAAAAGAAACGGCGGCGGACGCTGTCGTACGTGCGAGATAGACCAAGATGACCCGCAGTGGGCACGTCGTGCAGTTGCTGTAGAACGGTGGCGCGCAGGTGTTCGGGGACTACGAGCAGAAGCTCGGCGCCATCTGGTCGCATATTCCGCCGGTATAAGGTGCCGTTGTGGAGCACGACCAAAGCAAGGGTTGCATCAAGGTGATTAGTACTGAGGCGATTGATAATACTGCAAAGCTTGGGGTCTAAGCGCTGTTCATGGCGAATGTTTAAAAGGTCAGAGATGGCCAATACACATGTGTCATCGTCACACTCGCTGGTGGGTGGTGGATCTACCGGGTTGCGGGAGAGGCAGTCGGCGTCAGCCTGCAATCGGCCGGAGTTGTGGACGGCAGAAAAAGTGTATTCCTGAAGGCGGAGGACCCAACGCCCCAGGCGACCAGTAGGGTCCTTCAGCGTAGAAAGCCAACATAAGGCGTGGTGGTCGGTGATGACAGAGAACGGGCGGCCAAACAAGTAAGGGCGAAACTTTGTGATGGCCCACACGAGGGCTAAGCACTCACGTTCTGTGATCGAGTAATTCCTCTCAGCCGCAGAAAGGAGGCGACTGGCATAAGCAATGACGCGAGTGCGACCCATCTGCTGTTGGGCAAGAATGGCACCAATACCGTGACCACTGGCGTCGGTGCGTACCTCCGTTGGTGCTGAGGGATTGAAGTGTGCCAGGATGGGTGGGTTGGTGAGGGCCGCAATGAGCGCAGAAAATGCTTGAGACTGTTCTTGGTCCTAGCAAAATGGAGCGTCGTTCTTCAGAAGATTGGTGAGTGGGCGAGCAGTCTCCGCAAAGTTGGGGACAAACCGCCGAAAATAGGAGCAAAGGCCTAGAAAACTACGCACGTCACTGGTACAGCGGGGTGTAGGAAATGCTCTTACAGCACGTATTTTGTCTGGGTCGCGTCGAACGCCACGTGCGTCGACCACGTGACCGAGCACCTTGAGTTCACGTCGGCCGAAGCTACACTTCTTCGAGTTAAGCTGAAGGCCAGCTCTTCGGAAGACTCCAAGAATGGCCTCAAGGCGATGGAGATGGCTCTCGAAGGTCGAGGAAAAGACAATAACGTCATCGAGATAACATAAACACGTCGTCCATTTGAAACCGCGCAAAAGAGAATCCATCATGCGCTCGAATGTTGCGGGCGCATTACACAGACCAAATGGCATCACCTTGAATTGGTACAGGCCATCAGGTGTGACGAAAGTGGTCTTCTCTCGATCCCGTTCGTCAACAGCGATCTGCCAATAACCAGAACGGAGATCAATCGAAGAAAAATAGCTGGCACCGTGCAAGCAGTAAAGGGCATCATCTATCCTGGGGAGCGGGTAAACGTCCTTCTTTGTAATTTTGTTGAGATGTCGGTAATCAACGCAGAACCTCCAAGTATTGTCCTTCTTTTTAACAAGCACGACAGGTGATGCCCAGGGACTGCTGGAAGGCTCTATGATGTTCCTTGCCAACATCTTGTTGACTTCATCTTGTATGAGGCGACGTTCAGAAATGGCGACTCGGTAAGGTCGTCTGTGAATTGGGCTGGCGTCTCCGGTGTCGATTCGATGTGTAACGAGGGACGTTAGACCCAAGGGTCGGTCACCAAAATAAAAAATATCTCTGTACGATGTCAGTAGGGTCGTAAATGCTTTAGCACGATCAGGGCGCAAGTCAGGAGCAACCATGCCGGATATACGGACCTCCTGAGGTGGGAACGGTGCAGGTCGCGTCGGCACTGCGGCAATAGGGTCACGTAAAAGAGCAGCCACAATAAACTCCGACAATGGCGTCAGTTCGGCGAGAGAAATGCCCTCAGGAAGAACTTGCACAAAAGAGCTGAAGTTAAGGACTGGAATACAAGTGCTGTTATTCGCTACATGCACTATATTGTGAGGTAGAGCGATGCTACGCTCAAGTGTCACGTCAGTTATGGGGCAAACAACGTAGTTGCCATCCGGAACGGAGGGAAAAGGCGACATCAGCACATACACTGCGGCTTCTGGTGGTAGGCGACTAAATGTAGCGGAGCGAAGAAGTTTCAGGAGCTTTGTTGTCAGGGCAGAGCGGAAGGTCTAGATGAATCAGTCCAGAATAACAGTCAATGAGAGCGGAGTGTTCTGTTAAAAAGTCGAGTCCTAATATAACTTCATGAGGGCAACTGGTGAGGACTGTAAATAGCACAGGGATGTGGCGGTCGGCAATGGTAACTCTCGCAGTACACATACCAATGACAGTAGTTGTGTTGATATCAGCAACACGAACGGTAGACGAGGAAGCAGGTGTGAGGACTTTGTTGAGGCATCGACGGAGCGAGGAGCTGAGAACCGAAATGTGGGCTCCAAAATCAATAAGGGCAGAAACGGAGACTCCGTCCACAAGAATATTGTCACATTAGGCTGTGCAACGCATAAGGAAAGAAGAACGCATACGCATAAGGAAAGAAGAAGGAGACTCTCGTGAGTTTTGGAGAGAAGACGACGTTCAACAGCGTCGGCTAGTGCCTACAGAGAACGTTCGTTGGAAAGCCTTGTCTTCGGTGTCCGCCCTCTGCTACAAGCTGAACTACCCCGTAACACCTTGGTGGAGGTACTTTCGATTCCCCTTGCCACAGCTCCTCGTACTTTCACGCCAGAAACCTGGATTTGCGCAGTGGACGTCATCTCCCTGAGCTCACCCCACCGACTACCACAGTAAGCATGGCATCCCAGGACGCATCACCCGCTACGGAAACCCCAGCTGCCCCCATGGTTTTAACCAAAATCCGTCATCCGCCTATCTTTAACGGCGAAGACAACAAGGACGTTGAAGATTGGCTCGACGAATATGAAAGGTGCAGCAAGAATAACCGCTGGGATGCTAGCATAATGCTGGCAAACATCATCTTCTATCTGGCGGGAACGGCGAAGACCTGGTTTACCAATCACGAACAGGAGATGCCTACGTGGGACATCTGCAAACAAAAACTGCAGGACTTATTCGGCAAACCAATTGGGCGAGCTCTGGCAGCCAAAAAAGACCTGGCTACTCGGGCTCAGTCGTCCACCGAGTCATACCTGGCCTACATACAGGACGTTCTCGCATTGTGTCGAAAGGTGAATACCTCCATGACCGAAGATGATAAAGTGGGCCATATACTTAAGGGTATCGCCGATGACGCATTCAATATACTTCTCTGCAAAGACTGCTCTACGGTGGACTCAGTCCTGCAAGTCTGTCGCCGTTTCGAACAGGCGAAGCAGCGCCGCATCGTCCATCGGTTTCAGCGCCTTCCCAACACGGCGACTACATCCTCATGTGACGACTTGCCCACGTTACAGCAGCCTTCAAGTCCGAATAACCTCACTACCATCGTCCGCAGAGAAATCGAGGCCTTGACTCCTGTTACACATACGTCACCTCCTGCACAGGCAACAATAGCTATGATACAGGCTGTCGTCCGCCAAGAATTCGCTAATGTGGGCCTCGTTTCAAATCCTGCCCCACCACCCCCTGCACCACAGCCAATCCCAGTGGTTGCTGCTGCTGCCACAACCCCGCCCTACACACCGCGCTACCCTACCCGCAATCCTGCGGAGTGGCGCACATCTGACGATAGGGCTATTTGCTTCGTCTGCTGTCGAGCTGGCCATACATCCCGCTATTGCCGCAGCCGTCCGGTTCCCCCCTCTCAACCCTATTACAGCCCTGCCCGCCATAACTATTATGCACCACGACGCGTTTCTGTCACCCCAGCACATCTTCGTACTGAGAACACAGAGCAAGACCGTCGTCCTACCCGTTCTCCATCGCCTCAAGCCCACCATTCCCGATCACCTACTCGTCGCCGCAGCTTGTCCCCAGCGTACCAAGGCACCTACTCGGGAAACTAGGCAACGCAGCGCCCGGACGTGACGCTGCGTTACCAACCCGGACAGCCAACTGTGTTTCGACCATCGCACCACGCCGCAACCTGATCAATGTCCTCGTAGATCGAGTCCCTGTGCCCGCTCTCATTGACACTGGAGCCCATATTTCAGTTCTTAGTTCGTCGTTCCGCCAGCGCCTCAAAAAAGTTCTTACGCCCGCTAACACCTCTACAGTTCGCGTTGCCGATGGAAAAACTGCTGCCATCATCGGAATGTGCACTGCACGCGTTAGCATCGCCGGCCACCATGTCCCTGTGCTCTTCGCCGTCCTTAATACTTGTCCTCAAGACGTGATTTTAGGCCTAGACTTTTTAACAGCCCATTCCGCTCTCATTGACTGTTCCGCCGGACTTCTGCGCCTAGCCCTGCCCCATTGTGTACACGACCCCAGTGCTGACCAATCCCAGCCTCGCCTCCGCTCCAGTACATTTACTCGCCTACCTCCCGAGGCAGCAGTATACGTACCCATGTCACCTTTTCCCTCCCTTCCTGACGGCGACTACGTTGTCAACCCCATCACCGACGTCACTCTACAGCGCAACATCGTCCTACCTCATAACATTGTACACGTCGAGAATAACCTCGCCTACATTCCCGTACTCAACATCAGCATATCTTCACAAGTTCTCCCGGAGGGCATTTTCCTTGCCGAGCTGTCGCCTTTGTCCACCTTTACCATTTCTGCAGTGCTGTCCAACCGTCACGCCGACGTACCTGCACAACCTGTCCCATCACATAGTCCGGAGGACCGCATCTCAGCCATGGTTGCCTCCGACCTGCGTCCCGAATATGCCAGCGCCCTTGCCGGCCTTTTGCGGTCATTCAGCGACATTTTTGATTTCGGTCACGGATCCCTGGGCCAAACGTCCGTCGTCACACATCGTATTGATACTGGAGATGCCCGACCTATTCATCGACGGCCTTACAGAGTTGCTCTTTCCGAACGCAGGATCATTCAGGACGAAGTAGAGAAAATGTTGGCAAGCAACATTATTGAGCCGTCGAGCAGCCCCTGGGCGTCTCCGGTAGTACTCGTCAAAAAGAAAGACAACAGCTGGAGATTTTGCGTTGATTATCGACACCTAAACAAGATAACAAAGAAAGACGTGTACCCTCTTCCAAGGATCGATGACGCTCTCGACTGCCTGCATGGTGCTAAATACTTCTCCTCCATCGATCTCCGTTCTGGATATTGGCAGATCTCTGTTGACGAAAGAGATCGTGAAAAGACGGCTTTTGTCACCCCGGATGGCCTCTACCAATTCAAGGTGATGCCTTTCGGCTTATGTAATGCCCCTGCGACATTCGAGCGTATGATGGACTCCCTATTACGCGGGCTCAAATGGACCACATGTCTGTGCTACCTCGATGACGTCATCGTATTTTCATCAACCTTTGAAGGCCACCTCCATCGTGTTTCGGCTATTCTTGGCGTCTTCCGACGAGCTGGCCTTCAGTTGAACTCCAAGAAGTGTACCTTTGGTCGCCGGGAACTCACGGTCCTAGGGCATTTAGTCAACACCCATGGCATCCAACCGGATCCCGACAAAATTCGTGCTGTAAGGGATTTCCCTAAACCGAAATCTAGCAGCGACGTGCGTAGCTTCCTCGGTCTTTGCTCATATTTCCGGCGATTTGTACCAAACTTCGCAGAAATAGCCCGTCCGCTCACGCAGCTTCTGAAAAAAGAGGTCTCCTTTACCTGGGGCCACGAACAATCGGCCGCCTTCGTCGCTCTTATTGCCCACCTCACCGGTCCGCCAGTGTTGGCTCACTTCGATCCGTCAGCGCCCACAGAAGTGCGCACCGACGCAAGTGGTCATGGAATTGGTGCCGTTCTCGCACAACGTCAGCTCGGGTTACCCCGCGTCATCGCCTATGCCAGCCGACTCCTCTCTGCGGCCGAACAAAATTATTCCATCACTGAACGTGAGTGCTTAGCCCTAGTTTGGGCCATTACAAAGTTCCGCCCTTACTTGTATGGGCGGCCATTCACAGTAGTCACTGACCACCACGCACTGTGTTGGCTTTCTACACTCAAAGACCCTACTGGCCGCCTTGGACGTTGGGCCTTGCGTCTTCAGGAGTACAATTTTTCAGTAATTTATAAGTCTGGCCAGTTGCATCGAGACGCCGATTGCCTGTCCCGTCATCCAGTCGACCCGCCAAGCCAACCTGAATGTGACAATGACGCTTGCGTGCTCTCTATTTCTGATTTCTCCAACATTCGCCATGAGCAACGCCAGGACCCTCAGCTTCGCGAAATTATCAATCGCCTCAGCGCCGATCGCGATGACCCTTCTCTTCGTTTGTTTGTGCTCCACGACGGCACCTTATACCGGCACAATATGCGACCTGATGGCCCCGACCTTCTACTAGTAGTCCCTCAGCACCTACGCTCAGCCGTCCTTCAACAGCTTCACGACGTTCCTACAGCGGGTCATTTAGGCGTCTCTCGCACATACGACAGTGTGCGTCGTCGGTTCTTTTGGCCAGGCCTATATCGCGCAGTCCGCCGTTACGTAGCTGCTTGTGACCGCTGTCAACGCCGGAAAAAGCCATCACTTTTACCAGCTGGACTTCTGCAGCCAATCGACATCCCCATAGACCCATTTTCTCGAGTGGGTCTGGATCTTCTAGGGCCTTTTCCACTGTCCGCATCGGGGAACAAATGGATTGCGGTGGCCACTGATTACACAACACGCTACGCGGTCACAAGAGCAATACCAACCAGTTGTGCAACTGATGTCGCTGCTTTCCTCCTCAACGACGTTATACTCGTCCATGGAGCTCCCCGCCAACTGCTCACCGACCGTGGCCGTTGCTTTCTGGCTCGTATAGTCGACGAGATCCTACGGCTGTGCAACGTTCGTCATTCTTTCACGACCGCCTACCATCCACAGACGAACGGGCTTACCGAACGCCTTAACCGGACACTGACTGACATGTTGTCTATGTACGTTTCTGATGACCACCGCGACTGGGACATAACACTGCCATTTGTGACATTCGCTTACAATTCGCCGCGTCACAACACTACCTGCTTCTCCCCTTTCTATCTTTTATACGGCCGTGAACCTCTGCTTCCTTTTGACAGCCTGCTCCCGTCTGTCACCACTGCCAGCTCATATGCTCGTGACGCCATAGCCCGAGCTGATGCTGCTCGCGTTTTGGCTCGCAACCGACTCGCAGCCTCTCAGCACTCCCAGAAACGTCGCTATGATTCCTGTCATCGCAACACTGAGTATTCTTGCGGCTCTCTCGTGCTGCTCTGGACTCCAGCTCGCCGCGTTGGCCTCTCGGAAAAACTTTTGCCCCGGTATACAGGACCCTACTGTATTTTACGACAAGTGACACCAGTGACATACGAAATTGCGCCCTTGCATCCCGTCCGCCATGCCTCTACACCACGCACCGAGACGGTCCATGTTGCACGCCTAAAACCGTACTACATGGACCCTGGTTTGGACGATAGTACGCACCGGGACGGTGCTTTACAGCCGCCGGGGTAGTGTCACATTAGGCTGTGCAACGCATAAGGAAAGAAGAACGCATACGCATAAGGAAAGAAGAAGGAGACTCTCGTGAGTTTTGGAGAGAAGACGACGTTCAACAGCGTCGGCTAGTGCCTACAGAGAACGTTCGTTGGAAAGCCTTGTCTTCGGTGTCCGCCCTCTGCTACAAGTTGAACTACCCCGTAACAATTTCCTAATGTGACAATATCAACGAGGTTTCGTCTAGGTGCGGGGGTCAGTTCCGAGTTGACAGTCCGGGTCGGGAATGCAGCGTCACTCCAGGGCGCTACACTCGCTAGTTTCCCGAGTAGGTACCGGCGTGTGATGGGGAGGAGCTGCGGCGAGATACCGGTGAACGGGATCCACGAGCCAGTGGGGATGGAGATCGGCTGGTGCGACGGGCAGGGGGAACGGTTTCGTTTCGAGTCTCATCTTGTTGAGAAAGATAATGTCCTGGTGCATCGTAGACTGGTCGGAGCTCCTCTGGTTGGACAGGGAAGCGTCGAGGTCCTTGGTAGTATCGGTGGTCGGCGTTGTAATAGGAGCGAGGAGCGAAGAAGGTACGGCTACGGCAATAACGCGATGTGTGACCGGCGCGACAGCAAATGAAGCAAATTGGCCTGTCGTCTGAGGTGCGCCACTCTGCAGGATTGCTACTAAGGTAGCGACGTGGGGAAGGTGGGCTGGCAGTAGCAGCAGCCACTACAGGAACAGAGTGGGATGGTGGCGTGGGCGACACGGGGCTGGAGGACAGGCCGACGTTTGCAAGTTCTTGGCGAACTACAGCCTGTATCATGGCCACGGCGTCGGGTAGCGGAGACATGACTGGTTTAGGAGCTAAGGCCTCGAGTTCTCTCCGGACGATACGAGTCATGTTCGTGGGATGGGAAGGTTGTTGCAAAGGGGCCAGATCATCGCAGGATGATGTAGCTGCGGTGTTTGGAAGGCGCTCAAAGCGATGTACGAGGCGTCGTTGTTTAGCCTGCTCGAAGTTTCGACAGACTTGAAGCACTGAGTCGACGGTGGAGCAATTCATGCAGAACAGGATGTTGAACGCATCATCCGCAATGCCCTTGAGGATATGGCCTACCTTGTCATTTTCCGTCATTGAGCAGTTGACCTTGCGACACAACGCAAGCACGTCTTGAATATACGCAAGGTAGGACTCCGTAGAGGATTGGATGTGAGATGAAAGTTTTGTTTATGCTGCGACAGCTCGACCAATGGGCTTCCCGAACAGGTCCTGAAGCTTTTGTTTACAGATTGCCCACGTCACCAGCTCTTGTTCGTAATTTTGGAACCACGTGCGAGCAGTTCCCGCCAAATAGAAAATGATGTTGGCCAGCATAATGGTCGCGTCCCAGTGGTTGTTCTTGCTGCAACGCTCGTTCTCATTCAGCCAATCTTCCACGTCTGTCTTGTCTTCGCCATTAAATATGGGAGGGTGGCGGATTTTTGTGAGCACGACTGGCTGAGCCGAAGTTGCCGCGATGGTAGGGGCTGCCTCGGATGTCATGGTGGTAGTTGTTGACGTCGTTGAAAGCCCAGGTAGATGACGGCCACTGCGCAAATCCAGGTTTTGGCAGCGCAAGGGGTAATCTGTGCGCACGGGGATCTTTGGTCACCTCCACCAAGATGCTACGGGGCAGAAGGCTAGCACAGAAACCACAGCAGGTGAAGGCCAAGCGTCCACAGCACAGTAGAGCAAGTGTTCAGGAAAGTCTCAACGGTTTCTTCAGCTTCGTCTTCCTTTCGCGGCACTACTGTTAATCGTCCTCTTCTTCAACATCCAGCAACGCGCAGGTCATATATGTAACAATATCTTAGTTTTAATCACCCGTAAGGAATGCTGTCGCGCAGGGCAACGAGGAACAGAATGTGGTATTTGAAGACGCATAGTTCGTCCTGGTTGCATCTACGTGCCTTGTAAAGACGTAATCGGTACAAGATTCACTTCTGGTAGTGGGTTGTTAAACGCTGTGAGCCCGAGTAGTTGGCGCATGAACACTGGCAACCACTGTGATTAGCGTCGATGTCAATTTTGCCGCTGGCGATGAAGTGCGCGGAAAGGCATCGGCCACGTTTATATGAGGGCGAAACGCAAACGTGCTCGTGTGCTGTGCTATATAAGCGCACGTTAAAGACAACAGTAGTAATAATAATTGGTTTACAGGAAAGGAAAGGCGCAAATCTTCATGTTTACTTTGGACAACTCATCGCGCTGTAAGGCGATGGAGGAAGGTGGGAGTGATAACGGAAAGACAAAGGTGTAGTGGGTGAGCTACAAGTCATTTGGACCTCCTGGGGATCTTTAACCTGCGCTGACATCGCAGAGCACAAGGACGCCCATCCTTTTCGCCCCCATCGAAACGCAGTCGCCGGCAGTCGCGATCGAACCCGAATACTGCGGAACAATAGTCGGGCATCTTAACCACAATGCCACCGCGACGGGGCCTAGGCAGTCGACATTATTGCTGAGCCCTCCACTATGGTACTTCATTGAATGCCACTTTCCTGCCTTCCTTTAGACCTTGGTTCGAGTGTCCACGAAGATGGGACTGATGTATGTGCCTTTGTTCTGAACCAATTTACATTTACAGTTCCAGGGCACACGCGCAAAAAATTCTCTCAGACTATGTTCTGCATTTTATAATGTCGTTATTGTAAACCGTAATTAAAATATCCGTTCGCGATATGTTTGATATGATATCACGATATGTTTGAAGTGATAGGTCGAAAAACATCACTGAGGATTTTAAAAATTTCTCTGAGCCTCTCAAAGGCACCTAAAGTTGTCATATACAGTTTTGTGGGCGGAACCGTGACGGACTAAGGAAGTTGCAAACGTAGCTTATACATGTATTCCTGCATTAAAAACCTGCGGAGGATTATCCATGTCAAACTTAATTCTCTTACCCTCAAGCTTTGCTAACCATGGCTACACAGCCAGGCGCCTGCGCCGAAGCGTTGACGCACTCGTACCGGCACGCACATCAGACCTGACGGGACTGATCCACAAAGCGCCAGCGAAGCAGTTAAATCCCCGCGTGGTCAAAATTTGTGGAGTCCTCCTCTGAGGCGCGTCTGGGTTGAAGGTGACACGCGCAAGTGAACGACCG
Organism: Amblyomma maculatum; assembly: GCF_055883805.1. NCBI lineage: Eukaryota > Metazoa > Arthropoda > Arachnida > Ixodida > Ixodidae > Amblyomma > Amblyomma maculatum. Next base: position 12,877,079 of record NC_139350.1, read on the forward strand.
GGGCAGATGTTTTTGACACAACCCCACACGATGGCACGGAAGCCAGAGCAACACCAGAGATCCGGGAGGATAGTGCACATCGCGGTAGTGAGCGTCGTAGCGGCGTTTTTGAGCTTCCTGAGAGATGGTGAGATTGTTACGAGCAATCTTTCGAGCTGCGTCGGCTCGGACGATGGTATCGCGGGCATAGGTTGTGACGGGGCCAGCGGCGGGAAGCAAAGTGTCGAAGGGCCGTAAGGGGTCTCTTCCAAAGAGAAGATAGACTGGAGAGTACCCAGCAGTGTCATGACGCGAAGAGTTATATGCAAAGGTGAAAAATGGCAGACTAATATCCCAGTCGCGATGAATGTCGGATACGTACATTGCGACCATGTCGGTGAGTGTGCGGTTAATACGCTCCGTGACGCCGTTCATCTGAGGGTGATACACAGTGGTGAACTTGTGCCGAACGGAGCAAGAACGAAGTATTTCCTCAACAACTCGGGAAAGCAAACAGCGGCCACGGTCGGTAAGTAGTTGACGGGGAGCACCATGGTGAAGTATGATGTCGTACAAAAGGAAGTCAGCAACGTCTGTGGCGCAGCTGGTTGGTATGGCGCGAGTGATCACGTACCGCGTGGCATAATCGGTGGCCACAGCGATCCATTTGTTTCCTGACAAGGACTCGGGGAAGGGCCCTAGGAGGTCAAGGCCAACACAAGAAAATGGCTCAGTAGGGATAGCAATCGGCTGCAGGTGTCGAGATGGTAGCACAGGGGGTCTCTTTAGGCGTTTACGGAGGTAGCAAGCGGCTACACAACGTTGGACAGAGCGGTAGAGTCCAGGCCAGAAGAAACGCCGGCGCACGCGGTCGTATGTGCGTGAGAGGCCAAGATGACCAGCTGTAGGGGCGTCATGCATTTGTTCGAGAACGGCAGAGCGTAGGTGTTGGGGAACGACCAGCAAGTGCTCAGCGCCATCAGGTCGCATGTTGCGGCGGTATAGCGTATTCCCATGAAGGAAGAACGGGGCAAGGGAAGAGTCACGGCTGTGTGTGCGGAGGCGGTCGATAACAGAACTGAGGGTTGGGTCCAAGCGCTGTTCGTCGGCTATGTGGGAAAAGACCGATATAGAAAAGACAGAGGGGTCCGACTCATGGTCAGTATAAGGAAGGGGGATCTACGGGATAACGGGACAGACAGTCTGCATCCTGGTGGAGCCGACCGGATTTGTGTACAACGGAAAAGGTATACTCCTGCAAGGGCAGTGCCCAGCGGCCGAGGCGGCCAGCAGGCTCCTGGAGGGAAGAGAGCCAACAAAAGGCGTGGTGATCGGTAATTACAGTGAAGGGTCGGCCAAACAAGTAGGGTCTGAATTTTCCAACGGCCCAAACGAGAGCCAGGCACTCCCGTTCCGTAATAGAGTAGTTCTGTTCCGCTGATGACAGGAGACGACTGGCGTAGGCAATCACGCAGTTTTGACCGCGTTGTCGCTGTGCAAGAATGGCACCAATCCCGTGGCCACTGGCGTCGGTGCGAAGTTCCGTCGGGGCAGACGAGTTGAAATAGGCCAACACAAGAGGACTGGTGAGAACAGCGATGAGGGTGGAGAATGCGTTAGCCTGCTCTGCTCTCCATGAGAAAGGGATATCTTTCTTCAGCAGATTGGTGAGAGGACGTGCAACAGCGGCAAAGTTTGGAAGGAACCGGCGAAAATAAGAGCACAGTCCTATAAAGCTGCGGACATCACGGGGTGAACGGGGAGATGGAAAAGCACTGACAGCGCCAACTTTGTCGGGATCGGTTTGCACGCCGGTGGCATTCACCAAATGGCCAAGCACGTGGCGACCAAAACTGCACTTCTTTGAGTTCAGTTGAAGTCCGGCACGGCAGAAAAGTGCCAAGATGGAAGAAAGGTGACGAAGATGGCTTTCGAACGAGGGCGAGAAGACAATCACGTCATCCAAGTAACATAGACAGGTCGTCCAGTTGAAGCCGCGGAGTAAGGAGTCCATCATTCGTTCAAACGTAGCAGGGGCGTTGCAAAGTCCAAAAGGCATAATCTTAAATTGGTAAAGTCCATCGGGTGTGACAAAAGCTGTCTTCTCGCGGTCTTGTTTGTCAACAGAGATCGGCCAGTAGCCGCTACGAAGGTCGATGGAGGAAAAGTAGCGGGCTCCATGCAAACAGTCCAAGGCATCGTCTATTCGCGGCAGCGGGTAAACATCTTTCCTTGTAATCTTGTTCAGATGACGATATTCGACGCAAAAGCGCCAACTGTTGTCTTTCTAACGAGCACGACAGGAGATGCCCAGGGGATGTTCGAAGGTTCGATGATATTGTTGCCCACCATCTTGTCGACCTCCTGCTGGATGACTTGGCGCTCAGAATGGGACACACGAAAGGCCTCCGATGTACAGGTTTTGAATCGCCGATGTCAATGCGGTGAGTCACAACTGATGTTTGGCCCGGAGAACCGGCAGCAAATTAAAAAATGTCGGAGAAGGATAACAAAAGGTTGCGCAGGTCCTGAGCGTGTTCGGGCTGAGGTCAGAGGCAATCATTGCGTAAATAGGGTCGGTAATTGTGGTGGGGAGTACGGGTGTTGGAAGGACACTTGATTGTGGGCCAGGAGTGAGGGCACAAATGGTGCAGTCTGTGATAGGGGACAAGGTAGCAAGGGATATTCCTTCGGGGAGAACTTGTGGTGACAGACTGAAGTTCAGGTTAGGAAGGTATGTGCTGTTCTGTGTAACGCGTACGATGAGATGAGGAAGAACAACGTTGCGGTCAATAAAGACCTCGGTGATAGGGCAAGCAACATAGTCACCGTCAGGCACAGGCGGGAAAGGTGACAGAGGTAGCTAAACAGCAGAGTCAGGGGGCAGGCGAGCGAACTCGGTAGAGCGAAGGCGGGGTGTAGATGGAGGATGTTCTGAGCAGACATGTAGGTGCAAACGAAGAAGGCCGCTGGAGCAGTCGATAAGGGCAGAGTGGGCCGTTAAAAAGTCAAGGCCGAGGATCACATTGTGAGGGCACTGATTGAGGACGGTGAACAAAACAGGGATGTGATGACCGGCAAGGGTGACTCGGGCAGTGCACAGCCCAGTGACGGCAGCAGTACTGCCATCGGCAATACGAACGGTGGGCGAAGCGGCGGGGGTCTGTACTTTCTTGACGCGGCGGCAAAACGATGAGCTCATGATCGAGACTTGGGCACCAGAGTCAGTGAGGGCGGAGACGGGAACACCATCCGCGAACAGGGAGAGGAGGTTACAGGGCGAAGAAATGGGCATTAGAGGATTTCGAAGTCAGGGTATCAATGCAGCGTCATCTCCGGGAGCTGCATTGGCAAGTTTGCCGTGAAGCGGCCGGCAGAGGACGGCGAGGAACTGCGGCTAGGAAGAGGTGAACGGGAACGGCGGGCTGGCGGGGAAGGAGAGCGACGGGACCCAGGAGGAGGCGGAGTAGTATCGGTGGGGGCGGCTCATAACGAGGCGTGAAACGGAGGTGACCGTAATCGGAGTAGCGGTCAATGTAAGAAAAACTTCGAGGTGGTGATATCCAGCGGCTGCGGCAGTGACGAGAGATGTGGCTAATACGCGAGCACGTGAAACAGATCGGCCTGTCGTCAGGGGTGCGCCACTCACCAGGAATGCGGTATCGGTAGCGTGGCGTGTAGGTGTTGCGGGGCGTAGCGGTGGCGACCATGGGAGGAACGGGGCTCGAACTGTGGTGTTCCACGGTGTGGCTATAGGGGACGCCCAAGTTGGCAACCTGTTGACGAACGACGACTTGAATAAGGGATATCGTCGCTAGGTTGCTGTCTGAGGAGGGTGGGTTGGATGCAGCAGGAGCGAGGGCTTCCAGTTCACGACGCACGATGCGGGTCACATTTTCAGTGTTAGAAGGTTGCCTTAGGGTCAGCAGATCCTCGCACCTGGAGCTAGGGGCAGTGTTGGGGAGCCGATCGAAACGATGTGCAATGCGTCCGTGTTTGGCCTGCTCGAAAAGTCGACAAACCTGCAGAGCGGAGTCCACCGTAGAACAGTCCCGACAGAGTAGAAGATTGAAGGCATCGTCGGCTGTGCCTTTGAGGATGTGCCCCACCTTATCGGGTTCTGTCATGTCTTTATCAACTTTTCGGCAGAGGGCCAGAACGTCTTGTATATACGTAATATAAGGCTCGGTAGATGTCTGGGCACGTGTGGCGAGGTCCTTCTTGGCGGCGAGTTGACGGCCAATCGGTTTTCCGAACAGGTCACGGAGTTTTCGTTTGCAGACATCCCAGGAGGGTATATCTGCTTCATGTGTTTCGAACCACACGCGTGCCGTGCCAGTAAGGTAGAAGTTGACATTGGCCAGCATGAGCGTGGCGTCCCACCTGTTGTGCTGGCTAACACGCTCATAAAGCGAAAGCCAGTCCTCGACATCGACCTCATCTGTACCGCAGAATGGCCCAGGGTCACGGGGGTGGGCTACGACGACAGTTGGAGTTGCGGAGGTAGATGGAGCCGCTTCGGCTGTCATCGTGACGGTTCCGAGGTGACGGCCACTGCGGAGATCCAGCGTCAGATTGTGTCGAACCCGCGACCTCCACCAAGACGTTACGAGGATGTACTTGATGTAACGGCACTGCGATGGGCTGAACTCGACGCTAAGACTTGAGTAGCCGTGCAGTATCCACTCTGTCAGCGTCGTCCTCTTTCTCAACGCTTCGTCGTGCCCGCGTTCCTCGGTCGTCGTCTTTGTCAGTGAGCCCATCACTTTGGTCCCGCGTTTCCCGGTAACAATATTAATGAATCTTTCTAAAACACTGCTAAGTTTTTGAAACGATAGAGAAGGAAGTTAATATTCAGACCACCACTGACAACCAGATAAAAATTATTGCCTACATTATATTCATGGAGTCTTTAAATTCGAGCGCGGAAGGCCTCAGATCTCTTTCTCAAATACTACTGGGGGGGTGTAAGACCTCCAAACCTTGACTTGGATTTAAGCCCTGACAGGCACAGGCACCCACCGCGCAATTAAAGCATAACAGGTATAAAGTCAGATGCGGTCGACCTACGTTTAGAGACTACGCTTAAATGTACAACGGTACAACTTTATCACATAAAATTCCATCCTATCAATACTCAGGATTTCGAGTGATCAGAACAGCCAATACTCTCCTGCTTTTTTCTTGTTTTCTATAACAGGGAGCGTTAACGTGAACGAAAAATAAAGCAAGCGTACCTATGAGCCCAGTATTCTACAGAAATATGCGATGTAAAGCAATCTATAGTCAGTTTAAACAACGGGAAAATAGCGCAGGACGAGCAAACACAAAGCCGTCGGTCGCACGTACGAGCTCTGATTTTCAACTCGTTTATTTTCCAGTAGCGAAGTACGAGAAATAAGCAAAGCTATCCTGAGAGGCTTCCTTTGGGGGTCATCTATAGTTCGTGATTGAGCTATATTCGACTGTAGGAACGAACCAATTGAGGGAAAATGATAAATGAAAGCGGGTATAAAAAACAAACAAACGCTCTGTTGCGCAGTTTCAATGATACAGGTGTTTTTGATTCTTCATACGGTTCAGCGACGCACCGCCTCTTCGGCGACACCACAAAGCTTCCGCGCGGTGTTCAGTACAGCCTGCTTGTTCGCGGCTTCCCTTCTGTTGGTGGTGTCACATGCCACGGGGCCCTTACGGTGTTGCGTAACAAGGCGGATGTTTATGATATAACGCCGCAGCAAACGACGGGATTGTCTGTGTCCGCCATAACAAATCAATAAAGCAGTTACCAATAATATAACTCAAATGGCGCTCGCGTCCTCACTCGTGGAACTTTCCTTCGACACCTGCCTAAGAGTAAGCTTCCCTGTCATTATTTCTTTTAATCCGCGTACATTGTTGAATCTTCATAGTGCGGACACTATTTGTGAGACTCGCTGAGGAGTGTCATACAAGCATTTTCGGACCATTTAAGACCTCGCATATGTGAATGGCGCGAACAGGACACCCTCTACAAAGGCTAATCTCTTTATCTCAATGTCAAGTGAGAAACTATGCTTCTCTCTCGCATACTCCTAGCTGAACGCGGCGAAAATGAAAGTTCTTTGTCTTTTAGAAGGCACAGCGACGCTCGTATGCACGATATGCCTTCATGTCTCGCGGAAATGTGAAATGGATCAACTTTTAATCACTGCTTGCTTCAGCCCTCCTTTTGAGTGGTCAGAGGTCATGGCGGCCGTGTCTGTATGTGCAGGTAAAGCTCAAAAGGCTGCCATGCGCAATGCTAATTCAAGGTATGTTCTGTCGCACGTAGCTTGAGATTAATCCGTATCACTCCTGTTTTGACTTCCATCTTTCGTGACAACTTCCCACGAGTCATTGGTCAAGTATTCACAGCGAAATGTAAAATTTACTAAGCTTTTCCTTTCCACAACCGATTTTTTTTTGTTATCACGATGCCACTGACTTACGCACTGAGTGTGAAAGACAGCCTTCGTAACAGGCAGTTATTCTAGTCTTAGGTTGTAAGTCGTCTCTCCTGTTCCAGTCTCTCACTCACTTTTCTCTACTGAAGATCAGGTGAACAGCAAGATGCTGCCTTCCTGCTCTAAGCGATTTCAACACCGGGCGTCAACCCCCTCTTTCCACGTCACGGACACAGAGCCAAGGCCAAAAGCCGAGAACGCATTGGGTTAACCCCGGCATCGCGGAAGGTTGAAGGAGGGAGTAGAAGACGGACATTACCAGGGATTCAGCTGAATGTTAAGCCAGCACTGCTAATACCAAATACTCCTACAGACAATGACCCCAAATTCATCAGATGATTCAGTTCTTTACGATGTTTAATTACATCGGAAAGCAGTGGCATCATGGTGTCCGATGGACTTTTATCTCCACACTCGTGAAGGTTTTAATAATGGTAGTCTGTGCAAACGGCGTAATCAGCCAGTGCTTTGGAAGGTCAGGATGCCATATGAGAACAAGATACAGTTACGATCAATTTTCTGCCAGTCGAAGAAAATATAAGAGTGAATTCTTTGTCTATTCTAACTTTATTTTTGTTTTCAGAACTGTGAATGAATTGGGCCTAAAACAAAGATTTTCAGAACACCAGAATTTAATTACGCCATGTGTTCTGAAAATGTTTGTTTTGGGAGCATTCATTCGCTGTTGTGAAAACAAAAGGAAGGGGCACTAATAAGCCAACCTGTTAGACGTGGCACACTGGCTACGCTGCGGCAGAGTGGCCTTAGGTTCCTAGTTCCGGATCGTAATCACATGTGATGCAATCTCCACTCTATTTGTATAGTTTTTGCTGACGAATCATGACAATGGCCAAGTTTAGAGTGTGCTGTATTGCGCTACCAAGTGGCATCAATGGGAAGTATGAGCGCTTCATCCGAATTACCGGTAATGAGAAAGAGTTGGCGGTTTACGGAGAATTCCATAGTAGTGTAGGCCAAGCAGAATTCTTCAGCATGCGCTTACTTCGTATTTTCTGCCGGAGTAGCAGGGTTCGAACTCGACCGCCGGCGGCTGCGTTTTGGTGGAGCCGAAACGATGAGGCGTCTGTGTGCACTGCGATGTCAATGCCTGTCAAAGATCACCAGGTGGTCGAAATTATTCCATAGCCATCCACCACGGCTCCTGTTTCTCTCTTTCTACTTTCTCTCTCACCTTCCTCCTTTCTTTTAAGGCTCGAAACAAATGTCCAGAGAACGTGTGACAGATATTGCGCGTTACCTTTTCTGTAAAACAATTATTTATTAATTTATCATTTTGGTGTAACAGTGTCCTCTACGATTTATCCCTATCGACTGCGGCTGCTAGGGCCAGGGTTGGGGTACGCGTCCACGGCATCAGTAGCTGAGCTCAAAACCACAGTGGGTGCCACAGTCGACAGCAACGGCGCTGTAGCAGGAGATAGTTTGTGAACTGATTTCTTTTGTCCTCGACTGTGGGCGTAGCCTCTGCGTCCAATGATTTCCTGCAACAGCTTGGTGTCGGCGTTGCGTGTTACTCTAAATTCACAGCCTTAAACTTCGCGGTGGTCACCAGCTTAGGTTGTTGACTATCACATATCTATCGACAGCGGCCAACCTAGAGCCGACTTTTGTCATGGCGCATCCTCGCGTACCGAGCATTTTTTGTGTACCTGATGACGTCGACGACTGGCCCACCACGCATGAGCACGTAAACAAGCATATCCTATCGGACGCTATCGTCATGCTTACTAACGCGATTTTCCACCCGGTGGGAACACCACGCGCCTGGTATGAAACGCGTGAAGAGTTCACATCCTGCGCTGTCTGTAAACAGAGGCTTAGAAATTAATTTAGTGAGACAATAGGACGCAAAACCGTGGCTAAAATATGGCTTGGCCTTAATATGAGTCGTCCACTGAGCCGTAGTACATTTCATATATGCAGGATGTTCTATAATGTGGACAGCGCCTTGTCGGAGATCAAGAAAGTGGGCAACATCTTGAAGAGGATCGCGGTCGACGCCTATAGCTTTCTTATCTGCAAAAGCTGTGCAACCATGTTCTCTGTGCGAAGGAAGAGCACCACCGTATTATAATCTCCCAGCTTGGACAACCTGCCAAGCAGGACTATGTCCTCTTTCGTGGACGTGGGTATACTGCTCCAGCCGCCAAATCAAACGAATTTGTCGCGGACAGTCCGATGAAAACAGCAGACAATGAAGCCATTCACCATTGAGACAGTCGGTGCTACGATTGCCCTCATTCAAGCCGCCGTTCGAACCAGTTCGTAACATAAACACTAATGCTAACGTGCCGCTTTTATGGCTGCTGCGGCTGCTTATAGTCCAAACCTTCGGCTCGCCGCCCCCGCAACTCCCCGCAGCAAAGAGGGCGTGAACGTGGGATGTTTCTAACAAGTTATTTTTGTTTTTCTTATCAACGCACTTCAGAAAAAATTCACACACGTTTTAAAAAACCCTTCTTTCAAACCACGGAATTTCACGCAATTGCAAAATTGTTTCAGTTTTCGTTTAAGACACAGAATTTGTGATCTCTGGCTCACCCGTATCATAATAGAAATTTTGTATTTGGCGCAACTCAAACTGTGCAGCGCGTATTTCAAATCGTTTTGTGAAGGCTGATTACCTCATTGTGTATGCACGAGGTTTGCGACTTTGGTTTTCTTGACGCATTGCTTCTCGTTTATGAAACATTATTTTGTTTTGAAAAGAGCTGCTGCCTGTTCGTGTCCTGTATATTAGAGGACATCTATTGCTGTAAGTGCAGTAGAGAAGCTCACGGTAATAGTCATGCGACATATTGGAATCTTTTATTTTTGCGAACAGTCGCCTTCTCTGCTGCGGCTTTATCTTTTAGGGCGAAAGCCTTAATTTAGTATGTTCGCGATTACGATTCAGATGGAAATCAACCCAAAACGTGGACGCAAAACCTGGGGCCCTATTTTTGACAATTCGCCACTTTGTTCAAATTGTGACGTAAGCGTGATGTGTGCAGTAAGGCGGTACCAGGTTACGTAAGCACACAAGCTGGTTACGCATTATGAAGAAAATGAGAAAAAAGTACAGTGCACTGCAGAATCTACATTGGAGTAATGCGAAAACACGGATGCTGCTGTTGGTTGCTTCTGGTTGCTTCTAATTGCTTAATTCACTTCTTTTTTGCCCATTTTAGTTTTTAGTACTTTCAAATTGCGGGCCAGTCCTATCTTATGACTTTTTACGGCTCTATTTCCGGTTGCGTGATGTCACATCTTCTACCTTACAATAATTCACTTCTAATTTACCCCGTTTAGTCTTTGGTATACTTTCAAATTGGGCGCCAATCCCTTCCTATGCCCTTTTCACTTCCGGTTGCGTGACGTCGCATCCTTGACGTCGTATAAACTACGGCACCAGTAACTCTTTCCGCTTTCACTTCCACCTTCCTCCCTTATCTTACGGCGCGGTTCAGGTGTCCACAGAACAAAATTGGCAGATACTGCGCCTTTCCTTTTCCAGTGAACCAGTTATTGTAATTATTTACCTAATTAACTTATTGGCCTAAATATGTTTTCTGCAGCAACATTACGTCAGCCTCTATTGGTTGACACCGCTCATTAACCTCTATCACATCTCAAATTACCCGCTACTGCTGCGGACACGATTTTGTGGATGCAGTCGGCGGACACGGACTGCGGACAGGAATCTGTGAACATAGCGAAGTAACGCTTTCGCGTTAATAATGACAAAAACACGCTGTCGTCTGCTAGTATATATTGGCGCCAAGTATGAAGAACGATTATGCTCCAGGAACCGAGCTGATTCGGTGCATTCGACATTCAGCTGCGGTGACGTCTCGGTTTACAGTGAGAGCGAGTGAAATATGGCGTTGCGGCCTCAGTGTATGACGTACCTTGCGGCCTCAAAATTGGCAGCTGTTATGAACGGAGATGCTTTGTGAGTGTACAAGGCGCGAAGAGTGTTACAGCCCAAGTGCAAGAACAAAAACGGAATAGTCGCAGCGGATTGGCGCCAAATGGGAGCGGAAAGTGGCATCGCTGCTCATAAGCGTCGATGACTTCTCACGTTAACTTATCAGTGGCATTTGAATGCAGAAACTAAGATATGTTTAAGGACTTTGTAGTCAACAGAAAGAATCGATATAATTGTGAAGTAGCTGCAGCCTTTGCGAAGAGGTGCTCCCGCAGCCGGCATGGTCCATGTCCGAGGACAACACTGAGAGTCTCAAAATATCAAACAGCGTGAGCAACTGGCTGTACTAAACAGCTTTTTCTAACACACGCGTTATGCATAGTCACCATCAGGTCAGCAAGTACTCTGGACTTTAACATGTGTTGCCTTGAGTTGTGTAGAGCATGGAACTCAGCAGATAGAGATAGAGAAGGAGTGTGTGTGTGTGTGTGTGTGTGTGTGTGTGTGTGTGTGTGTGTGTGTGTGTGTGTGTGTGTGTGTGTGTGTGTGTGTGTGTGTGTGTGTGTGTGTGTGTGTGTGTGTGTGTGTGTGTGTGTGTGTGTGTGTGTGTGTGTGTGTGTGTGTGTGTGTGTGTGTGTGTGTGTGTGTGTGTGTGTGTGTGTGTGTGTGTGTGTGTGTGTGTGTGTGTGTGTGTGTGTGTGTGTGGAAGCGCATGCTGGGCCTTTGTCGGTCTCATTTCCATGTGCTTGGGTGCGAAATGCTCCTTCGAAACGGGAAAGATGCCTGAGAGAGAGAGAGAACGAGAGAAGAACGCAAACGCAGGAAGGTTAACCAGGCGGAGCCCAGTAGGCTACCGTACACGTGTGGAGGGGGACACGTAGAATATGAAAAGAAAGCGCGAAAAATGTCTGAGAAGATCGCAGCAAGAAGCTAGGGCGACGCCGCTTGCGCATATCTCTTACTGCCCAAACGGTAAAATGCAAAGGAATAAAGGGAGATTCTTTTCTGGCTGTAATAAAAGAAGCAACCAATACAAAAGTCAATAACATCATATGTATAAATCGTAGCATCATAACGTGCTCTGGAGTACATGTTTTTGTTTTCTGAAAACAGAAAGAAAATGGTGACACTACATGCATACATGAACCAAATTTTACATGAAACACATCACATGGGGCAAGCAAGCATGTACCATGCACATATATGAAATATTTTAAATTAAGTTGTAAGTAACTTTGATTGCTCGTTCCATCGGGGTAAGGGTCTTAATTTCCTTAACATTGAAGTGAATGCATAGTGCAGCCAAGAACAGGCAGCTACACTGCCGTGTTTTGGCCAGACGTTTAAGGCAGTCCTACCTTGGCGATCCCTCGCTGCCTGTCGCCTTGAAGCTCCTTGCAGAACCTCTGCACCACATTACTGCTCGGGCTGCTGCACTCACGGACCGTCCAGACAGATCATTCGAAAGCACCGCAGTGCTCTCAGAAATGCCTCGTCTCGCGCAGATAACCGCTTGAGTTAGCAGAAAACCATTGCTGCGCTTGACAAAAATCACGTTGATCGGTAGATTCTCTATGAGAGCAAAGCTATAGCAAAGTGTTTGCAACGGAAGGACAGCTAGTACCTTGAGCCTCTTTAAATTTGCGTCAACATTATTAATCTTTGGAAAAGGTTCGTAGCTGAAAAGTAGCCTTATGACGCCGTTCCAGTGGCTTATGCAATTAAGACGCCTTACCTTACATTACCACCCGTGGTCAGTGAATACCAAACTATGGTGAGGTAACAGCCCCCCATGATTTACCTCAAATTAATAATATTACGTGATTTACGGGAAAAGCACTATATCTGTCACACTTCTTCTGTGGACACCTGGAACGCGCCGTAGAGGAAAGAGAGGAAGGTGGGAGTGAAAGCGCAAAGAGAGAAATGGCTGCCGTAGTGGAGGACTACGGAGTAATTTCGACCACCTGGCGATCTTTAACGTGCACTGACATCGCACAGCACACGGACGTCTCTTCGTTTCGCCTCCATCGAAACGCAGCCATCGGGGTATGGATCGAGGCTGGTTACTCCGGCATAGTAGTCGGGCATCTTAACTATAGTGTTCTAGATCTTAACCACCCCACCGCAGGGGCGGGGCCCAAGTATATTTGCCATGTTTTTTTATGCGGTCGCTTCAGTGGTTCCAAAACGTGGTTCCCAACTTTGTCATTTACTGCAATGGCGTCACATCCTGTATGTCATGAAACGTCATTTTGATATCATCGTATGATGTTCGTGGAAGACGTATTTCCCACTACACAACGTCAGCGGATCATACTTCCAGAAGCGGTCCTTGCCAGCAGGCAGTTTATTTCACCTAGTCCATAATACGAGCAAAAGTGCTTTCCTCCCTGTCATCTTTACTTTCGTTTTCCTTCCACCCTTATATTTAAAATCCAGTCATTATGAATGGCACTGCTAAAAATATGTTTTCTCGGTGACGATCATCGCAAAAAGCGATTTCGACATCTCGCTTTTTTTGCGCTACAAATCTAAAACTCGAGATTAATCTGAGAACCACTCAGAAAAATATGGCACCGAAAGGCGGCCATGCGTGTCAAAAATAGGGCCCTTGGATGCAAAGCGTGCGCAGGTCTTGTGTTGTTCAATAAAAGGTTAGGCGTAAAATAATTATTCGATGAGGCAGAGCGTGAAACATTTCGCTGTGCGTCAAGATTGGTGGGTGTGGAATATTCAGTTACTAAGTTTGAGGCAGAAAAGTCAATTACACGTCGAAATAGCCCTGAACATGCGTATATTGTATGGAGGTGCAAACCAGTAGTGGCGTCGCAATTGTGCGGAAGTCGTCTAAATGGTGGAAATAAGAAACCACTAACAAGGCGGATCAAGAGTGGGCATAAATTAAAAAGTATTTAATTACCATTGAATTATAAACGATAATGAAAAACATGCAAAATATGAATGCACCCATGGTGTCGTCCGCCAACGTGCTTGCCATGTTCACCGCCGCCGCAGGTGTCATTGCTCATCCTTGCCACAGCGTGACGTCATGGATGAGGATGACGGTGCGATGATATCGTGGGAAGAGAAGGGTGGCGCGATTGAAAAAAAAAAAAAAACTGCGAGAGCACTGCAGAATCTGCGCTGGCCGCACTTCCATGCGACCTAACTTTATCCAGTGGCTCTAGCCATGTATTCGAGTTTGTGCTTGCACATGCAAGCGTCTGCCTGCTTTTGCTTTTGGTCGAACAGATGAAGATAGCGACAAACAGCGGGAATCCACAGACTAGAAGTTTAGCACGCTGTATTCAAGGCGGCGGCAATGAAGCAGTGGGCAACGGAGTCGATCCGCTAGCGCTTTGGCGCCGGAAGGAATTTCGCTCGCAAACAGATCTGGCGCACGCGAGGTTAGGACCATGTGCCAAGAACGCCTTTCGCCTTAAACACCTTCTAGAAAGTTGGTGCGCGTCGCCTCCAATTCCGGCGCTTCGGCTTACGCCACAATGTCACGTGGCTATGAGAAGAACGCCGCGGGGTGGGACGACGCCTTTCCGCCAATCCCACACTTAAGTGAGAATTGCAAAGGAAGCACGCCAAGGAACGCCACGCGACAGGAGCGACGGTGTACCGTCCAGTCTCACACTTGCAGGAGGAACTGTGACAGATATTGCGCCTTTTCTCTACTGTAAATCAATTATAATTATATATATATAGCACTGCAACGAGCGCGCGCCAAGAAAAAAAAATCCACTATGCGGCACGAGCCCCGGACTTACTAGCAAATGCTGGCAAGGGGCGCGTGTATACAGTGTGGAGCAGCAGCTCTCAGGGTTGCGCATTTCTACAGTGCATTTTCTGCAGCGCTCTAGGAAATGTTTGCTTTTAGCGTGCACTATCTACAATTGACAGACATATATTGCCAGGGGGCGTTCGGATTTAAAACGACGTTAAAGTTAATCGGCTTCGGACTCGCAGGACGTACCTAAAATTCGGACCGTGCAATTCCCCCTGTACCGGCTATGTTAACCTAGCCCCAGTCGCCAACACCGTGACAAATCTGGTGGAGGTGAGTTCTGATTTTCCGTACCCCTACGCTAAGCACAAGTGATGGTCTTATATTCGAGGAGACACCTCTTCACCGCACTAGCCGCGGGAAACGAGGCCTACCACCTGAGTTTTCCCCCTCGGGCATGACTACCGGCAGCCACGACGTCGTCGCAATACATGGGGCGACCCCCACCTACGTGATGTTTCAACCCCCGCGTCCCAAAGACCTTTCACGGGGACACCTACGAAGACGTCGACGACTGGTTGCAGCACTACAAAAGGGTAGCTACATTCAACCTCTCGGATGACGCCGCACGTCTTCGAAATGTATACTTCAGCCTTGAGGATGGCGCTCGAACGTGGTTCGAGAACCATGAAGAACAGCTGTCTTCTTGGAGTGAGTTCAAACGTCATCTTGCGGAAACTTACGGTAGCTCAGATGGCCGCGTACGGGCCGAATGCGCTCTGCAATCTCGGGTCCAAATGCCTAATGAAACCGTCGCAGCGTATATCGAAGAGATGACGCCACGATGTCCGAGGACAAAAAGCTGCGCTTCCTTATGCGTGGCGTCAAAGAGCAGCTCTTCGTTGGCCTGGTGCGCCGCCCACCGAAAACTGTCGCAGAATTCCTTGCTGAAACATCCACTATATAGCTGTTGAGGGAAACTGAGAGTCGCAGTTCCCGGGGCAAGAACTGTGCTAGGTTCGAACTCTTCAAGTCCCGTTTCTTAACCCCGCTAACGTAATACAAGTGTTTGTCAACGGTGTCGCAATACTCGCTAGTATGTGGGGCGGTGACACTCAGGTGAAGTAAGAGGAGGAGCAGGGCGAGGTTCACCGCTTGGAAATGGAGGTCGGAGCGCTTGCTGCACCTCGTCGCGGACAACGCTCGCAATAGAGGCAGGAGCTGGTTGATATGTGCCATACATCAGTGGGAGTTCGTCGCGCACAATCGAACGTATGAGGTCCCGTAGCGCCGATGTGTCCATGCTATGCGATGGGAACTGAGCACAGACGGAGGCGGCATGGACGGTACGATCCCGTGCCGAAGCTCTCTGCTGAAGCACTTTCTCTATAGTGGATGTTTCCGCAAGGAATTATCAACTGAAAGTAGCCAAGTGATCGAAGACAGTTAAACAAGTTTTACTTCGAATATTGCTGAGCAGTTGCGGAGAAAGAATGAAAATGCCAAAGCTAAACGATCGGCTGAAACACCTGAGCAAAGAGGCGCCTCATGGGTCAAAACTGGCGCGATGGGCGCTGGCCCTACAGCGCTACAATGTGGCGGTGACCCATAGAAAAGGGTCAAGCGATGGGAACGCCGACGCGTTATCCCGGGTCCCCAATGCTACTTGGGGCGTAGAGCAAGCACTTGAGCCATGGCCTTTTGGCGACGTGTGAATGTTCCCGCGTACCCGGTGCTATGTGTGATGTGAACGGTGAAGTGCACGTGAACTCTGTGTGAGGACATCCAATTACTCACGCGCTGGACTTTCACGAACAATGCCCACATACTCCCAGGTGCTGCAATACTCTCCGCCCTCGTCGCCGTCCCTGATTCCTGCGAACGTAGCTGTGCCGAAAACTGCAGCCCCCGTGATCCAGTACTTCACAGATTCCCGACCGCCTACGCAGAAAGCAGACGAGTGGCGTACCCCCGACCGACGGCCGTTATGCTTTCACTGCGGCGAACCGGGTCATGTCTATCGGCGCTGTCACTACCGTCGATTGGGTCTCGAAGGGTTTTCCGCTGACTCTCCGCGGCCTCGCTGCGGCGAACGGCCTGGAGCCATTGAAGATTTCGTCAATGACCAGCGCCGGGTTGTTCCGTCTCGTCTGTGACAATCTAGATTACCGTCACCCAGGGCTCGCCCGTCGCCATCTGCTACGAGTTCCTCATGGGCAGCGTAGGGCCGATCGCCCAGTCCCCTGAAGGAAAACTGAAACCAGCGACCTTCGGGGGTAGGCTCGCTGGACGTCGGTGCGCGGGAGACCCCCCATTGATGCGGACACGAAAAGCCTACGCATCGACATTGGAAAAGTATGCGGTTACCGATCATCACGCCACCTCGACGCTATCACGACGCACCTGCAACCACGACGAATTGCCGGTGGAACCGACGACGAAACAACGCACCCGCAACGACGACGAATTGCCGGTGGAACAAACGACGGAACCACGCACCCACAACGACAACGAATTACCGGTGGGACATATGACGCAACAACGCACCCTCAACGATGACGAATTGCCGGTGCAACGGACGCCGCAACAACGCAACTGCAACGACGACGAATTGCAGGTGAAGCAGACCGCTTACACTGACGCAGAGCACTCAAAGACTCAGAAGCCTGACATTCGCGAGCAGCTTTCGTTGGACATACCCGTAGTACCGGATAGTAGCCATGTTCGAGCTCTGTTTGATACTATCGCTGATTATTCTATCTTGAGCAGCCAGTTTGCCACAGTTCTCAAGAAGGTTTGGACTCCGTGCGCTGGGACACACGTTCGCACTGCGGGTGTCCATCTGATTACTCCTCTGGGCATGTGTATGGCCAGAGTTCAAATTGAAGGGCCAACATTTGTGGTAAGCTGCCTTGTTCTGAAAAGCTGTTCGCGTGACCTGATTCTGGGCGGAGATTTTTTGCTTGAATATGGCGCAATTATTGACCTCCGGGATTTTAAGGTCTCGTTTTCTACTGAGAAAGCAATGGCCCTCAGCGGTGCAAAGCGACCACTCAATGTGCTTCGACTTTACGAGGACAGTGTCACTCTGCCACCCCGAACCAGCACCTTCGTTAATGTCAAATGCAATGCCCTTCACGATGGTGACGCAATATCCGAAACTAACGTCTCGTTACTGTTGACACAAGGAGTCTGCGCGGCCCGCAGTTTGATCCATCTTCACCGTGGTGAGTCCAAGGTACTTGTTACCAATTTTTCGCACGAGTATCGGCATCTTTTTCGTGGCACTTCTGTAGCTTTCGCCGAACGAATCTTTGATGTCTCCGAGTGCTTGTCCACAGAAACCGTGCCACCGCCCACATCCCTCGACAATCTCGATGTCAGCTGAGAGCTATCGGTCAGTCAGCGTGACCAGCTGTTTTCATTGTTACTCGAATTCAGAGTGTTTTGCGTCGTCGTCAAAAGTGAATCAAGCTCCCTTCGCCAAGCACCAGATCGTGACGTGCGATGATGTGCGCCCAATCCGCCAGAACCCCTACATCGTCTCTTCGACCGAGCGCGAAGTTATTAAGTCACAATTAAGTTAAGGAAATGCTCGAAGATAAGGTTATCCAGCCTTCCAATAGCCCGTGGTCCTCCCCGTTCGTTCTAGTTAAAAAGAAAGACGGCAAGTTACGTTTTTGCGTCGATTACCGCAAACGGAAAGCCGTAACCAAGAAGGACTTCTACCCCTTGCCGCGGATTGACGACTCTCTCGACCGCCTTCGGCGTGCAAAGTATTATTGTGCATCGATCTAAAAAGTGGCTACTGGCAGATTGAGGTCGATAAGCGAGATCGTGAGAAGATGGCCTTCGTCACACTCGACGGCCTTTGCGAATATAAAGTTCTACCTTTCGGCCTGTGTTCTGCGCCGGCCACATTTCAGCGGATGATGGACACTGTCCTTGCCGGCCTTAAATGGCAGTGTTGCCTAGTCTACCCAGATGACGTGGTGGTGTTCGCAGAATCATTTGCACATCTCAAGCGCCTGCGGTCAGTACTCGAAGCCCTTCGATCCGCTAACCTGACACTTAAGCCACAGAAATGCCACTTTGGCTACCGAGAGCTCAAATTTCTCGGCCATGTCGTCAGCGCCGCCGGCATGAAGCCCGACCCTGACAAGCCTGCTGCTGTTGCGGAATTTTCGATTTCACGTGACAAGAAAGCTGTTCGCCGATTTCTTGGCTTGCGCAGTTACTACCGGTGTTTTATCGATATCTACGCTGATCTCGCTGAACCGCTGACTCGGCTCACCCGGGAAGATACCCCTTTTGTTTGGACTCTCGAACAAGAAGCCGCTTTTGCCGAGCTGCGTCTAAGTCTCCAATCGCCGCCTGTTCAAGCCAATTTCGGTGAGCAGGGGTAAACAGAAATACACCCCGACGCCAGTAACATCGGCCTTGGGGCGATTATCGTGCAACGTCAAGAGGGTGTTGAACGAGTCATCGCCTTTATGCCAGCCGTACTCTATCCCGCGCCGAGACGAGCTATTAATCTACTGAAAAGGAATGCCTTGCCATTATTTGGGCTACTGCGAAATTTTGCCCCTACCTTTAAGGTCGCCCATTTAAAGTGGTCACTGACCACCATTCTTGGTGTTGGCTGGTCAACCTGCGTGACCCATGCGGCCGCCTGGCGCAATGGAGCCTTCGCCTACAGGAGTTCGATCTCATTATTGTCTATAAGTCCGGACATAAGCATGAAGATGCTGAAACGCTCTCCTGTGCGCCTGTCGAGCTCGCTTCACCAGACGCGGATGACGCTGGCAGTTTCCTCGGAGCTGTTGATTCTTCAGATATGTCTCATCAGCAGCGTGCTGATCGAGAGTTACGAGCACTGATTGATTATTTAGAAAGTCAGCCAGCCACCATACCTAAGTGCTTTTCTCGGAGCCTGTCAACTTTCTGCCTGAGAGGTGGTGTGCTTTATAAACACAACTGTATATCCGAGTCGAGAACCTACCTCCTCGTGGTACCCACAGCACTGAGAGAGGAAATCTTTTCCGCGAGCCACGATGAACCAACTTCTGGCCACTTAGTCTATTCTCGCACACTTGCTAGAATACGACAGACATTCTACTGCCCAACATTGCCACTGCTGTTAAGCGCTATGTCAAGAGCTGTCGGCAATGTCAACGTAGGAAGGTTCCGCAATCAAAGCCTTCAGGCCTCCTCATGCCCATAATACCACCACGAGCACCGTTTGATCAAGTCGGCATGGACCTTCTCGGTCCTTTCCTTCGGTCCTCCGGTGGCAACCGTTGGATGATCATCGCCACAGACTATCTGACTCGCTATGCCGAGACCAAAACGTTACCTAGTGGTACAGCGTCTGAAGTTGCCCATTTGTTTGTACACCAGATCATACTGCGGCACGGTGCTCCTACCTGTATTATTACTGATAGGGGGAATGCCATTACTTCACAAATGATGGCCGAAGTCTTTCGTCTCAGCGGCACAGTGCATCGAAAAGCTACTGCGTACCATCAGCAGACCAATGGGATGACGGAAAAGCTTAATAAGACCATCGCGGATATGCTGGCGATGTACGGGGACGCCCTGCACAAGACTTGGGATGGGATCATACCATATATGACATTTGCATACAATACGGCAGTCCAAGAGACTACACGTTTCACACCGTTTCTCCTCGTTTACGGCAGGGAGGTTCAGACAATGCTGGAAACAATGCTACCTTGCCAAACAGATACCGAACTTTGTTCTGACGCCGAGCAGTTTGCCCAAAATGCAAAATGCTGAGCAAGCACGCCAACTAGCACGCGTCCACATCACCCAGCAACAGGACAGTGATTCGCGCCGGTACAACCTCCGCCACAGACAAGCTTCCTAACACACCGGGGACCAGGTATGGGTGCGAACTCTCGTTCGACGCCGCGGCCTGTCAGACAAGCTAATTTACCGCTACTTTGGACCACATAAACTCGTGCAGCGCATTATCAACGTCAATCAAGAGGTACTCCCGGAATGGATCAGAGCACACAGGTTGTCGGCTACCTCGTCCAGAGACAGTTCATGTCTTGCGATTGAAGCCGTACTTTGCGTGGTGACTGACAAACTGCCTCTGCAAACTTTTTTTTTTGTTGCTTTTGTCCGCTCGTGTGCACGTGTGACTGTGTGCGTTACGCTAAAGGAGAGAGGAATGTCACGGGGCTCTCGCAGTTAAAACGACGTTGAAGTGAATCGGCTCTGGACTCGCAGGACGTACCTAAAACTCGGACCGTGCAATTCCACCTGTACCGACTCTGTTAACCTAGCCCCAGTCGCCAACACTGTGACAATATTTTGTTGTGTTTGTTTTTTGACGAGGAAAATGACATAGTCACCGGGAGAGCCTTCATCAATTTCTTCCTTGCGCAAGATGCCCCGATATGTATCTCGAATGACTGCAGCTACTTGCATCTGTTTCTACACTTTTCCATGTTGTTCCAGGCTTCCAGTTCCCGGCTTTACTATACCTTCTTATTTGTAGCGATTTGTAACACAATGCTTCTTATAAAATGTGTGATCAAATATTTCAGTGCAGTTAAAAAGGTAAATAAGAAAGAGAGCAGTTTGTATGAAACCACTGCTTCATGTTGTGTGCTACTGCGAAACGCGGCTCTATAAAGGCCAAAAATTACAACTTTGCCCTAACCATCTAAGAAAAATTTACAGTAAGGACCTCTATGATCGCGTAATCGCTACCTGCATAAGATAATTCAGCCTTGCTTAGCATCTTAGAGAAGCTTGGCTGTATTTTCCACAAAAACGTTGCGATCCTCGATTTTATTACGTTTGTATGTATGGCATGCTTAAAATGTAATATTAAAACCCTTGCGCTAAACATTGATGATTTAGTTCAATATTTTAATAGGTAAAATAAAATCTCAATTGAAAGCTTTGCTATAGAAGCCAAAACATAGCTAAAGTAGGCGCCAAAAACCTCGGGCGTTGAAATTAGTGGTCTCAGAAGCCGCTGGGGGTAACTGTGACCGTGGAGTAGCTCAGCCGCAGTGACCTATGGGTGTGTTCACTCTTTATTTATTTATTGTTCTCTATAAAAAAAAAACGAGAAGAGCGCGTTACATGCCGAGATAAAAAAAAAAAAGAATAAAAAATAACGAAGGTAAGTTGGCGGTTAAAGTGGGTTGTTCCAGGCACGGAAACATTTCGATATGATTCCTCCAATTTACTCCCGTTCAAGTTCAGTTCCTTCTTTCCACTTGGTAACGCGTGTTACTATATGAGGCTCCATTGATAGCCATCATGGCTTTTTCGTTGACGGCGCACTTAGTTCCAGAACCTTAAAATAAGCAGGTGGTAAAAATATTCAGAGCACATTTTTGCTCTCATTTTTTCGTGACATCCCTTTATGAATAAAATTACTGCATCCTAAATAAATTCCGTCACGACATGGTTGACGTGCACGCTAAGAAATGAGATATTGACTGCGCCTTTTCTTCAAAGGCGATGTGCATTTTTCGTTTTTATGAGGTTTCTTTTTCCTTTTCACTAGGCGGAAAAAAAACGAAAGCCGGCGGTCCAATTGACATTCCCGGCTTCTCCAGCCTTTGGCAGGAAGCGTCTTGAATAAACAGCATAAAGAATAGCCATGGCCGACTTCGATGCGAGGGCCCCTCCGCCCCCCCCCCCCCTTTTTCTTTTTTTTTTTTGAAATCGGCATGCAAAGCCTAACTTTTATTATGCGGCGAAACCAAAAGCCAAAAACCAGTAGCCTAATTGACTTCTCGTTTGCCCATTTTAGTCTTTGGTACTTTCAAATTGCGGGCAAATCCTTTCAAATGACCTTCTTCGGCTCTTTTCGCAATTGCGTGACGTCACATCCTCTACCTCACAATAAGTCACTTCTTATTTACCGCGTTTTGTCTTTGGTAGATTCAAATTGGGCGCCAATTTCTTCCTATACCCTTTTCACTTCTGGTTGCGTGACGTCCCATCCTAGATGCCATATCCACTACGCACCCGTTTCTCTCTTTCCGCTTTCACTCCCACCTTCCTTCTTTCGCTTACGGCACGGTTCAGATGTCCCAAAAACAAGAGTGACAGATACTGCGCCTTTCCTTTTCTGTGAACCAGTTATTCTAATATATACCTAATTAACTTATTCACCTAATCATTTTTTCTGTAGCAACATCACGTCAACGTAGCCTATCGATTGACACCCCTCATTAACCTGTATTAGTTCTCAATTACCCTACCCGCAACTGCTGCGGACACGATTTTGCGGACGTAGTCTGCAGACACGGTCTGCGGATAAAAATCTATGAACATAGCGAAGTAAAGCTTTCACGTTATTAATGACAACAAAAGCGCCCTCGTCTTCTAGTATATATTGGCGCCAAGTATGAAAAACGACGATGCTCCAGGAACCGAGCAGCTGCGGTGCATTCCACATTCCGCAGCGGTGACGTCTCGGGTTACAGTGAGGGCGATTGAAATATGGCGTTGCGGCCTCAGTGTATGACGTACCTTGCGGCCTCACAATTGGCAGCTGTTATGCACGGAGATGCTTTGTGAGTGTACAAGGCGCGAAGAGTGTTACAGCCGAAGTGCAAGAACAAAAACGGAATAGTCGCAGCGGATTGGCGCCAAATGGGAGCGGAAAGTGGCATCGCTGCTCATAAGCGTCGATGACTTCTCACGTTAACTTATCAGTGGCATTTGAATGCAGAAACTAAGGCGTTTAAGGACTTTGTAGTCAACAGAAGGAATTGATATAATTGTGAATTAGCTCCCGCCTTTGCGAAGAGGTCCCCGCGCAGCCGACATGGTCCATTTCCGAGGACAACACTCAGAGTCTCGAAATATCAAACAGCGTGAGCAACTGGCTGTCGTGAACAGCTTTTTCTAACACACGCGTTATGCATAGTCACCATCAGGTTAGCAAGTGCGCTTGAGTTTCAAACATGATGTGTTTGCTTTAGTTCTGTAGAGCGTGGAACTCAGTAGATGGAGATAGAGAGAAAGAGTGTGTGTGTGTGTGTGTGTGTGTGTGTGTGTGTGTGTGTGTGTGTGTGTGTGTGTGTGTGTGTGTGTGTGTGTGTGTGTGTGTGTGTGTGTGTGTGTGTGTGTGTGTGTGTGTGTGTGTGTGTGTGTGTGTGTGTGTGTGTGTGTGTGTGTGTGTGTGTGTGTGTGTGTGTGTGTGTGTGTGTGTGTGTGTGTGTGTGTGTGTGTGTGTGTGTGTGTGGAAGCGCATGCCGGGCCTTGGTCGGTCAAATTTACATGTGCTTGGAAGCCAAAGGCTCATTCGAACGCGAAAGATGCTGGAGAGAGAGAGCGAGAGAAGAAGTGAAATGCAGGGATGTTAACTAGGCGAGAGTGAATGCTGCCCGGCTCCTTAAGTCTCTGCGCTGAGTTCCGGTCATCACAGCGTCAGTTACATCAAATACATGCCCGTAACATCTTGGTGGAGCTGCTGGGTGCTCTCCATTCTATCTTCGACACGTCTTTCTTACGCAAAGAAACAAAAACTCCATTCATTTCTGCGCGTGAATGTTATATTAATTTCCAGTCCTTTGCAGTAATCTTATTTTCGCTCTATTAATTTTCCCCACAGTTAGATCTCACATATCATCATCATCGAGTTGATATCCCCCTGGCAATAGGCAGCTGCACGTGTTTTCTTCCAAGTAGCGCAACCAGTCGCATTGACCTTGACTGCGCCCGTGTATTATAATATTGCAGCGCTGCTATTGACGTTCGGACGAACGAAACGCACGCAGTGACCGTGTGCAAGTAAGGGGCTGCCCCTAACTTAAAGGGCTGCATCTAGGCACAGATTAACAATACAGAGCCTGCCTCGAATTAGGCGACATGTTTGCTTTTCCTTCGTTGTTTTTTCGTCAGTGGGAAAGCCCGATGAGATCTCCGTCCAAGATTGCTGTCAGTGGTCTGCACATCGCTTATCGCTAATAGTGGCTCGGGCGTCCTGTGCTTCGCCCGTCGGCCGCTCATATCGAGATGGAGAGCGTAAAAACCTCGTTAATTCAAAATGTGTTTGGCAGCGCGGCACTACATTAGCGCATAAGGCTCCTCTATTTTTTCAAAGCTAGCGAAATGTCTTGATATAGCTGCGCCTCAATGCGATATAATTTTTAGCAGCACGTGACCTCTTCGCCGCCAAGCTCCGCCCAAAGGGTCCGGCAGTGCACGCTGCGCCGCTGAAATGCACGGAGGTCTGCGTTTGCGAGCGTCATATTGGCCTACTAGCCTCGGCGAGCCATTTTATCGGCGAGCCATTCTCGTTATGCCTGAAATCGGCATAGCCATTAAGGCGAAAGCCTTTAACGTCTCAAACTATAGGTGTTAGTCAAGTCACGCTATAGAAGTCAATCATCGTGACAGCCACGCCGAGCACGTGATAAACGTATCTTAATTCTCCTAGTCTAGCGTCATGCTAGCGCGGTTGTCACGGAGACCATCACCGCTAGTTAGTGGTAGACAGTAACCGATGATGAGTTAATCATCATCAGCCTCGTTTTAATACCAAGCAGTCCATCGCTATGCCTCCGATGCAGCCGTGTTGGCCACATTCGTAGGCACTGCCGTACACCACGTTGTGACGACTGCCGACGCTTCGGTCACACCACAGAAGAGTGCGTCGTTACCTAAGCGAACAAGCTGCGGCATCGTGTGTTGCCACCCGACGACGCTCTACAAGAGCATATTATGGACGCCACAGAAGTGCTCGACGCGGCTGGTGTCCTTTCAGTCGCTACTGGCAACACGGCGTCCACAGCTAATACATCGGTTGTTCCTTAGGGTGCCCCCAAGGAGAGCGAGGAGAAAGTAGACGAACGTGAGACGCTGCCTGGATATGAGACGCCGAATCCGGCACATGATAGGGAGCCTGCCACCTGATCTAATCCTGCCAAAGATGCCGCCCCGGTTTCTCCAGCCACTAAGGTCAATGTTGAGGAAGAGCTTGCGGGTCAGGCCACTCTACCTGTAACTGAGGCCGTCCCTCTTGTTGAAGGGCATCTATAAGCGCCGGGCACATTGCCCATCTGACTAAAGTGAAGATGGTGATGCGGAAAGCGTGAAGCATCGCCGCCGCCGGCGCACGTCGAAACACAAAGGGATGTGCCAACGGTCGCGTTCCCGGAGTCGTGGTGGAGGTCCGGAGGCTACGTCGCCGTCTCCGAAAAGACAAATGCAAGCCTAGTTAGCCCTTGTGTGGTCACCATGGCGACCCCTGAGGAGCTGGTATTTGCAACGATAAATCTGTGAGGCCACAGGTCTCATCAGAAGCATATGCAACTTCGCCGACTTTTCAGCAGCAGTTGGCTTGATTTTGTCGCCATCCAGGAAACGAAGGTTGAGAGTGAGAAGGATACAGAGGGGGCACTAAGACCCTTTTTGTCTGATTACAATGTTATTGCGAAGCATGCTGTTGGTTTTTCAGCGGGTTCCTTCTTGTTTTTGGGAAAGGTTCTCCCTTATTCTGCGTTATCTTACTATTCCGACTGTGAAGGGCAAAATATGCTGTGATGTTTTGCTCCACAGGGAGCCATGCAGACTTATCAATACTTATGCGTCCAATAGTGCAGTTGAGCGTGTTGATATATTTGAATACATGGCTAATCTTCTAGATTGTGTTAAGAATGTTGTGCTAATGGGAGACTTTAATTGTGTATGTTACCTGAATGATTGTGCTGGGCCTATTGTACACAGAGACAAAAGTGAAGTGTTGTCGCGTGTTATAGATGACTCGGGACTCTTTGATACAGGGGCCTTATGTCGTGCAACTACACTATTCACGCATATCCAGGGGAGGTCCCACGCGCGCCTAGAGAGGATTTCTGTTTTTTCTCGCTGGTTTCCCGTGATATGTTGTGTGAAACTGTACCGGTTTCTTTTTCAGGTCATTATACGATAGTTGCTCGGCTCGGGAAAACTTACTGTTCAAAAGTTTGGCCGCGTTGGGAGCTGTTGAAGCCAAATTCTTCGCTTGTAAATACCCAGCAGTTTGCCTTTCGGATAGGCTCACATCTGCAAGTGTGTTTGACAGGTGCGATGGCAATATTTGCTGCTTGGGAGCTGTTTAAACAGGAGGTGCTAGAGATAGCTATTGAAATTGGGTCTGTTAGGTCATTTTACAGGAAATTTCAAGAGAGGACATTGGATAAGAGTAGAGTTTGTATAACCTCTATAAATTAAAATGTGAGGCACCTGGAGTATATTTAGACAAAATTGCTACGGTAAAGTGTGACCTACAAAAACAGGACACTGAAAGATAGAGGGGTGCCCGAGTTTGATCTCGCACAAATTGCGCTTCGCACTGTGAAACTCCTACGCGACAAGGTCTTCTTGACGAGCCCCGTCATGCTACTGCCAAGTTGATACCGGGAATGATGTCCAATGGCACCCTAGTAACGAAAACGTGTGACATCATCTCTGTGTTTCCGAGCTATTACGCGACAGTGTTCAGTGACGTTTCTGCTACATTTAATTCAGACCAACTAGCTAACTTCACACCTCTTATAACGCTTTTATCAGGTAATGACTGTGCTCTTATCAATGGCCCTTTCATGTTGGAAGAAATAGGACAGGCAACTGACCAATTACCCCTCTCCAAAACCAATGGCCTTGATAGCATATCATGGGAGTTTTACAAAACTTTGAAACCTCTGCAGAGCACTGTCTTGCTGCAGATGTGGGGTCCTTCCTCAGTCCTTTACTTGAAATCACACAGTCTTAATTCCAAAGAGTACTGATAAAGAAAAATTGCTCTCAGTGTATGGTTACAGGCTAATCACTTTGGCAAATGTGGACTACTATATTTTTGCGAAAGTACTATCAAATTGTTTACAACGTGCGATGACGGTTCTCATTGGCCCTCATCATACGTGTGGCTTGAGCGATTCTACTTTCCGCTCCCATTTTGCGCCAAGCCGCTGCGAATATTCCGTTCCCGTTCTTCACTTCAGCTGTAACACTCATCGCGCCTTGTAAATTCACAAAGCATCTCCCTGCATAACTGCTGCCAATTATGAGGCCGTAAGTATGTCATACACTGAGGCCGCCACGCCATATTTCACTCGCCCTCACTGTAACCCGAGACGTCACCGCAGCGGAATGTGGAATGCACCGCAGCGGCTGGGTTCCTGGAGCATAGTCGTTTTTCATACTTGGCGCCAATATATACGAGCAGACGACAGCGCTTTTTTTGTCACTCTTAACTCGAAACCGTTACTTCGCTATGTTCACAGATTTGTGTCCGCAGGCCCTGTCCGCAGACCGTGTCCGCAGACTGCGTTCGCAAAACCGTGTCCGCAGCAGTTGGAGGTAGTTGAGAAGCAGCAGAGGTTAATGAGTGTGGTCAAACGATAGAGACTGACGTAATGTTGCTGCAGAAAAACAATAGGCCAATTAGTTAAATAGGTAATTATTTAGGATATCTGGTTCTCAGGAATGGAAAGGCGCAGTATCTGTCACACTTGTTCTCTGGACACCTGTACCGCGCTGTAAGGGAAAGGAGGAAGGTGGAAGTGGAAGCGGAAAGAGAGAAACGAGTGCCGGTAGTTGATATGACGTCAAGGTTGTGACGTCACGGACCCGGAAGTGAAAAGGGCATAGGAAGGGATTGGCGCCCAATTTGAAAGTACCAAAGACTAAAAGGGGTGAATAAGAAGAGAATTATTGTGAGGTAGAGGATGTGACGTCATGCAACCGGAAATAGAGCCGAAAAACGGCATAAGAAAGGATTGGCCAGCATTTTGAAAGTACCAAAGCGTAAAATGGGCAAGCAAGAAGTCAATTGAGCTACTAGAAACAACCAGAAGCAACCAGAAGCAACCAACAGCAGCATCTATGTTTTCGCATTACTCCAATGTAGATTCTGCAGTGCTCTTTTTTTTTCTTCAGAATGCTTAACGCACTTGTGTGCTTACGTAACCTGCTACCGCCCTACTGCACATATCACGCTTAAGTTCCAATATGAACAAAATGGCGAATTGTCAAAAATAGGCCCCAGGTTTTGCGTCCATGTTTTGCGTTGATTTTCATCTGAATCGAAATCGCGAACATACTCAAGTAAGGCTTTCACCTTAAAACATAAAGCCACCGCAGAGAAGGCGACTGTTCGCAACAATAAAAGATTCCAATAGGTAACGTGATTATTACCGAGAGCCTGTTCTGTACTGCACAAACAGTACTAGATATCCTCTAATATACAGGCCACAAACAGGTTGGAGCTCTTTTGAAAACAAAATAATGTTTCATAAATGAGATGCAACGCGTCAAGAAAACCCGTTGCTTGCGATCCGGCCAAGGCGCAAGCATCGTGCATATACAGTGAGGTAATCAGCCTTTACAAAATGATTTGAAATACGCGCTACCCTGTTATAGCCGCGCCAAATAAAGGGTTTTTGTTATGATACGTGTGAAACAGAGATCACAAATTCTGTCTTAAACGGAAACTGAAGCAATTTTAAATCGCATTAAATTCCGTGTTTTGAAAGAAGGGTTTTTTAAAACGTGTGTCAATTTTTTTCTGAATTGTGTCGATAAGAAAAACAGAAATCACTTGTTAGAAACAACCTAAGTTCACGCCCTCTTCGCTGCCGGGAGCTGCGTGGGCGGGGCGGCGGAGCGCCCAAACTGGGAACAGGCGGATGTGGCGTCAATCTCGGAATGCCGGGCGCGCGCTTTGCACGCTTGCTTCGCTGCATGGAACAGGGGCGGCGCCACGAGCACAAAACCCAACAGTGCCATAGCTACGCTGACATGACATCAAGAGCACGTGAAGCAACAACACGGCATACTGAACGGAGACGCACATTATGCGCACCCACGCCGGCTGGAGAAGTTCACGACCGCTCCAACCATTCAAACGACGCTCCGGACACGAGCGAAACGGTCGAGATGTACTGGCAGCGAGCCAGCCGAAAAATCACATTGCTTTCTCTTCATGCCTCAGGATAAAAAGCGCTAAACGGATAGGGCAGCGTGCCCTTCTTCTATGAGCATTCGCGATGAACGTGACTTGAACATTGCGCAAACGGAAAAGAGTCGAGTTTCATCCGCTTAATGAAGGTTGGCCTCTGTCAGAGACAGACATCTCTAATTTTGGATTGCTCAATCCTCCCCCACCATTATCAGATATAGAGGAGAGCTGGCACCCAAAAGTGCTTCCTGCTCAACAAACCATCTCACTTTTTGTTCCGAATGCAACTGAAGTCGAAATCAGTTGTTTTCGACGTTGTGTCTTCTGCAACGGCCGCATAAACGATGTTACAGGCATGTGTCATACACATTAGTTTTAATAACAGAAAATAAAATTCTTTTTTACTTGATCTTGCGCATTGTAATAAAGGCTCTACTACAAACAGTCTTATAAATCAACAATTGCAAAATAAAATGATGTTGTTTTATAAAATTATGTTTGTGGCCAGAAATTTTGCTTCGGAAGTTACCCGGGAAAAGGAAAGCTGAACACGTGAGGGGAAGCGTGTGAAGAGGGTAAGGACGCGCTTGCTATTATGAAGAGAGGATGATAAGTAGAAGAAGGCGCATGCGTCAGACGAGCGGGGGGGGGGGGAAGCGGGGGGACGCTGTTTTGACGCCTTTTGGTTTCGCCGCGAAACCAAGGTTAGGCCTTGCAGGCCGATCTGCAAAACAAAAAAGAAAAATGGGGGCCGCAGAGGCGTTCGCGCGCTTGCATCGAAGTCGGCCATGGCTATTCTTTATACTGTTTATTCAAGGTGCTTCCTGCCAAAGGTCGGAGAAGCCGGGAATGTCAATTAGACCGCCGGCTTTCGTTTTTTTTTCAACGAAGTGAAAAGGAAAAAGAAACAAAATAAAAACGAGAAATACATATCAGCTTTAAAGAAAAGGCGCAGTCAATATCTTTTCTTGGCGTGCAGGTCAACTATGTCGTGACAGAATTTATTTAGGACGCAGTAATTTTATTCATAAAGGGATGTCAGGAAAAAATGAGAGCAAAGATGTGCTCCAAATATTTTTACCACCTGCTTATTTTAAGGTTCTGGCACTAAGTGCGCCGCAAGCGAAAAAGCCATGAAGGCTAGCAATGAAGCCTCATATATTAGTAACACGTGTTTCCAAGTGGAAAGAAAGAACTGAACTTGAACGGGAGTAAATTGGAGGAACTATTTCAGAATGTTTTTGTGCCTGGTTACAACCCACTTTAGCCGCGAACTTACCTAATTATTTTTTCTTCTTTTTTTTTATCTCGGCATGTAACGCGCTCTTCTCGTTTTTTTTTTTCTTTCACAGCGAACCATCCCTAAGTAAATAGTGGACACTCCCATAAGTTCCTGCGGCTGAGTTACTCCACTGTCACAGGTGCCCCCAGCGGCTACTGAGACCACTAGTTTGAACGCCCGAGGTTTTAGGCGCCTACTTTAGCTAAGTTTCGGCTTCTGTAGCAATGCTTTCAAATTAGCTTTAATTTTGACTATTCAAATATTGAGCTAAATCATCAGTGTTTAGAGCAAGGGCTTTAATATTACATTTCTAAGCATGCCATACAGACAAACGAAATAAAATTCAGGATGGCAAATTTTCGCGGGAAATACTGCCAAGCTTCTCTAAGAAGCTAAGCAAGGCTGAATTATCTTATGCAGGTTGGGATAACGCGATCATCAGTTCAGTTCAGTCGTTCAGTCGTGTTCGACACTTCGTGACCCTATGGACCACATCACGCCACGCTTTCCGATCTCACACTATTTTCCTAACATCACATAACTTCATCTGCAGCGCCTCAAGGATGTCACCTAACCATCGCATTCGCTGCCTACCCCTTCTCCGATGACCCTCAACGTTTCCCAACATCAAATCTTTCTGCAGCGACTCATCTCTTCTCATCAGATGACCAAAGTAGCTGAGCTTTAATTTTAGAATTTGACTCTTCTATGAGCATTCAGGGTTAATTGTCGACAATATCGACTGATTTGATCTTCTGGCAGTCCAAGGTACTCTCAAGAACGGGATCATAGCGGTCCTTATTTTAAATGTTTCTTAGAGGGTTCGGGCAATGTTGTAACTGTTTGCCTTTATCGAGCCCCGTTTACCTTTTATTTACCTTTTTACCTACACAGTATTACTTGAACACACATTTTATAAGATGCATCGCATTACAAATCGCTACAAAAAAGAAGGTACAGTAAAGCCAGGAACTGGAAGCCTGGAAAAACCTGGAACAGTGTGGAAACAGATGCAAGTCATCATCATCATCATCAGCCTGATTATACCCACTGCAGGGCGAAGGCCTCTCCCATATTTCTCCACTTAACCCGGTTCTGTGCTAGCTGCATCCACTTGACCCCTGCGAACTTCTTAATCTCATCCGCCCACCTAACTTTCTGCCGCCCCCTGCTACGCTTTCCTTCCCTTGGAATCCAGTTTGTTACCCTCAGCGACCATCGGTTATCCTCTCTTCGCACTACATGTCCTGCCCATGTCCATTTCTTCTTCTTAATTTCTACTAGAATGTCGGTAACTTGAGTTATTTCTCTGACCCACTCTGCACGCTTTCTATCTCTTAATGTTACCCCTACCATTTTTCGTTCCATAGCCCTCTGGGTTGTCCTCAACTTAAGTAGAACTCTCTTGGTTAGCATCCACGTTTCAGCCCATAGATGCAAGTAGCTGCAATCATTCGAGATACATCTCGGGGCATCTTGCGCGACGAAGAAATTGATGAAGGCTCTCCCGGCGACTATTTCGTTTTGCTCGTCAAAAAACAGACAGAACAAAATATATGGCTGTCATTTTTATGGTAGTGCACGCTACAAGCAAAAATGTCCGAGAGCGCTGCAGAAAATGCACTGCAGAAAAGCGAAACTGAGATCTGCTGCTGCACATTGTATACACGCGCCCCTTACCAGCATTTGCTAGTAAGTCCGGGGCTCGTGCCGCATAGTGGAATTTTTTTTGTTGGCACGCGTTCGTTGCAGTGCTATATATATATAATTATAATTGGTTTACAGGAAAGCAAAGGCGCACAATGCGTCACACTTCCTCCTGCTAGTGCGAGACTGGACGGTACACCGTCGCTCCTGTCGCGTGGCGTTCCTTGGCGTGCTTTCTTTGCAATTCTCACTGAACTGTGGGATTGGCGGTAAGGCGTCATCCTATCCCGCGGAGTTCTTCTCATAGCCACGTGACATTGTGCCGTAAGCCGAAGTGCCGGAAGCGGAGGCGACGCGCACCAACTTTCTAGAGGTGTTTAAGGCGAAAGGCTTTCTTGGCACATAACCTCGCGTGCGCCAGATCTCTTTGCGAGGTTCCGCGCGATTCGTTCTCTTTGTCTAGCGTTCCTGCCGTTTCCATGGCAACGTAAGGAGCGCAACGACGAGCAGCGCTTTCGCGACTTTCTAAGCCTTCGTTTACAGATGGCACAGGATGTGAACTCTTCACGCGTTTCATCCAGACTCGTGGTGTCCCCACCGGGTAGAAAATCGCGTTAGTAAGCATGACGATAGCGTCCGATCGGATATGCTTGCTTACGTGCTCATGCGTGGTGGGCCAGTCGTCGACGTCATCAGGTGCACAAAAGATGCTCGGTACGCGAGGATGCGCCATGACAACAGTCGGCTCTAGCTTGGTCGCTGTCGATAGATATGTGATAGTCAACAACCTAAGCTGACGGCCACAGCGAAGTTTAAGGCTGTCTGTGGATTTAGAGTAACACCCAACGCCGACACCAAACTGTTGCAGGGAATGATTGAACGCAGGACCTACGTCCACAGTCGAGGGCACGAGAAATCAGCTCAAAAAGTATCTCCTGCTACAGCGCCGTTACCGTCGACTGCGGCACCCAATGTGGTTTTGAGCTCAGCTACTGAGGCCGTGGACGCGTACCCCAACCTTGGCTCTAGCAGCCGCAGTCGATAGGGATATGTAGTAGAAGACACTGGTATGTTACACCAAAATGATAATATAATAAGTTAGTTGTTTAACAGCAAAAGGTAAGGCGCAGTATCAGTCACTTTTTCTCTGAACATTTGTTTCGTGCCCTAAGAGAAAGGAGGAAGGTGAGAGAGAAAGTAGGAAGGAAGAGGAGCCGTGGTGGAGGGCTTTCGAAAATTTTCGACAACCTGGGGATCTTTGACAGGCATTGACATCGCAGTGCACACAGACGCCTCTTAATTTCGCCTGCATCTAAACGCAGCCGCCGGCGGTCGAGTTCGAAGAATGCTACTCCTGCAGAAAATACGAAGTAAGCGCATGCTGAAGAATTCTGCTTCCCCTAGACTACTAGGGAATCCTCCGTAATTCGCCGACTCTTTCTCATTACCGGTAATTCGGACGACACGCTTATACTT
The DNA here is from genome assembly GCF_055883805.1 of Amblyomma maculatum. Classification (NCBI taxonomy): domain Eukaryota; kingdom Metazoa; phylum Arthropoda; class Arachnida; order Ixodida; family Ixodidae; genus Amblyomma; species Amblyomma maculatum. The sequence goes on from NC_139350.1 coordinate 12,910,562, forward strand.
CCCATGGATGCCACTTGGTAGCGCAATGCAGAACATTCAAAACATGGGCATTGGCATGATCCGTAAGGAAAAACTTTACAAATAGAGTGGTGTTTGCATCACATGTCATTACAATCCGGAATTTGGAACCTAAGACCACTCTGCCGCATCGTAACCAGTGTGCCACGTCTGACAGGCTTATTAGTGTCCTTTCCTTTTTGTTTTCCCAACAACGAATGAATGCTCCCAAACAAACATTTTCAGAACACGTGGCGTAAGTAAATTCTGGTGTTGTGAAAATCTTTGTTTTAGGCACGAATTCATTCGCTGTTGTGAAAAAAAAAGTAAATTTAGAATAGACAAGGAGTTTACTCTTATATTTTCTTCGGATGGCAGAAAATTGATCGTTACTGTATACTGCTCTCATATGGCATCCTGACCTCGCAAAGCACTGCCCAATTACGGCCCTTTGCACAGACTACCATTATTAAAACCTTCACGAGAGTGGGTCCATCGGTCACCATGATTTTTCTGCTTTCGCATGTAATTAAGCATCGTAAAGAACTGAATCATCTGATGAATTTGGGGTCAATGTCTGTAGGAGTATTTGGTATTAGCAGTGCTGGCTTAACATTCAGCTGAATCCCTGGTAATGTCCGTCTTCTACTCCCTCCTTCAACCTTCCGCGATGCCGGGGTTAACCCATTGCGTTCTCGGCTTTTGGAGTTGGCTCTGTGTCCGTGACGTGGAAAGAAGGGGTTGACTCCCGGTGTTGAAATCGCTTGGAGTAGGAAGCAGCATCTTGCTGTTCGCATGATTTTCAGTAGGGAAAAGTGAGTGAGAGACTGGAGCAGGAGAGAGGTCTTACAAGCTAATACTAGAATAACTGCCTGCTTCGAAGGCTGTCTTTCACAGTCAGTAGGTAGCTCCGTGGCATAGTAATAACAAAAAAAAGTCGCTTGTGGAAAGGAAAGGCTTTGTAAATGTCACACTTCGCGGTGAACACCTGACCAATGACTCGTAGAAAGTGGTCGACAAAGATGCATGTCAAAACAGGAGTGATGCGGATTAACCTCAAGCCACGTACGGTAGAACGTACCCTGAATTAGCATTGCGCATTGCAGCCTTTTGCGATTGACCTGCATATCCAAACACGGCTGTCATGACAGCTGGCCACTCAAAAGGAGGGCTGAAGCAAGCAGTGAGTAAAAGTGGATTGATTTCTTATTTCCATGAGACATGAAGGCATATCGTGTATTCGAGCGCCTTTTATGCATTCCAAAAGCCGAAGAACTTTCATTTTCGCCGCGTTCAGCTTCGAGTGTGCGAGAGAGAAGAATAGTTTCTCACTTGACATTGAGTTGAAGAGATTAGCCTTTGCTGAGGTGTCCTGTTGGCGCCATCCACATATGCGAGGTCTTAAATTGTCCCAAAATGCTTGTATTACACTCCTCAGCGAGTCTCAGAAATAGTGTCCGCACTATGAAGGTTCAACAATGTACGCGGATTAAAAGAAAGAATGACAGGGAAGCTTACTCTTAGGCAGGCGTGGAAGGAAAGTACCATGAGTGAGGACGCGAGCACCAGTTGAATTATATTATTGGTAACCGCTGTATTAATTCGTTAGTGCAAACATCAGACAATCGTGGCGTGTGCTGTGGCGTTGTCTCATAAACATCCGCCTTCTTACGCAACACGTCGTAAGGCCACCGTGTCGCAGAAAAGCCGGTTTCGGCGTTCCCATTGTTTTAACGCATTTAACGCGCAAATCAGCGTTAAGCAGCAAATAAAATTGGCAGTGCTTTAGCTCCAGTTAAACTAGTTAAGTTTAGAAAGTAACAGCTGCATGGCTATTTGTAGAATACAATCAGCATTTCATTGAACGCATCAAAGTTCACCGACGATCTGTAATTTGTTTGGAGGAAAGGAAAGGCGTAGTATCTGCCTCTCGCGAATCCCGCTATCATCCTCACGGTAGTCGAGGGAAATCATGAAGAGCATTTCACGATCCTCGCAAATGTTCATACTTGCCAGAAGAGTTCAAAATGTTATAAAAGGTCTTTTAAGGCCACAACAAGCGTGCACTATTAAAGGCCGCACTATCGGAATAAATGTGCCCATTGCAAGAACTGTTCTTAATTCAGAGACGTCTTTGCAGAACGAGTTTGTACGATGGAGCTTGATCTTGCGAAGGCTTTCGATAGAGTGTCGCACGAAATTCTTTTCGTAATACTAGAACACGTAAATGTTGCTTCGGTGATATCACAAGGTGTGCGGATGGCGTATGAAAACTGTGTCCCAAGTATTATTGTTAATATGCAGTTATCAGAAAGTGTGCCGGTCTATTCTTTAGTACAGCAAGGTTAACCGCTCTCACCTCTGCTTTTAGCTATTTATCTTGGGCCGTTTCTGTTATAATTGATACTACGATGAACGTGTCTACGGGTTCACTCTCCAGTCTACGAGGGTAAAAGTGCTGGATCACACAGACGATATTGCAGCTTTCTGCACAGATCGGGAAAGCGTTAAAGAAGTTAAAGAAAGAAAGTGGAAGGGATTGGCGCCCAATTTGAAAGTACCAAAGACTAAAAGGGGTGAATAAGAAGAGAATTATTGTGAGGTAGAGGATGTGACGTCATGCAACCGGAAATAGAGCCGAAAAACGGCATAAGAAAGGATTGGCCAGCATTTTGAAAGTACCAAAGCGTAAAATGGGCAAGCAAGAAGTCAATTAAGCTACTAGAAACAACCAGAAGCAACCAGAAGCAACCAACAGCAGCATCTATGTTTTCGCATTACTAACAATGTAGATTCTGCAGTGCTCTTTTTTTTTCTTCAGAATGCTTAACGCACTTGTGTGCTTACGTAACCTGCTACCGCCCTACTGCACACATCACGCTTAAGTTCCAATATGAACAAAATGGCGAATTGTCAAAAATAGGCCCCAGGTTTTGCGTCCATGTTTTGCGTTGATTTTCATCTGAATCGAAATCGCGAACATACTCAAGTAAGGCTTTCACCTTAAAAGATAAAGCCACCGCAGAGAAGGCGACTGTTCGCAACAATAAAAGATTCCAATAGGTAACGTGATTATTACCGAGAGCCTGTTCTGTACTGCACAAACAGTACTAGATATCCTCTAATATACAGGCCACAAACAGGTTGGAGCTCATTTCAAAACAAAATAATGTTTCATAAATGAGATGCAACGCGTCAAGAAAACCCGTTGCTTGCGATCCGGCCAAGGCGCAAGCCTCGTGCATATACAGTGAGGTAATCAGCCTTCACAAAATGATTTGAAATACGCGCTAACCTGTTCGAGCCGCGCCAAATAAAAGGTTTTTGTTATGATACGTGTGACCCAGAGATCACAAATTCTGTCTTAAACGGAAACTGAAGCAATTTTAAATCGCATTAAATTCCGTGGTTGGAAAGTAGGGTTTTTTAAAACGTGTGTCAATTTTTTCTGAATTGTGTCGATAAGAAAAACAGAAATCACTTGTTAGAAACAACCTAAGTTCACGCCCTCTTCGCTGCCGGGAGCTGCGTGGGCGGGGCGGCGGAGCGCCCAAACTGGGAACAGGCGGATGTGGCGTCAATCTCGGAATGCCGGGCGCGCGCTTTGCACGCTTGCTTCGCTGCATGGAACAGGGGCGGCGCCACGAGCACAAAACCAAACAGTGCCGTAGCTACGCGGACATGACATCAAGAGCACGTGAAGCAACAACACGGCATACTGAACGGAGACGCACATTGTACGCACCACACGCCGGCTGAAGAAGTTCACGACCGCTCCAACCATTCAAACGACGCTCCGGACACGAGCGAAACGGTCGAGATGTACTGGCAGCGAGCCAGCCAAAAATTCACATTGCTTTCTCTTCATGCCTCAGGATAAAAAGCGCTATACGGATAGGGCGCATTTCATCCGCTTAATGAAGGTTCGCCTCTGTCAGAGACAGAGATCTGTAATTTTGGATTGCTCAATCCTCCCCCACCATTATCAGATTTACAGGAGAGCAAGCACACAAAAGTGCTCCCTGCTCAACAAACCGTCCGACTAGTTCCCAATGTAACTGAAGTCGAAATAAGGGGTTTTCGACGTTGTGTCTTCTGCGACGGCCGCATAAAAGATGTTATTGACATGTGTCATACACATTCGTTTTAATCACAGAAAATAAAATTATTTTTTAGTTGATCTTGTGCGTTGTAACAAACGTTCTACTACAAACAGTCTTTTATATCAACAATTGCAAAATAAAATGATGTTGTTTTATAAAATTATGTTTGTGGCCAGAAATTTTGCTTCGGAAGTTACCCGGGAAAAGGAAAGCTCAACACGTGAGGGGAAGCGTTTGAAAAGGATAAGGGCGCGCTTGCTATTATGAAGAGAGGATGATAAGCAGAAGAAGGCGCGTGCGTCGGACGGGGGGGGGGGGAGGGGGGGGGGGCGCTGTTTTGACGCCTTTTGGTTTCGCCGCGAAACCAAGGTTAGGCCTTGCAGGCCGATCTGCAAAACAAAAAAGAAAAATGGGGGGCGCAGAGGCGTTCGCGCGCTTGCTTCGAAGTCGGCCGTGGCTATTCTTTATGCTATTTATTCAAGGCGCTTCCTGCCAAAGGTCGGAGAAGCCGGGAATGTCAATTAGACCGCCGGCTTTCGTTTTTTTTTCAACGAAGTGAAAAGGAAAAAGAAACAAAATAAAAACGAGCAATGCATATCAGCTTTAAATAAAAGGCGCAGTCAATATCTTTTCTTGGCGTGCACGTCAACTATGTCCTGACAGAATTTATTTAGGACGCAGTAATTTTATTCATAATGGCATGTCAGGAAAAAATGAGAGCAAAAATGTGCTCCAAATATTTTTACCACCTGCTTATTTTAAGGTTCTGGCACTAAGTGCGCCGCAAGCGAAAAAGCCATGAAGGCTAGCAATGAAGCCTCATATATTAGTAACACGTGTTTCCAAGTGGAAAGAAAGAACTGAACTTGAACGGGAGTAAATTGGAGGAACTATTTCAGAATGTTTTTGTGCCTGGTTACAACCCACTTTAGCCGCCAACTTACCTAATTATTTTTTCTTCTTTTTTTTTTATCTCGGCATGTAACGCGCTCTTCTCGTTTTTTTTCATAGCGAACCATACCTGAGTAATTAGGGAGTTTTAGAATAGGGGAACGCAAGGATTGGGGCCCCCAAGAAAATACCGTGCCGTGGCGTAACGTTCGAGCCGACCGGCGAGTTTTAGAATAGGGATTTTCCCGACGCAGCGGAGCGGGGCTTGCATTCGTCGATTGCAGCGCCCTGACGGTAAACCGTGAAAGCATTTAAATATATAAATGCCAAAACAACGCTATCTTATTAAACAGAAACTGCTGTCATTGTAAAAAATATCGTAAAAATACCAGTTATATAATCTGTTTTCTTCAGACAATACGAAATCGACCAATCTTAATCAATCCAGGCTGAGCCGGGAAACCTCATTTGAACCTTCCGCGCTTTCCGACGCCTGCTCCCTATGGCAACCACACGATGCGAACTCGCTAAGCCTAGCAGCTCGATAAATCCGGAAGCAATCAGACAATATGGCGCGTTTTATCGCTTAAATTTGGTGGTGCGGGCATCATGAGACATAGCACGAGCTTCGTTGGCCTTGTTACGACCGTGCATCATCCGCACTTGCGCGCTCTATTGTTCGCCTGTGGGCATGGATAAGTGCTGTGGATATGTGGTGTTGGTACAATGGCTCTAAGTGAGCCTGTTTCCAGGAATCCTGTTTTGTAAGCCTGTTTTGCTTTGTGGACACCCTGCAAATGCCAAATTGACCCTGTCAAGAGAACGTCTAGAAAAACACAAAGAAATGTCCCCCTGCGGGAAATAGCCGGAAGTGCTTTCGTTCAATTGTTCACCCTTCCCGTCGAGAAGCGCTATGGTCAAGTAAGGAATGCCTATTGTCCAAAGGTGGCGACAGAGTGACACGCCCGCTGACGTACAGGACAAGAAAGGAGCAAGGTGATTACGGCCATTAGAGGATTTCCTGGGAATGCAGGAAAGATTTGCAATTGTTGGAAAGGGACAATGCTGGGAGCCGTATGCGGCGCGCACGTGCACTTGGGTTTCTGAGAAGTAAATCCACTTGCCGGAACCAGCCTATCGATTCTTGGCTGAAGAATAGAAATGTACCTCCTCGCCGTTCCCAAGCTTTTCCCGCCAACAAGTGACCAGGCCCAACGAAACAATGCCGGGCCAGTCAGTGCTTCAGACCATCAGTGCAGTGATGTGTTCGATTGGATGCCGATATCTGAGGGGCGTGCCCTGGATTTGGTTGGTCCGCATCTTCAGAGAGGGGCTGGACATAGGGGGTTTTAAGGACGTTGCAGAGCACGAAATGTCGCTCTGAGCCCTGGGTAAACGGCTCATCCAGTCGCTTCTCGCTATGAACTCTTAACGTTTGCCATTTTGCTGATGTACCCTTCTTTTTCATGTAAATAATCTTGTAAATAAGTTTTCTCAAAGTGCCATTAAACCTGCTTGTACATATTTCACCAACTTCGAAGATTCAATCCTACTTCAACCCGGAGTCTCTGCACGCTACCAAGTGAAGGCCGGGTCGACATAGCCCCAGCGTCACGACAGCCTTTCGTTTGCCGTGAAAGCGTGACACCATGCAAGCGGTAACGACGAATGTGTGCCGAGGCGAGCGGCCGCTGCTTGGCCGGACGCCGCCCTGTTCCCCGACCCTATGCGGCGATAGGGTCCACGCTATTTCGCTAAGATAGGGTCGCCGTCGTCCGCTGACCCAAAAACCCAAGGCTCGCTTGGGCTCTGCGCATGCGCACTCGCGCCCCGCTATTACCCTATCCCCCTAACCGATAGGGTCCCCCTATTCTAAAACTCCCTAATAGTGGACACTCCCATAAGTTCCTGCGGCTGAGCTACTCCACTGTCACAGGTGCCCCCAGCGGCTATTGAGACCACTAATTTGAACGCGCGAGGTTTTAGGCGCTTACTTTAGCTAAGTTTCGGCTTCTACAGCAATGCTTTAAATTTAGATTTAATTTTGACTAATAAAATATTGAACTAAATCATCAGTGTTTAGCGCAAGGGCTTTAATATTACATTTCTAAGCCTGCCATACAGACAAACGAAATAAAATGGAGGATGGCAAATTTCGCGGGAAATACCGCCAAGCTTCTCTAAGAAGCTAAGCAAGACTGAATTATCTTATGCAGGTAGGGATAACGCGATCATCAGCTCAGTTCAGTCGTTCAGTCATGTCCGACACTTCGTGACTCTATGGACCACATCACGCCACGCTTTCCGGTCTCACACTATTTTCCTAACATCACATAACTTCATCTGCAGCGCCTCAAGGATGTCATCTAACCATCGCGTTCGCTGCCTACCCCTTCTCCGATGACCCTCAACCTTTCCCAACATCAAATCTTTCTCCAGCGACTCATCTCTTCTCATCAGATGACCAAAGTAGCTGAGCTTTAACTTTAGAATTTTACCCTCCAATGAGCAGTCAGGGTTAATGGTCGACAATATCGACTGATTTGATCTTCTGGCAGTCCAAGGAACTCTCAAGAACGGGATCATAGCGGTCCTTATTTTAAATTTTTCTGAGAGGGTTCGGGCAATGTTGTAACTGTTTGCCTTTATCGAGCCCCGTTTACCTATCATTTACCTTTTTACCTACACAGTATTACTTGAACACACATTTTATAAGGTGCATCGCATTACAAATCGCTACAAAAAAGAAGGTATTGTAAAGCCAGGAACTGGAAGCCTGGAAAAACCTGGAACAGTGTGGAAACAGATGCAAGTAGCTGCAATCATTCGAGATACATCTCGGGGCATCTTGCGCGACGAAGAAATTGATAAAGGCTCTCCCGGCGACTATTTCATTTTGCTCGTCAAAAAACAAACAGAACAAAATATATGGCTGCCATTTTTATGGTAGTGCACGCTACAAGCAAAAATGTCCGAGTGCGCTGCAGAAAATGCACTGCAGAAAAGCGAAACTCTGAGATCTGCTGCTGCACACTGTATACACGCGCCCCTTACCAGCATTTGCTAGTAAGTCCGGGGCTCGTGCCGCATAGTGGATTTTTTTTTTGTTGGCACGCGTTCGTTGCAGTGCTATATATATATATATAATTATAATTGGTTTACAGGAAAGCAAAGGCGCACAATGCGTCACACTTCCTCCTGCTAGTGGGAGACTGGATGGTAAACCGTCGCTCCTGTCGCGTGGCGTTCGTTGGCGTGCTTTCTTTGCAATTCTCACTGAATTGTGGGATTGGCGGTAAGGCGTGATCCTAAGCCGCGGAGTTCTTCTCATAGCCACGTGACATTGTGCCGTAAGCCGAAGTGCCGGAAGCGGAGGCGACGCGCACCAACTTTCTAGAGGTGTTTAGGGCAAAAGCCTTTCTAGGCACATGGTCATAACCTCGCGTGCGCTAGATCTCTTCGCGAGGTTCCGCGTGATTCGTTCTCTTTGTCTAGCGTTCCTGCCGTTTCCATGGCAACGTAAGGAGCGCGACGACGAGCTGCGCTTTCGCGACTTTCTAAGCCTCCGTTTACAGACGGCGCAGGATGTGAACTCTTCACGCGTTTCATACACACTCGTGGTGTCCGCACCGAGTAGAAAATCGCGTTAGTAAGCATGACGATAGCGTCCGATCGGCTATGCTTGCTTACGTGCTCATGCGTGGTGGGCCAGTCGTGGACGTCATCAGGTGCACAAAAGATTCTCGGTAGGCGAGGATGCGCCATGACGACAGTCGGCTCTAGCTTGGCCGCTGTCGATAGATATGTGATAGTCAACAGCCTAAGCTGGCGGCCACTGCGAAGTTTAAGGCTGTGGATTTAGATTAACACACAACGCCGACACCAAACTGTTGCAGGGAATGATTGAACGCAGAGGCTACGTCCACACTCGAGGGCACAAGAAATCAGCTCACACAGTTTCTCCTGCTACAGTGCCGTTACCGTCGACTGTGGCACCCACTGTGGTTTTGAGGTCAGCTACTGAGGCCGTGGACGCGTACCGCAACCTTGGCCGTAACAGCCGCAGTCGATAGGGATAAATTGCAGAAGACACTGGTAAGAGGAAAGGTAAGGCGCAGTATCAGTCACTTTTTCTCTGAACATTTGTTTCGTGCCCTAGGAGAAAGGAGGAAGGTGAGAGAGAAAGTAGGAAGGAACAGGAGCCGTGGTGGAGGGCTTTCGAAAATTTTCGACAACCTGGTGATCTTTGACAGGCATTGATATCGCAGTGCACACAGACGCCTCATCGTTTCGGCTCCACCGAAACGCAGCCGCCGGCGGTCGAGTTCGAACAATGCTACTCCTTCTGAAAATACGAAGTAAGCGCATGCTGAAGAATTCTGCTTCCCCTACACTACTAGGGAATCCTCCGTAATTCGCCGACTCTTTCTCATTACCGGTAATTCGGACGAAGCGCTTATACTTCCCATGGATGCCACTTGGTAGCGCAATGCAGAACATTCAAAACATGGGCATTGGCATGATCCGTAAGGAAAAACTTTACAAATAGAGTGGTGTTTGCATCACATGTCATTACAATCCGTAATTTGTAACCTAAGACCACTCTGCCGCATCGTAACCAGTGTGCCACGTCTGACGGGCTTATTAGTGTCCTTTCCTTTTTGTTTTCCCAACAACGAATGAATGCTCCCAAACAAACATTTTCAGAACACGTGGCGTAAGTAAATTCTGGTGTTGTGAAAATCTTTGTTTTAGGCACGAATTCATTCGCTGTTGTGAAAAAAAAAGTAAATTTAGAATAGACAAGGAGTTTACTCTTATATTTTCTTCGGATGGCAGAAAATTGATCGTTACTGTATACTGCTCTCATATGGCATCCTGACCTCGCAAAGCACTGCCCAATTACGGCCCTTTGCACAGACTACCATTATTAAAACCTTCACGAGAGTGGGAATCAAAGTCCATCGGTCACCATGATTTTTCTGCTTTCGGATGTAAATAAGCATCGTAAAGAACTGAATCATCTGATGAATTTGGGGTCAATGCCTGTAGGAGTATTTGGTATTAGCAGTGCTGGCTTGACATTCATCTGAATCCTTGGTAATGTCCGTCTTCTACTCCCTCCAACCTTCCGCGATGCCGGGGTTTACCGAATGCGTTCTCGGCTTTTGGCCTTGGCTCTGTGTCCGTGACGTGGAAAGAAGGGGTTGACGGCCGGTGTAGAAATCCCTTAGAGCAGGAAGCAGCATCTTGCTGTTCGCATGATTTTTAGTAGGGAAAAGTGATTGAGAGACTGGAGCAGGAGAGAGGTCTTACAAGCTAATAGTAGAATAACTGCCTGTTTCGAAGGCTCTCTTTCACAGTCAGTAGGTAGCTCCGTGGCATAATGATAACAAAAAAAAAATCGCTTGTGGAAAGGAAAGGCTTTGTAAATGTCACACTTCGCGGTGAACACCTGACCAATGACTCGTAGAAAGTGGTCGAGAAAGATGCATGTCAAAACAGGAGTGATGCGGATTAACCTCAAGCCACGTACGGTAGAACGTACCCTGAATTAGCATTGCGCATTGAAGCTTTTTGCGATTGACCTGCATATCCAAAGACGGCTGTCATGACAGCTGGCCACTCAAAAGGAGGGCTGAAGCAAGCAGTGAGTAAAAGTGGATTGATTTCCTATTTCCATGAGACATGAAGGCATATCGTGTATTCGAGCGCCTTCTATGCATTCCAAAAGCCCAAGAACTTTCATTTTCGCCGCGTTCAGCTCCGAGTGTGCGAGAGAGAAGAATAGTTTCTCACTTGACATTGAGTTGAAGAGATTAGCCTTCGCTGAGGTGTCCTGTTGGCGCCATACACATATGCGAGGTCTTAAATTGTCCCAAAATGCTTGTATGACACTCCTCAGCGAGTCTCAGAAATAGTGTCCGCACTATGAAGGTTCAACAATGTACGCGGATTAAAAGAAAGAATGACAGGGAAGCTTACTCTTAGGCAGGCGTGGAAGGAAAGTACCATGAGTGAGGACGCGAGCACCAGTTGAATTATATTATTGGTAACCGCTGTATTAATTCGTTAGTGCAAACATCAGACAATCGTGGCGTGTGCTGTGGCGTTGTCTCATAAACATCCGCCTTCTTACGCAACACGTCGTAAGGCCACCGTGTCGCAGAAAAGCCGGTGTCGGCGTTCCCATTGTTTTAACGCATTTAACGCGCAAATCAGCGGGAAGCAGTAAATACAATTGGCAGTGGTTTAGCTCCGGTTAAACAAGTTAAGTTTAGAAAGCAACAGCTGCATGGCTATTTGTCGAATACAATCAGCATTTCATTGAGCGCATCAAAGTTCACCGACGATCTGTAATTTGTTTAGAGGAAAGGAAAGGCGTAGTATCCGTCTCTCGCGAATCCCGCTATCATCCTCACGGTAGTCAAGGGAAATTATGAAGAGCGTTTCACGATCCTCGCAAATGTTCATACTTACCAGAAGAGTGCAAAATGTTATAAAAGGTCTTTTAAGGCCACAATAAACGTGCACTATAAAAGGGCGCACTATCGGAATAAATGTGCACATTGCAAGAACTGTTCTTAATTCAGCGACGTCTTTGCAGAACGAGTTTGTACGATGGAGCTTGATCTTGCGAAGGCTTTCGATAGTGTCGCGCGAAATTCTTTGCGTAATAACGTAAATGTTGCTTCGGTGATATCACAAGGTGTGCGGATGGCGTATGAAAACTGTGTCCCAAGTATTATTGCTAATATGCAGTTATCAGAAAGTGTGCCAGTCTATTCTTTAGTACAGCAAGGTTAACCGCTCTCACCTCTGCTTTCTGCTATTTATCTTTAGCCGTTTCTGTTATAATTGATACTACGATGAACGTGTCTACGGGTTCACTCTCCAGTCTACGAGGGTAAAAGTGCTGGATCACGCAGACGATATTGCAGCTTTCTGCACAGATCGGGAAAGCGTTAAAGAAGTTGTTCGATTTCGTGGGACTACTGCAAGAAGACAGGGTGCGAAATCAATTGGGAGAAGAGCATTACTTATTGGCACGGTGAATGGGATAATACACCGGCAATGTTTGCTAATATGCGATGGGCAACTATTCCACCGAAGTACTTTGGTGTACATTCGAGCATTATAAGAGCAGCAGAGAATTAAGACAAAGCAAAAAAAATATACATGGCTTAGCTCTGCTATGTTTGGAAATATATATATATATATATATATATATATATATATATATATATATATATATATATATATATATATAAGCAGATCGATTAAGGGGAAATGAGGGTGCTCGTTATAAACTTATAATACATGAAGGAAAGAAGCTAACAGTCGGCGAGGCCAAGGAAAGCGTTGGGGATGGTACTTTTTTTTAATGTTTACTTTGATAATCACAGAAATTAGTAATGTAATCTGTTTAGGGGAAAGATAAATAAAAACAAAGTAGAAGAAAAAAACAACGCGCCGATGGTGGGAACCGAACCCACGACCTCCGAATATCGCGTCCGGTGCTCTTACAATTGAGCTACATCGGCCGCTGTCCCCCCCTGCTACTTGCTTGGGTATTTATGTATAGGTTCGTAAACAGATAACATAAATACCCAACAAAGTAGCAGGGGGGACAGCGGCCGATGTAGCTCAGTTGGAAGAATATATATATATATATACGTAGCGAAAAGCAGTGACTACCTCGGGATCAGAAGTTAATTTCTAAGTCGTCTGCGTCGTATGTTACCAGCTAAATTCTCCTTGGCTTCCATGTCGAGTGCGTCTACGTTCACCGGCGTTCTATAAGTCGTTTAGAGGAAAGGGAAGGCGTGGCATCTGTCACTCGCGGAAGCCAAGAAGCGCCGCCCGGCGGTGTTGGAGCGCACTCGTTCCCGTTTGTTCCTCATAGCTGACGGCACCTGGGTGACGTCACATCCTTGATGCACGGCCGCTCGATAGAAGCGCACTGGGTGCGGCCTGCTGCGTCGCGCCGCCGTCAATGGGCAAGCGCGTCCTTGGGGAGTTTACAGTTGCGCCCGCTATTTCTGCTGAGGGCGCCACTGTTCGGGGACACGTCCCCGGTGGGGTCGCCGGCTCAGAGCGCGCGGTTTGCTTCCTTTCTGGGCGCGTTCGCCTCGCGACTGCGTGGAAAACGCAAACTTTTTGTGTGCGCGTGTGCAAGCACATGAACGTTGATAGTGGATGCGTTTGTTTTTTAAGGCGAAAGCCGTCCTAGGCTCATGGAGCGAAAATCTATGCGCAGAAGCTGTACCTGTTATTTGTGCGTCGCATCTGTGCACTGGTGTGCCAGTCGCAAAAGCGGACGTGCAAGGAGGGAGATAATGAATGAAATTGATTGATGGTGATAGGTAATCAATAAAAGTTATAAATAGACATTGATAGAGGTAATGACTAATGCTAATGACTAATAATGGTTATTAATGGCTAACATGATTTGTAATGACCAGTACATAAAACTACGACATGTCATGACCGCAATTCATTAGAAATGAGTAAAAGTGCTTAGCGATGTGTGGCAATGACTATAATAGCTAGGCATGACTCATCATTACTGTTAATGACTACGAAATTACGAATATGTGAAACGATGACATGAAATGACCACTGCTGATTTTAAATGAGTAACCTGCTTAGTTATGAGTGATAAGGGCTACAATGAATACGCAGGCAGACTCATCATGACTGAGAAACGACCAATATATTAAACGACGACTTGAAATCACAATCTGTGGCAAACGATGAGAGGCAAATGATAGGAGAAGGGTTGGCTTTTGCCATCCTCCGCATAAGAGACATCTAAGAGACCCTCTAATTTCATCGGCTGAGCGCGCTTCAGGCAAAGACAGCAGCGAGGAGTGGAAATGCACTTGCTTCCTCTGAAATGAAAGCGGCGCTGAGGTTAAAAAGTCCAGATGCTGAAGCATAATGCCCTATCAGCTGCCATTGAATTTCTACGAGGGACAGCAGATTGGACTCGTTGGTGATTAATTATAGGTTAACAGTGCAAACAACGTGACGGGAACACATGAAAAGACGGCACAACCGCGATAGTTGTGCCGTCCTATTTTCCTGTGTTCGCGTCACGTTGTTTAACCTGTTTAGTTACCAGGGAGCTGGCCAGTGAACTAGAATTTTTAACGATGTGTTGTGAAGCAAATGAACACAATGAGGTAGCACCAGAAGCTTTTCTTGCAGGTTATGTTACGAAGCTACGAAGGTTTTTTTTATATAAGCATGCAATTTGTTCTAAATTTTGCCGCGTTCGTCTGAGTGGCCTTGCAGTAAAGGAGCCTGTGCATACAACATTTGTTTATATTGTTGATACTGTTTGAGCTGATGCGATAAAATGAAAAGCCACGTTGCAGAGAAAATCCGGCGTCCGCTCTGTCGGCGGAAAGTCGGAAAATAACCTTTTTGGTCAGAGGCACTTTAGTTGGTGATACGGCCAGACACCTCTGGCGCAATGAGAACACATGACATGTTCAATGTGGCAGGAGCTGCCAAACCAGAGAGAGTTAATAAGATGTAAGGGTGAAATGGGAACTATTGAAAGCTGTACCCTTAGATCCCAAGTCAGGCACACTATACTCCTATAGGGCACGTTCGTACGGCTACGGTGAAGAGGGGCTTTATATAGCTATGTGTAGGGCACTATATCATATAATGCGGTGGCTTAAGGCTGCATTCTAATGATATGAGACAGAGGCAGCAATTACGGGATACCGTGAATAAGCAGGTAGCAAAGTGCGGGTACGATAACGAGGGTCCTCAAGGAGACTTAAGAACCCCAAGTTTTGTTTATCACTACCAGGTTGTTGCTTAATTTATGCGATATTTGGTAATGGTTTTGAGGCGACATGTCAGTCGAGCAAAAGCCTGTTGCAGGAAATATGAGTCAACTGGACCAGTTACAGGTTAATGAAAACCAAGGACAATTGAGGCTTGATGTACCCCGCAAAGGATGTGATCAAGCTTTGTTAACTTACGAGCACCTTCATTAACAGGATGATGAAGTCTGAAGAGGTCCGGCAAAGTAGCAAGCTGTGTAAACTTTTGGTTTCATCATTGTTTTCTCACTGTACACAGTACCTACAGCTAATCTATAAAAACAATGACCGTGCCCATGCTAAGGCGCTATGCAAGATATTGTTAAGTTGCTGCCCCCCCTAATAGCGAGCTGGGCTGGAAATGTGAACTCATAAGTGGAGCGATATTTATGGCTATGGCAAAAACCTCTCTCAAGAAAGGTTTTCCGTCTGCGATTGGTAATTTTCTTCCTTTTCTTGTGTGGCTATTAAATAAGCGTACTCGGCTGCTCGCTGATTCTCGGCTGCAGTTGCACTCTGACGCGTGAACATTCTTGTGATCACAGCTAAGAGTTTCACAACAGCAACACTGGATGCGCATTCTTCCATTGAAAATTACGGACCAGCAAAATTGTATGGGTTTGCGAGCAGCCAATAAAAACAGTAATAAAAACTTTCGGCGCATATACGTAGCACCTTGAGGCAGACCGGCTCTATCTAGCGCGCTTACTTTGTTCGGTCATGCAAAATGCGGGAAGCCAGGACGGATAGCGTTCTGGCGTACAAAGTTTAAGGTCTCCAACTGAGTCGAAGGTGCCAGGTTATCATCTAGATTTAACCTAATAAACATCTTCATATTTCCACCATAAAATTTGTCACAATGAGATAGAAAAGTTGGCTACATGTCGCATTTTCACTAAGGTTGTTCATAGTAGGACATTTTTTATTGGATAGCGCTGGCAGCTTAGAACAGGTTGACATCAATTTGTGTATAAAAGCTGTATGCAGGAATGAGTAAATGGTATGAAAATGACACACGGAATTCGCGACATAGTTAATTAAGTGGTTATGCATTAGGCTACCATGGCAGCTGAACAGCTTCGAATTGTTCACAGCCGTGTCATTTTAATGTGACGAACAACTGGACCCGAATGCAACATCACGTTAATGCGAGCTCTCCAATCGAGTGGCCTTGAACCACTGTCACTAAGTTTCTCGGGGTACACTCCAGTATACATCCTTGCCGAGTAAGCGCTAAGTGCTGACATGTTCACAGTAGACATGACAGTATATACTAATTCTTGTTTCCAAATTGTGTGAGGCGGAGGTCTTATATCCTTAAAATAAAAGGCTTTTACCACGCCGACGCCTCCCTCAAAGCGCAGCCAGGCGCAGCTCTCCGCGCGCGGCTGTCCCCGAACGGTGGCGCCGCGGCGGTGGCAAGTGAAAGTAGGCGCCTTCCGCCGGTTTCGGGCGACGTAGCAGGCCGCACCTAGTTAGCTTTCATCGAGCGGCCGTGCTTGATGTCACATTATTTGAGTAACTTAACTATGTTAGTCTCTTTTACTTTCAATTTGCGCGCCAATCAAAATGTCTGTCACGCGCGGAATCTCGCTATCATCATCACAGTACACCAGCGGAATTATGATCAGCGCTTCAGGATCCACGGCGTGGCTTTCTGGAACTGTTCAAAACGGTTGCGTTTCTCGATGTTCTGAGCCCAAAGGCTTCAATCGGCCTCTGGCCGAGGTACCGCTGTGGCTAGTGCCAGCAGTAATGAATACCGGATTGTTTTGCCCCATCTGCCAACTGGTAAGTTGGTCGCTGACTCCGTTTTCTTGCATGCGAACATTGCCGGACGCCCGAATCGGGCACAAGACTTCAGAGACTTCTTTCGGAATGTTGTGGACCTCAAGGAAATTAGTTCATTTGGCTAATTTCAAATGACTCATGTATAGATGGTCACCTGCAAATCGGCGCAATCGAAAGAGAAATTGGTGGCTTGCGGTGAGCTCCTTGTTAAGGACCGTTGTTTTGTCGTGGTTGACCCAGAACCAGAAGTGGTGAAATTGAAGCTTCTGTG
Source organism: Amblyomma maculatum (assembly GCF_055883805.1). Taxonomy (NCBI): domain Eukaryota; kingdom Metazoa; phylum Arthropoda; class Arachnida; order Ixodida; family Ixodidae; genus Amblyomma; species Amblyomma maculatum. The sequence goes on from NC_139350.1 coordinate 12,927,460, forward strand.
GCTTTCCGAACGCTTGGAAGACACCTTCATTCGTCAGGCACTACAGGCCTACGGGAAGGTGACTTCGATTTGGACGGAAAACTGGAAAGTGGCGGAAATGGAAGATTTGAGAAAGCTTAAGCGGGATGTTGTGTCTCTCGCTGAAGGATTCGGCGTGGGCACGTCACACATGCGCTGACTATTTGCGGTATAGAGAGCCTTGTTTTAATACCAGGCAGACCACGATGCAACAGTGTGGGCCACATTCGTAGGCACTGCCATACGTCACGTTGTGATGGCTGCCGACGCTTCCGTCACACCGCAGTAGAGTGCGTCGTTACCTAAGCGGAAGAGCTGCGGCATCGTGTGCGGCCACCCGACGATGCTCTACAAGAGCATATAATGGACGCCAAGGAAGTGCTCGACGCGACAGCTGTCCTTTCAGTTCGTACTGTGGACACGGCTTCCACGGCTAATACATCGGTTGTTCCTCAGGGTGGCCCCAAGGAGAGCGGGGAGAAAGTAGACGAACGTGAGACGCTGCCTCGATATGAAACGCCGAATCCGGCTCATGATAGGGAGCCTGCCATCTGATATAACCCTGCCAAAGATGCCGCCCTGGTTACTCTAGCCACTGAGGTCAATGCTGAGGAAGAGCTTGCGGGTCAGGCAAGTCTACCTGCAACTGAGGCCGTCCCTCCTGCTGAAGGACATCTTCATAAGCGCCGGGCACATTGCCCATCTGACTCAAGTGAAGATGGTGATCCGGTAAGCGTGAAGCATCGCCGCCGCCGGCGCCCGTCGAAACACAAAGGGAGGTGCCAGCATTCATGCTGTCTCTTTTGCCCCTGGCGGTCCACGAATGGAAAATGTTAGCCGGTGAGTGGTGAATTGATCATCACTAGATAGTTTCATTTCATGGCTGTTTCTTGTGTACCCTATATAGGTGTAAACAGACCAATTAAGGGGAAATGAGGGTGTTCGTTATAATACATGAAGGACAGAAGCCAACAGTCGCCGAGGCCAAGGAAAGCGTTGGGGATGGTACTTTATGTACCAATATAAGTGTAGTCTGATGTGTACAAATATTGTGGAACATGTGTCTTCAGGTTGACTATATTGCATCATATCGTTATCTTTTTTGTAATTTTTTTCCACACTGTCATATCGGAATTTATAAAGATTAGACAAGTGTAGATTTTCAATATTCCAGTCATTTTAAGCTCTTATTTTATACCCCAAACCTGCAACAACTTCCGCAAGGAGACTAGCAGTATGTATCAAATAAAAAAAAAGATTAAATAAATGCATGACAGAGAAAGTAAGCAGAGATGCCACACCTTGACCACGGGTTACACCTGTAGTGTCATTGCTTATCGACATTCAGGCATGTTTTGTTATTGCTGGTTACATGGCATGACGTCGAAAGAAGTTTCTTCTGCGAGAAAGACCAGAGCGAAGGGCATGAAAACAATTACAGACGTTTAAGTTTGCATTATAATAGGTACTTTGAGTTCAATTCCAGTCAAGTGCCAAGAAGGGATTAAGAATGGGTTTTGTAAGTTAAACTACAATTGATATTTTTTTTTTGTATCAGCGAATAACCGGTGCTACACACCTGCATTAATGGCTAATCCATTCCTAATCGGCTGAAAGCTGCTGAACATGATTTTCATAATAGCAAAAGATGCACAATCTGTTTCATAGCCATTGATGTAAAACGGCAAATGAAAACAAGTTTCGCTTCGCAACCTTTTCTTGTGAAGAATGCAAGTGAAAAAATAGGGTTTGCTATTGACGCACTAGTTACTTTGCACTGCTTTTGCAGGAGCAATGTGGAAGTTTTTGCACAGCAGATTATTCCAAATAGTTCCTCATGCTCTCTAGACGACTGTTTTAGGATTTTAGCCAAAGGAACATAAGACCCGCGCCTTTCACACGCTCAGTGGAAGATTGGGCAACCCGCGCAGGTGCACTCTAGATTAAACTATTTAACATCAATTATTGGTCACTACCGAGAAAGAATAAAGGGTAGAATTAGTAGAGGATACGCGGTGTAAATAACTCGCGAATATCCTCAGGCAGGGGATCGCATTCTCGGCGCTTCCTGCAGCGCTGTTGTGGAGTGTAAACCAACAAAGCTGCAACTGTTGCGAACCAGAAGAATATTTTAGGGCCAATTCACGATTTCCAGAGGTCTAAACGGGCCTTCAGGACGTGCGTGGCTTAACATTGAGTGTAAATTGTGACAGGTACTGCGCCTTTCCTTTAATGTAAATCAATTTATTTTACAAAATGGCGGGTCGGAGTGGGCATTTGGTTCAAAATTGTTGTCTAATAGTTGGTCACCCAAGGTTTGGATCTGTGTTAAAAGGTTCGTGTTATTTATGCACACAAAAGTGCTTGTTGAGTCGATCTTCAAAATATGTGAGGGAGCCATACCGACGACAACTGCTTATCGTAAACCGTAACGGTGTTGTAACTTCCGGCGGCCGTGGCGATAAATTGTTAAAGTGGTTTAGTGGAAAGGAAAGGCGCATTTAACTGTGACACTTCTGTGTGGACACCTATACAACACCGAAAGTGAGCGAAGGGAGGTTGAAGTCAAAGAAGAAAGAGCGAAAGAGGTGTGGTAAGAAGTAAGAAGCTCCGGAATAATTTTGACCACCTGGGGATCTTTAACGTATGCTGCAATTGCACATCCCACAGACACCTTCGTGTTTCGCTTCCATCGAAACGAGGCCGCCGCGGTCGGGATAGAACCCGGGTGCTCCAGTTCAGTACCGAGCGCCTTAACCACTGGGTCATCGTGACGGGTATGGCGAGCAAACCAGTAGCACCAGAAGCACATGGGTGGGCGCAGTCGTAATAAACATCTAGGGGACAGTTTTGGCCACTAAATTGCGATGAGGAGAAAGCCTTTATTGCGTGGTAGACCGTAGCCCTCCACTACGGCAACTCTTTCTTTCTTCTTTCACACCCACCTTCCTCCTTTTCTTTACGGCTTGGTTTGAGGTATTCGCGAAGAATTGTGAAACACCGCAGATGACTGCTGTATTGCACCTGTTTGTTATTTACATGAACAATAATGGAGAGGTTGGTGCCGCATAGCGGCTCCGGCTACTCCTTTTCATCGAATTTATGAAAAATCACCTGGTCGGACGACATACAGATTTACATAACATATACGCTAATAAATAACGGTATGCACACACACACAGTGCACAGGATATAAAGCAAAGTACAAAGCAAAGTTACCCTAAGTGACCATCGGTTATCCTCTCTTCGCACTGCATTTCCTGCCCATGTCCATTTCTTCTTAATCTCTGCTAGATTGTCGGTAACTTGAGTTATTTCGCTTACACACTCTGCACGCTTCCTATCTCTTAATGTTACCCCTACCATTTTTCGTTCCATAACCCTCTGGGTTTTGGCTAGCCTCCACATTTCAGCCCCATAGGTGAGTACAGGTAAGATGCAACTGTTGTATACTTTCCTCTTGAGCGATATCGGTAAGCTGCTAGTCATAATCTGTGAGTGCTTGCCAAATGCGCTCCATCCCAAGCTTATTCTTCTTGTTATTTTCTTTTCATTTTCCGGATCTGCGGTTACTACCTGTCCTAAGTAGACATATTCGCCTACTACTTCCAGTACTTCCCTACCTAATTTAAACTGCTGTTCCTTTCCGAGGCTGTTGAACATTACCTGTCTTCTGCACATTGATTTTCAAGCCTACCTTTCTACTTTTCCGGTCTAGGTCATCAATAATTATTTGCAGTTCATCCCCCGAGTTGCTTAGCAAGGCAATGTCATCAGCAAATCGCAGATTACTGAGGTATTCTCCATCTACCCTTATCCCTCTTCTCCCATTCCAAATATCTGATTACTTCCTCTGAACAACCTGTGAATAGTACTGGGGAGATTGTGTCTCCTTGCCTAACACCCTTCTTTATGGGAATTTTGTTATTTTCTTTATGCAGAACTGTGGTTGCTATGCAGCCACTATATATATCTTCCAGCACTTTCACGTAGGGTTCGTCTACCCCCTGATTTCGCAATGCCTGAATCACCGCCGAGGTTTCATCTGAGTCAAATGCTTTTTCGTAATCAATGAATGCTATGTATAAGGGCTGGTTATTTTCCGACCATTTTTCTATCACCTATTGGCCTATTTGGTAAGGAAAAAATAATTCGCAAGCCTCAATTGCAGTTTTAGGAATGTAATGCAGTAGTTGATGCTTAAGCGGACGCAAGAAGTACGTGTCTGAAGTCGAGTTTTGCAGCGTGCACGTGATATGCCACTATGCCGAGTTGCTGTGCCGTGGGCTGCCGGAACCATGTGGAAGACGAGAAAAAGTTCTTTTATATTCCTCGTGGCGACAATAGCAACAACAAAGTTTCGAATATTGGCGCCTCATGGATGCTATTATGCAGCCTTTATTAAGCGATACCTTATACAGCTCGTTCAGCCAAAAAGCGGCCGGCGTTGTAGTAGTTGTCGGCACCGTAATCGGAAATAACCGAGGATTGCGCGAGCAAAATCTTATGACAATTTGAGAGTCTATGATGTTAATTGATGTTAAGTGCGCAATGTCGAGTTCACGAAATCAATCATTGGATGAAACAAAAAAAAATTAAAAAGGAGAGGAGGAGGCTTCAAATGTGCCAGAACGAAGTGAAAAATGTTGCCGACGTTAATTAAAATTTCCAGCGCCCATTTAGTAAATTCATTGATGTAATTGAAAAACAATGAAAAAGTGAGCTTCAAATGTGTCAGAATGCTCAGAATTAAAGTTCAATGCTGGCTGATGCTAATCAAGAAAGTTTTGAGCGTTATTGATGACATAAAATATTAATAATAAAATCAAAAGGTGCAGTAATAGGTGTCAAATATCTCAGAATGAAAAGCCAATGCTTGATGATGCTTACTATAAAAGTTAAATGTGATCGATTTATCAGTTAACTGATATAATTGAAAAAGAAAACATTGGATAAAGAGCACAAATGTGTCAAAATGTTCAGAGTGGAAAGCCATTGCTTGCTTATGCTAAGTATCGGTGTCTTTGAAATAAAAAGATTTGAGCCATAAATAAACGAATAAAAATAAACGTCCGTTACGTGAAACGCTATTGGATCATTCTTTTAACAGAAGAGTCCCCCGGCGTTGCATCGAACGGAAAAAACGCGCTCCGCTGAACTCGCGCGTAAGGACGCCTCAAGTTTCAAGAAGCGCCATCCGAGCTTACTGGTGACATCGCCCAGCAGGCTATATGAAAAAATATATATATATATATATATATAAATCAAATAAAGAATAGAAAAGTGAGGAAACATTATTCATTGCCTTTGTTATCGCGTCATACCGGATTTTTTTTTTGTTGTTCTTCTTGGCAAGTATGCATGGGTTCATAATGCACAGATGCAGGGAAACCGAATTTGTCTCCAAAATAAAGCTTTAGAAATACTGTGTAAACGAAATAAACTCGAACCAAAAAAGTGTAAAATGGAGTACTGCCGAACGGTTACAGACGCTATGACGGCCATTGCATTAGAACTCTGTGCGCAGTTTCCAAAATTTGCTGAAGGCTGAGAATCTACTTATCTTTTAGTCAGGAAACGCAGCCCAATAAGTTTATTGAAATATCGTTTCTATTTGTTTGCTGTTAATTTCAAGGCAGAGTCAACAAAGAATTTCCCATCCGCTTGATACTGAGGCGAATGGTTCAGAAGAATGAGCTGGCTCGTTCAACGCACTGGTTTTATTTCGACGCTTATGCGGTGTAGGAATGCGTAAGTCAATGTCCCAGTCTTTGAAGTTTGCTGAGCAGAATAGGACACAAATCTGTTGAATTAACCGGTTTATGTGTTTACCGAGCACAGCTTCATGAGTACGCGGTATGCAGGAAAGAGAACAGCGCGTCGTCTGCTACAGCTGCCCTTTGGACTCCTCGAGGGGGCGTTCGTATAGTTGTCGCTACCTTTAAAGAAACAGAGCAGCCTTAGTAGCGCAAGACCGCGGTCACGTGGTATTTCTTCATTATCCGCGGGCTTTCTTTAAATGCTTGAAGAAAATAGGATCACGCAATAGGTAGGTCAATAGAAAAAACTTGGACGGTTGCATCTTAACTCCCCCCCCCCCCCCCCTACATCTTATGAAGTGCAGTTGGCCCTAAAGAGAATAACAAAAATTTGCATAATTCGTCTAAGCTAATTAGATAATTGAGCGAAATATAAGAAAGTACTCTGAGGAGCACTACATAACGACAAACAATATGCAGTTGGTTTCAGCCAGATACAGGCTTTGCTTGTCTTTAAATTCTTTCTTCAAGTAGCGTGAAACACTCTGTTTATACACTACTCATTTGCAACGCACTCCCAGCTCCGATTATAAAAGAAAAGAAGTTAGCAGGGTTTCAGCAGAGGTTAAACTGAGTGAAACGCACAAAAGCACCGTTTAATTGGGCTTACTTTTTGGACGATATTTTCCTTTGTGTTCTAAGTTTCGATTTGGGTATCAAAGGGGTTGAGCACAAACTCAAGCTGGAACTTGGCTGTAGAGGACGCGGCCATGACCAACCGCACTTCGCAGTTCACCTGGCTTTCGGTCGTCCATTTCATCGACGAGCCATCCTCGTTGTGCCTCAAACCGGCATAGAATAAGACGAAAGCCTTTAATGGCTCAAACTGTAGGTGTTAGTTAAGTCACGCTACAGATGTCAATCATCGTGACTTAGCCACGCCGAGCCCGTGATAAACGTATCTTAAGTCTCCTTGTCTTGAATCATGCTAGAGCGGTTGTCACGCAGACCGTCACCGCTAGTTAGCGGTAGACAGTGGCCGATGACGATAGTTAGTGATTGCGAAGGGGATGGAGATAATCACAGATATGGCTGAATATGACTTCATTACCGGGTGACGTAATGACCAGTAGTAACGTCCTGACCGGATGCGACGTCCTATACGGCCATACCTAATAGCTGCAAATGACGTCATGATGACGTCACATCCAGGTCATGACGTCACCAGGCGATTCACGCATATACGAAGCTGACCCCACCGGGCGTCCGTGCGGCGCCTTTAATTTTGCGCTTCCTCCAAGGAGAGAGAATGAGAGCCCGCTATTTTAAAGATATTCAAAAGAGCAATAATGGAGACAAGATATAACAGTAACACAGACCTTGCCAAAGGACATTTTGCAAGCACCGAACTCCGGAACGTCAGAATCACTGGACTGGATGAGGTAGGAGGGAAGGCCTTTACTCACACACAACATCGCCCTACTCAAGCCAGAAGGACGGGATGATTTGCATTACTCATAGTTACAGAAATCATCACTCCTGCCAGCTTCCTGTATGCATTATGCAGAAAATGTGTTTTGCTCAATACGTCTGCTATAGTCTGCACTTCTTGCTCTTAAGCTGTTTGCATTCCACTGATAAATGGCAGCTTTATGATAACGGTTATTCATAAAGAGTTCCGCCAATGGAGAACCTAGGCCAGTAGAGGCTCCACCGAAAACAAAGCCTGCACTTTTGGGAGGTTGTTTGCTTGAGGAATGGACGTCAGAATGGCTCGAACTGCAGTAAACAACATTGGTAGAATGAGCTGCACCGTTGAAAATGAAGAGTTGACTCCAGCAACTGGCCCTGAATCAGGTACCACTTGCGTTGGCCAAGGACCTTGCACTTGACTGTTGGGACGCTCCCGAATATGCCTCTTCAACATGGAATCGGGAGGCAACTGAGGAACTCGAGGTAGAATTCTGAACTTGACCGGCGGAATTTTGACCAACAGACTTAAGTTCGGACGCATACGACGCAGATTTCGATGTTTGGGGTTTTTTCTGCTGCACTCGATTCTGGCCCACTTGATTCATTGTTTCCAGATTAAGGAGGAGGGGCATTTTTGTTAGGCGACCTCCCATGATGTATTTCATGAACTGCGTGTCCAAAGTAAGGCAAAAGATGGTTGACGCCAGGCTTCAGTGGTGGTTTTGAAGTCACGGGAATTTTTGTTTTGAGTTGATGACTTGATTTCGTCGACGTAGGTACACGATGGAAGCAATTATGAATCTAGTAACATGTGTAGAATATGAACGTAGTCAAGGCAATATTACCGTCGCAGCATTTTTGCACATCAAGCGTGCGTTTTATACTGTTAGTCACATTCATGCCCTCTAAAGTTTACTAGACCTCGGTGTGAGTGGAAGTTCGCTACATTAATTTGCAACTTTTTAGGTGCCAGGAAGAAATCCATGCAGACGCGTGAAGGAAGAAACACGGAACATAACCTCATGCAGAGAGTGCCGCAGGGCAGCGTGTCAAACCCTTTTCTTTACAACTGTGTGATAGCGGACTTGTCACGGACGCACCCTTCTGGCTTACACTGCTTACTATATTGACGCAATGTTATCGTACTGGCGCCGCCATGTGGTGAGCTCGGGAGTCTGGCACGCGCTCGTCTTCTTCGCTCTCGGTGCTCGCCCCGCCAGTCGGTTCCGTGCCTGACATTGCCGGTGCTTTTACTTAGTCCTAGTAAACCTGCTGAACCAGTTTCACTGGCTTGTGTCACATTTTTGGTGGAGGTGCTGGGTAGATCCCATGTACGAAGAGCCTCTGGCTGCCCCCTACGCCCATCTACACACCGTGGACACGACACCTGTGCACAAGGCGAGCCGTCGCTTGAGAGGCTTAGCACCCGAGTGTGGTCCTCTTGTTTCCCCACCGCGAACCACGATGACTACAGCGGCAATTCAGACCACCACTCAGCTTCCCGTGAGTGCCCAGCAGCTGATCGGCCATACTCCTCGTATGCCCACGCCGTTTCATGGCGACAAGTTCGAAGACGTTGAGGACTGGCTGACCAGCTACGACCGGGTCGCTGTGTTTAATGCGTGGGACGAGGAGCGAAAATTGCACAATGTTTATTTCGCACTAGAAGACGCCGCCAAGATGTGGTTCGAAAACCATGTGGCTACCATTTCCACCTGGCAAGATTTCCGGCGGCAGCTGCTCGCAACATTCGGCAACGATACAAGAAAAGAGATGGCCGAACTCGCTCTACAGTCCCGAGCACAGCGGCCTAATGAAAGCGTCGCCATGTTTGTGGAAGAAATGACTCGCCTTTTCAACCGGGCGGATCCGTCCATGTCGGAGGCAAAGAAGGTGCGCTACCTTATGCAAGGCGTCAAGGAGCAGCTGTTCGTTGGTCTTGTACGTGACCCTCCACGTACTGTTGCTGATTTTACGAAAGAAGCAACAAGCATCGAGCTGGCCTTGAATCAGCGATTTGTACATTTTGATCGCTCTGCGAACATCGCTGCCGTAGACTTCCGCTTGCCAATGGTCGGAAACGACAGGGAAGCCCTTCGCGAACTTATCCGAAGCATCGTGCGCGAAGAGCTGCAAAAGCTGCCCTCTCTCGAACAACATCCACGTGTTGCGGGCATCTCGGATATTGTGCGCGAAGAGCTCCGCCAAGCAGTACCATCAGTACCGTCGCCCCAGCCGCCTGCGCCACAGATCATGACGTACAGCGACGTGTTGCGTACCCCTGCGCCTGAACCATTGGCACCCTGCAACCCTGCTCCTCCCGCTCGTCCTCCACCCCAATATCCAGTTTCGACTGGGGTGCCTGAAGCGCGACCACCCGTTCGCAAAGCACACGCGTGGCGCACGCCGAACAATCTGCCTTTGTGCTTTCACTGCGGCGAAGCCGGTCACGTTCTGCGCCACTGCCCGTACCGTCGGATGGGCTTGCGCGGATTTTCCCCGGATGCCCCTCGGCCGCGCTATGGCGAACGACCTCGGGACATCGACCAATACCTCAGCGACCACGTCCCACCTGCGTCCCTCCAGCGACGCCAGTCCAGGTCACCACCGCCGAGACAGTTTTCCACCAGCCGCCGTTCTTTCCTCAGGCAGTCCCCAAGTCCGCACCGGGAAAACTGAAGACGGCGACCCTCGGGGGTAGGGCCGCCGTCGATGGACACTACGACCAACATCCTCCGCTCACCGATTCAATCACACAGACCGACCTCCGACCCTTCGCTCCGACGAACAATCCGACCACTTTTCGACGATCGCCGAAGCTTTCCTCCGACGCCCCCAATCGACGCACCGCACCACCAACGAGTCCGACGACCTCCCGACGATCAGAGAAGCTTACCTTCGACGCCGTAATTCGACGCAACGAACGACCCGTCAGCCCGACGATCCCTGACACGCCGCACTTTGTCGACGGTGAGCTGCATTCCGCCGAGATACCGATCGTCGTTGATAACCACAACACGACTGCCCTTGTAGATACCGGCGCTGATTTTTGCGTTATGAGTCTTGGCCTTGCTACCATTCTGCGAAAAGTCCTGACTCCTTGGCACGGAGCCCCGATAAGGACAGCCGGAGGGCATGTGGTAACGCCGCTCGGAGTGTGCACCGCTCGCGTCGAGATTCACCACGTAACTTTCTCGTGTTGCTTTGTTGTGCTAGCAGAGTGCTCCAAGGACCTGATCCTCGGCCTTGATTTTCTTAGAGAAAACGACGCAGTCATCGACCTCCGTGACTTCATGGTGACTTTCTCCACTCACCGCGCAATTTCCGACGAGTACAGACAGCACAGCGACGACTACACAGACAGGCCAATTTTCCGAGTGTGCGACGACCATGTCACTCTACCTCCACGCACCAGCTTGTTTGTTACAGTGCAGTGCGACAACCCCCCCGCCTTGCAAGGCCTCGCGGAAACGAACGTGAATTTATTGTTGAGCCTACAAGTCTGCGTCGCTCGGGGGATCTTTGCCTTGAGAAATAAACGAACTGAACTACTTTTAACGAACTTTAGTGCCGAATACCACCATTTACCCCAAGGTACAGCTATCGCTTATTTTGACGAAGTCAGTGCGCCATCCGCCCATTGCGCCCTTTCGCTGGCCAACGAGAACCCTCCCGAGAGCACTGGACATACTGTTCAAACTGACGTGAACCCAGCTTTGTCTCTTACCCAGAAACGCCGCCTTCAAGCAATTCTAGACACTTACCGTGACTGCTTTGCCGTCACTTCCAAAGTGAAACAGACGTCAGTGACCAAACATCGAATTATAGTTGATCCCACCGAGCGCCCTATCCGCCAACACCCCTACCGAGTATCGCCGAAAGAACCAGAGGCTATTCGGGCGCAAGTTGATGAAATGCTCCGCGATGATGTGATCCAGCCGTTCACAAGTCCATGGGCCTCAGCAGTTGTGCTGGTCGCTAAAAAGGACGGAGCACTCAGATTCTGCGTCGACTATAGGAGGCTTAACAAAATTACGAAAAAGGACGTCTATCCATTGCCTCGAATCGATGACTCGTTCGACCGACTTCGCCACGCCCGACTTCGCTCTCGGTGCTCGCCCCGCCAGTCGGTTCCGTGCCTGACATTGCCGGTGCTTTTACTTAGTCCTAGTAAACCTGCTGAACCAGTTTCACTGGCTTCTGTGACAATATGCTGATCAAGTCTGCATTTAGGTTTCAGGCACAACGGCAGACTTCATTCAGTCTACCTTTCAAATAGGCCTAGATGCCTTTGGCTGCTTGTTAAAAGAGAGAGAGATGATGCTCTCGCGGAAAATAGACGCTTTACTTTTCACACTAAAGAATCTCAAGGATTTCCGACCTGCCTTAACTGTCAACTTTTAATGTCTGTTAAGCGTGTCGTTTTCTGGCTGGATAGTTCTTGAGACAACTCTCCTGGGCTCCTCATACAAAATCTCTCGACGACCAAGTGAAGACTGCTTTGAACGTACTTTGAAGTCTTGCGGTACGTCGTGGGGCGGTAATTCGTCATCTCTACTCACGATTCGCAATTATGCACTGAAATATAAAAATTTGCGCTTTCCTCACCGATTCAAAACTCTCTGTCACGAACCTCAGAGGAATGCCTGCTGAGGCATTGGAAGCAGGCCGGACCAGAGCGGTGGTTATTTTGCTTGTAGACAGCTAGTCCGCAAAAATGACTTCCTGTTTTTCTCCCTCAGCCATCTGTTCGAATAATCGTAACTTCATCCTTACACTGCAAAGATTGCTAGCTAGGCTGTCCGTGTGTGTTTGAGAGTTCCTCAGGCAACTTCCAGCGCTCTGTTAATTGCTGAGGCAAGACAGATCCCGTTTGAAGTGTTATGGAGACCAGAGACCTGCATACGTTTAATTCTTCTGGTAACCCAACACGAAAGGCACCCATCAGCTTCCGCGCTTCATGAAAGAGATGGAAGTCGTATCATCAAGTGTTTCAACAACACCATCCACTTCTTCCAAGTTATGAATATTGGTAAGCAGGCACAGAATATCCTCCATGACGTTTAGTTACCCCTATACAGTACAGTTCTCTGTGGAAGGGAGAATTCGAAAGAGCGTGACATCAACATCTTTGCCGCTGAGCAGTTCGCAATTTACCAGATACACATGCGGTTATATTCATGCGTATACTGACTGTTACAGTCATCAGCGCGATCCTCTTGTTCCGGTAGACAAATATAAGTGCCCGTTTACCTTATTCTTCTTGTCTTTTCGTCCAGTGCGTGAGATGGTGCCAGAAAAAGTTAGGTACGCGGATGGCAATTGCAATAGGCTGTACAATCATCATCACACCTGCGACTGGTCAGAATGTAAACCCAGGTGTTGAGCTACTTACATCAGTTGTACTTGGTATAATGCAAAAATGTATACCACGCCGTAAATAGAAGTAGTGTAGATTTCTTTGCTGGGTTTCGCCTGATTTATGACATTACTTGAAGAAAAAACTGAAGTATCACAAATTCTACTTGTAATAAGAAAGTGAATATTGGTAGCAAAGATCTTAATTGTGGAGAAATATTGTGCGAAGGGCGATTGCACGTGATGAAGCCGAGTACCGCAAAAATCTCCTTCAACAGAATTTTAAAAAGGAAGTACAATGTTTGGGATTTTGTGCGTAAGCAAAGAAATGATAAAGTTAGTGCTGCTGTGATAAAGACGAGCGATGGTATCTGTTTTAAACCTCAAGATGCGTGCCAAGCTTTTGCTGATCACTTCAGCTCTTGTTTTGTGCTCCATGATAACACAGCTGCTATTATCACTTTTGAAGATAGCGCTCACATTTTGGCTTATGATAATGTCACCAAGCATGTGGTTCTTTCGGCGATTCAGAAACTTAAGCCAAAACTTTTAACAGGAGTTGATAAAATGCCAAGCTTCGTAATCAAAGGATGGGCTGACATTTTTAGCCCTGTTTTGGCGCGTTTGTTCAACTAAGAGTTGCGAACTGGTGTTTTCCCTTGTCATTGGAAACTGTGAGTAGTTGTTCCTGAAATCAAGTCTGGCGGTGCTTGTGATGTGAACAACTTTCGGCCTGTGTCACTGATTTGTTCTTTTTAGAAAGTTTTTGAAATTGTTATGTACGAACGCATGGGCTCATACTTAAACAGAAGGTCAAAATTCTGCAGCACAGGTTTTTAAAAGGTCGATCGGTGGAAACGAATTTAAACAGCTTTCCTGACATGCCTTTAATCGCGGTCAGGTAGATGCAATCTACTTTGACATGACTAAAGTTTTCGATATGGTTTCCCATGAAGTACTTCTGATGAAGATAGAAAAAGACGAACTTTGCCCCCTGTACTGTAGGTGGCTCGAAAGCTACCTTGGCAGCCGCCCTAACATGGTCCGATTTTCCGGCTGTGTGTCCAACGAATTTCTGTCATCTTCGTTAGTGCCTCAAGGCTCCAACTTAGGACAGCTGTTGTTTTTGTGTTTGTTAATGATTTGCCGTTACATGTCAAGAACCGAAGAATTTTGGTCTTCGCTGATGATTTCAAATTATTCCGTAATATTGGAGATATTGAAGACTGCCGCCAATTGCAAGCTGACATTAACAACGTCGAGAAATGGTGTTTGATGAATCGCTTAAAGTTGAATATTAAGAAGACTTCCGCCCTGTGCGCGACAAAGTTGCGTTTGATTATACACTTTTGGCGGGTCAGATTTCTCGTGTGGCCCGTGTACGAGACCTTGGTGTTGTTGATTCAAAGCTTAATTGTAGATTGCATGTAAATTGAATTGTGTTACGCGTATTCAGACATATATATTGGTCTTATCTCTAGGCTACAAAAATTTCGACGGCACGAATGTCTACGCACTCTATACTGTGCCCTTGTGAGACCGCATCTTGAGTTCGAGTCGGTAGCCTGGAAAAGTGAATCTTGCGCCTATTTCACGAAAATTGAAAATGTCCAGCGTAAGTTCATACGCATCTTTTATCATAGATATATTGGACGCCGTCGTTTGTACTACTCTTGGCAGACCTTAATATGTGGACTCTTGGCGACAGGTGACTCAAACGTGACATGCAGTTTCTGCAAAAAGTTGTGCGCGGTTTCGTTAACTGTGGGACCTTACTTATGTTGCTGAATTTTCTTGTGCCGCATGCAAAGGCCGCAAAATGGTTTGACACATATTATCCTGATTTGCATGCCAACTGCCCAATGACTCGTTTACGAATCCTGTATAACAAAACTTTTATTGACACGGACATATTTGCCTAATTGCTGTTTTCATGCCTGGATTTAAACGTTTTTAAGTGGTCATTGTGATGCATCTGACCTAGGCTGCGCTCCTTTAGGCTACTTGGCTGTTGAGACACACTCAAATAAACATATCTGTCTATCTATCAAAATTTATCAATAAATGCATTTGTGATTCCGCACTTCGATGAATGGGGCTCATTTAAACTAGCAGACAAGACTGAAACAACGGCTTCTGTGATTTACGCGATTTATTTGGCTCTCCAGTTGATCTCATCAGTGCACGACCCGCGTATATGTGGGTTATCCTTAGCGACTCTCAGTCAGCACTGAAATCTCTTGACAGCACTAGTTTTAGAACAAGGAAGGCTAGACTGGAATACGAACTTCTTAAACAATTTTTCAAGGCTAAGAAAAGAAGCATATTATAGTTTTTCAATCGATACCTTGACATTGTCTTATTCTGGAAACACAGAGGCGGATGCGGCGGCTAGTCATGCACACTCTGATGCCCTCACTTCTGACCTTCCGTTCTCGAGAAGCGGATTGCACTGCTTATTGAAGTCCGTGCGTAATGAAATGAATTAAAGGAAACAATAAAAAATGAAATCTACATTTCATCGATCCTTTGTTGCGGTTCAGTGTACCAATTTCTATCAGCGGAAGTTTAGAAACGCAACTTCACCGCTTGCGTTTGGGAACGGCTTACACGAAGCACTTCCTTCAGAGAATCGGCCGCGCAGACAGCTCACGGTGTGTGTGCGGCCATGGAATTGAGGATGTGGCTTATCGGTTATTGGACTGCCGTGTGCATGATAACTTCAGGTCGCGATTGAAGAGAGACGTTATGACTCTTGAAAAAAAACTTTTAAGCGTGCAAAAGGTATTAGGCCCGCGGCCGAGGCCTGCACGGGAGAAGCGAGAAATTGTGGCATTTATAACATTCCCGGTGGACAGTGGCATCCTTGGGAACTACTGATTTAGTACATGTGGCCCAGTTACGTTAGAGCTCCTCCATTTGTGTGAGCGAATGTATTAATGTCATTATTATTTGCTTATTCTATGCATGCGCCTGCAAGATGATTGCGACTCTTTGTTTTACTGTTAGTGAGTGTTTCAATAGCTTTGTTATTCACTTCGCTTATTCACATCTGTCATGTATATTTTAGTATCTATTATTCTGTGAGTTACACATTTACACACGTGTGTAGCATTTAAGAGCTTATATTACTCATTAGTGTTACTTCTTACGTTTGTACTTTGCTTTATATCCTGTGCAATGTTTGTGTTTGCATAACGTTATTTATTAGTGTATATGTTATGTAAGTCTGTGTGTCGTCGGAACAGGTGTTTTTTCTAAATGTGATGAAAAGGAGTAGCCGGAGCCGCTATGTGGCACCAACCTCTCCATTATTGTTCATGTAAATAAAAAACAAAACAGGCGCATTACAGCACTCATCAGCGGTGTTTCATATGTTTACAGGAAAGAAAAGGCGCAGTGTCGGTCACAATTCTTCGCGGATACCTCTAATCAAGCCATAAAGAAAAGGTGGAAGGTGGGTGTGAGAGAAGAAAGAAAGAGTTACCGTAGTGGAGGGCTACGGTCTACCACGCAATAAAGGCTTTCGCCTCATCGCAATTAAGTGGCCCAAACTGTCCCCTAGAAGTTTTCTACGACTGCGCCCAGTCTCTTGGGGAACAGTTCGTTTTGTACCACCCACATGCTTCTGGTGCTACTGGTTTGCTCGCCATACCCGTCACGGGGACCCGTGGTTAAGGCGCTCGGTACTGAACCGGAGCACCCGGGTTCGATCCCAACCGCGGCAGCCGAGTTTCGATGGAAGCGAAACGCAAAGGCTTCTGGGGCTGTGCAATGTCAGTACACGTTAAAGATCTCCAGGTGGTCAAAATTATTCCGGAGCTTCTTACTTCTTACCACACCTCTTTCGCTCTTTCTTCTTTGACTTCCGCCTCCCTTCGCTCACTTTCGGCGCTGTACAGGTGTCCGCTGAGAAGTGTGACAGTTACATACGCCTTTCCTTTCCTCTAAACCAATTTAACAATTTATCGCCATGGCCGCCGGAAGTTACAACACCGTTACGGTGGCAATAAGCAGAGGTCGTCGGTACGGCTCCCTCATATATTTGAAAGCTCGACTCAAGGAACACTTTTGTGTACATTAACAACACGAACGTTTTAAGACCGATCCAAACCTTGGGTGACCAACTATTAGACAACAATTTTGAACCAAATGCCCCCCTCCCGCATTTAGTAAAATAAATTGGTTTATATTGTCACCAACACACGTAGCAAGCAGCACAACAACCGAGCTGGCCCTTTTTAATCAAGCGAAAACTCGAGAGAGACGAGGATGAAGCTTAGCCACGTGCCAAGCCATTCGGCCACTTGGTGGCGCCAGAAGATGGTCAGCGGTGTGGCATTGCCCCCCTTCCAAGGGGCATCGACCCGATGCCGCAAGCGTAGGGGAATAGTCGAAAAGCGGGGCAAGTAATACGGGAAAGTCTCTGGCTCTGGTTTGGATCCTGAACTGGTTTACCGATTGTAATAGGGCTTCATTCTGGCAACGTGAACTATTTCAGATTTCGGCTGGCGAGAGGAGCGTACAGTGCCTTGTGGTAGCACCTCGTAGTTCACCGCGCTGAGGCGGCGGAGCACCTCGTAAGGTCCAAAGTATCGCCGCAGAAGCTTTTCAGAGCGCCCTCGCAACCGTATTGGGCTCCATACCCAGACTTGGTCGCCGGGCGTGTAAGTCACCTCTCGGTGTCGCAGGTTGTAGCGCTGGGCGTCGTGTACTTGTTGGTGCCGAATTCGCTGTCGGGCAAGCTGGCGTGCAGCTTCTGCGTCACGAATAAATTGGTCAGCCCCCACGACAGTGGAGGGAGCAGAATCTGGAAGAAGCATGGCATCCAGCATAGGGGTTCGCGTCCATGAACCAAATGAAATGGAGTGAAGCGTGTTGTTTCCTGGAGTGCAGTGTTGTATGCGAACGTGATGTACGGCAGAATCTGGTCCCAGTTCCCATGATCGTCGTCTACATACATAGAAATCATATCGGCAATTGTCTTGTTAAGCCGCTCAGTCAGTCCATTAGTTTGAGGATGATAGGCTGTTGTCTTGCGATGGGTGGTGCCACTGAGTCGAAGTACCTCCCTCGTGAGTGCCGACGTAAACGAGGTTCCTCTGTCAGTTAAGACGACTGTTGGCGCACCATGACGGAGTACAATGCTGTGAATGAAGAAATGCGCAACTTCATCTGCGGTACCACGTGGAATGGCCTTGGTCTCACAGTAGCGGCTAAGGTAGTCAGTGGCAACCGCTATATACCTGTTACCCATGGAGGACTTCGGAAATGGGCCCAGTAAGTCCATGCCGACCTGTTGAAACGGGAATTTCGGGGGATCGATAGGCTGTAAGAGCCCAGCTGGTTTAATGGGGGGTGTTTTCCGCCGCTGGCACTCACGGCAGGTACGGACGTAGCGGTGCACAATGGCAGCTAGCCTGGGCCAGTAGTACTTTCGGCGTATCCGTGCCAATGTGCGAGAAAACCCGAGATGGCCGGAAGAAAGGTCATCGTGGCACGCACGAAGAACTTCGTCATGTAGCGTTGTGGGTAATACAAGCAGATAAGCAGTTTCTGTTGGACCGTAGTTCTTCTTGTAGAGCACACCATCACGCAGGCAAAATGACGACAGTCCGCGCCTGAAGAGCTGAGGAGGAGATGGCACGGTTCCTTCGAGGTATTCAATAAGGGGTAAAAGTTCAGAGTCAGCCCGCTGCTTTCGGGATAAGGTGGACGTCGCGATAACACCAAGGAAAACGGAATCGTCGTCGGAGCCGTCCGCGTGGCAGGGAGTAGGGGCGCGGGACAGACAGTCAGCATCACTGTGTTTTTTGCCGGACTTGTGCACGATTGTAACGTCAAATTCTTGCAACCGAAGGCTCCATCCAGCAAGCCGACCCGATGGATCTTTCAGGTTTGCCAGCCAACACAGAGAGTGATGGTCGCTCACGACACGAAACGGACGACCATACAAATACGGACGAAATTTTATGACTGCCCACACAACAGCGAGGCACTCCTTTTCGGTAGTTGAATAATTAACTTCGGAACGGGACAAAGTGCGACTGGCGTAAGCGATGACACGTTCTGCACCGTCCTGCCACTGAACAAGGACCGCACCGAGGCCAACGTTACTGGCATCCGTGTGCAGTTCCGTGTCGGCCTCTTCGTCGAAGTGGCCAAGTATTGGCGTACATTGGAGACGGGACTTGAGTTCCGTGAAAGCGTTTTCCTGGTCGGGGCCCCAAAAGAACGGCTCGGCGTCTTTTGTCAGGCGGGTCAGAGGCTCAGCGATCTTGGAGAAATTGTTTACAAAGCGACGATAGTACGCGCAGCGGCCGAGAAATCGACGCAAGCTTCGTTTATCCGCTGGTCTGGGGAATGAAGAGACAGCGGCCGTCTTCTCTGGGTCTGGGCTAACACCTCGAGCACTGACAATGTGGCTGAGAAATTTCAGCTCGTTAAAAGCAAAGTGGCATTTTTCGTGTTTTAGAGAGAGACTGGCAGATCGGATGGCCTCGAAGACAGCGCGCAAACGCTTCAGGTGCTCGTCGAACGTGTCCGAGAAAATCACAACGTCGTCGAGATATACGAGGCATGACTGCCACTTCAGACCAGAGAGTACAGTCATTCGCTGAAATGTGGCAGGGGCCGAACACAGGCCAAACGGGAGCACTTTAAATTCATACAAACCGTCTGGCGTAATAAAAGCGGTCTTCTCACGGTCTCGCTCGTCAACCTCTATTTGCCAATACCCACTGCGGAGGTCAAGGGACGAAAAGTAAGTGGCATGGCGAAGACGATCGAGGGAATCGTCTATGCGTGGCAGGGGGTACACATCCTTTTTCGTGACGTTGTTGAGGCGTCTGTAATCCACGCAAAACCTCAAGGTTCCATCCTTCTTTGCCACGAGGACAACAGGCGAAGACCAGGGGCTCGTCGACGGTTGGATAACGTCGTCCTGGAGCATTTCTGTTACTTGGCGGCGGATGGCATCACGTTCTTTTGAAGACACCCGGTAAGGACGCTGACATAGTGGACGTTGGTCATCGGCAACTATAATTCGGTGCTTCGTTAGTGGCGTCTGTCGGACCTTGGAGGTTGATGCAAAACAATCTCGGAACGAATTGACAAGATTATCTATGCAGCGTTTCTCACTGGGCGAGAGGTGCGGGTTCACATCAGTCTGAATGGCTGTAGGCGTCGCATTGTCGGGGTCTGACGTGTTGGTTAAAGCGTACTGGCCTGTACATTCTCCAAGTTCTTCAAAATAAGCGACCGCCGTGTTCGCCGTCAAATGTTGGGGTTCACATGTGAAGTTTGTCACTAGCACGTTGGCTTGGCCACGGACAAGTTCGACAAGGCCCCGAGCTACACAAACTTGTCGAGTTAGAAGCAGTGACATGTTAGCTTCAGCAATGCCACTCGTGCCGGTGCTATGATCACATTCGACTGTGACGAACTTGCTCGCACGCGGAGGGATCGTTATGTGGTCGTCACAGACACGCAACATCGTTTTCCGGAAGTCCGTGTTGCTATCAACGGCTCGCTTCGTTGAAAACGATACCATGAGCTGCTCCCGAAGGTCTATAACCGCACCATACTCTTGAAGAAAATCCATGCCGAGAATCAGATCTTTGCAGCACTCTTGTAATACGGCAAATGTGCCAGTGAAAGTAAAACCGCAGATTTCTATGCGGCAAGTGCACATGCCAATCGGCGTCATTACATGACCACCGGCGGTACGCATCATTGGCCCAGACCAAGGCGTCAGAACCTTACGGAGTGCCGTGGCTAGCTGGCTGCTCATGACGGAGAAATCGGCGCCGGTATCCACAAGTGCGGTCACATCACAACTGTCGGCGGTTACAAAAATTTCCCCGGAAACAATGCGTTCGCAGCACGTCGGTAAGTTCATCGGATCGGGTCGTCGCCGCTCGGGCCGTCGCGTCAAATCGTCGGGTGGAGGCTGTTTAATCTGAAACGTAGCGGCGGCCCCACCCCCGGAGGTCGCCGTGTTTAGTTTTCCCGGTGAGGGGACGTGCCTCTGAATTGCCCAGAGGAAGAGTACCGAGTGGGCGAAGCAAAACGCTTCGGAGATGTCGATCGCGACCGCTGTTGTGGTGACGTTGGCTGCATCTCGTTAGCAGCCAGGTACTCCTCAATCTCCTGTGGTCTTTCGCCATAGCGGGGTCGAGGCGCGTTTGGTGGAAATCCTCTCAAGCCTATTCTCCGGTATGGGCAATTGCGAAGAATGTGACCAGGTTCGCCGCAGTGATAACAGAGCGGTCGTCTGTTGGGCGTGCGCCACAAGTGCGCCTTGCTGATAGCGGGGCGCTGGTATTGCTGTGGCTCGACGGGGCGCAGATCTTGTTGCTGCTCGACGGGGCGCATGTAGCGAGGCGGTGGTCCGACAACGGGACGGAATGGATTTGGCTCGGGAGCAGGTCGACGTAAGACATCACTATAAGTCATGATGCATGGCTCCGGTTGTGGTGCTGGTGGTGGTGGTGGCTGCACCGCTCGCCGAATTTCATCACGGATGACGTCCACGGTAGAATAATTATTTGCAGAGGGAGCATTCAAGTGGAGGTTTTTTAGCTCTTCGCGGACAATGCTCCTCACAAGCTCCCGCAATGCCTCGTCGCTGGCTGCTGGCACGGACGCACAGCAGGGTGTGGCCGCTACGCTTGCCTGGCGGCCGTATTGGGTACTCCGTTCCTGCAGGGAACGTTCCATGCTGGTAGCTTCTCTCGCGAAATCTGCGACAGTTCTTGGGGGGTCGCGAATGAGGCCAGCGAACAACTGCTCCTTCACCCCGCGCATGAGGTGCCGTACCTTCGTTGCCTCAGGCACGGTAGGGTCAGCCCGATTGAAAAGCCGCATCATGTCCTCGACAAACATGGCCACACTCTCATTTGACTGTTGAGACCTTGAACGAATTGGAATCTCTGCATTTTCTTTGCGTGCACTCGAGCTGAATGTTGTAAGTAACTCACGGCGAAAGGCTGCCCAGTTGACAAAGGATGCCTCGTGGTTCTCGAACCACGTCTTGGCCGAGTCTTGCAGCGCGAAGTACACATTCATTAGCTTCCGCTCGTCGTCCCATTGGTTAAACGCAGCCACACGGTCAAAACTGGCCAACCAGTCTTCCACATCCTCTAACCGGTCACCATGAAACGATGGCGGTGATCGCGGTGCGAGAAGGACGAACGGTGGGGCGTTG
Source organism: Amblyomma maculatum (assembly GCF_055883805.1). Lineage (NCBI taxonomy): Eukaryota > Metazoa > Arthropoda > Arachnida > Ixodida > Ixodidae > Amblyomma > Amblyomma maculatum. Next base: position 12,949,276 of record NC_139350.1, read on the forward strand.
CTGGAAGGCTGGCTTGTCTGGCTGCTCGTCGTGGATGTCATGGTTCGTAGAGGGGTGGACAGCGGATCAAACTCAGGTTGTAGGCCTCGCAGGCGACGGCTGGCTTTATGGACAGGAGTCGCGTCCACGCGTTGATGAGCAGCGTCACTGACGTCTTCGTGGGCAACGTACATGGGATCTTATGCTGCACAATCCACCAAATGTCACCAACACACGTAGCAAGCAGCACAACAACCGAGCTGGCCCTTTTTAATCAAGCGAAAACTCGAGAGAGACGAGGATGAAGCTTAGCCACGTGCCAAGCCATTCGGCCACTTGGTGGCGCCAGAAGATGGTCAGCGGTGTGGCAATATGAAAGGAAAGGCGCAGTACCTGTCACAATTTACACTCAAGGTTAAGCCACGCACGTCCTCAAGGCCCGTTTTGACCTCTGGAAATCGTGAATTGGCCCTAAATTAATCTTCTGGTTCGCTACAGTTGCAGCTTTGTTGGCTTAAACTCCACAACAGCGCTGCAAGAAAGCCAGAGGATGCGATCCTCTTCCTGAGGATATTCGCGAGTTCTTTACTACGCGTATTCCATACTTGTTCTACCTTCTATGCTTTCACCGTTGTGACCAATAATTGATGTTAAATAGTTTAATCTAGAGTGTACCTTCGCGTGTTGCGCAATCTTCCACTGACGGTGTGAAAGGCGCGGGTCTTATGTTCCTTTGGCTAAAATCCTAAAACTGTCGTCTAGAGAGCATGAGGAACTATTTGGAATAATCTGCTGTGCAAAAACTTCCACATTGCTCCTGCAAAAGCAGTGCAAAGTAACTAGAGCGTCAATAGCAAACCTTCCTTTTTTCACTTCCATTCTTCATAGGGAAAAGGTTGTCAAGCGACGCTTGTTTTCATTTGCCGTTTTACATCAATGGCTATGAAATAGGTTGTCTGTGCAGCTTTTGCTATCCTGAAAATCACGCTCAGCAGCTTTCGGCCGATTAGGAATGGATTAGCCATTAATGTAGGTGTGTAGCACCGATTAATCGCTGATGCAAAAAAAAAAATATCAACGGCTGTTTAATTTAAAAAACCCATTCTTAAGCCCTTATTGGCACTTGGCTGGAATTGAACTCAAAGTACCTATTATAATGCAAACTTAAACGTCTGTAATTGTTTTGGTGCCCTTTTCTCTGGTCTTTCTCGCAGAAGGAACTTCTTTCGACGTCATGCCATGTAACCAGCAATAACAAAACATGCCTGAATGTCGATAAGCAATGACACTACAGGTGTCATCCGTGGTCAAGGTGTGACATCTCTGCTTACTTTCTTTTTCATGCATATATATTATTTTTTATTTATTTGATACATACCGCTAGTCTCCTTGAGGAAGTTGTTGCAGGTTTGGGGCTTAAAATAAGAACGTAAACTGACTGGAATATTGAAAACTTACACTTGTCTAATCTTTATAAATTCCGATATGACAGTGTGGAACAAAAAATGAGAAAAAAAGAGAAGGATATGATGCAATACAGTCAACCTGAAGACACATGTTTTAAAATATTTGTACACGTGCCAGAATACACTTTTACAGGGTACTCAACAAACAGTAGCCAGCCATGAAATGAAACTATCTAGTGATGAGCAATTGACCATTTACCAGCTAAATCTTTCCATTCGTGGACCGCCAGGGGCAAAAAAAGAGAGCATGGACGTATAACTGTGTACTCGATACTCTAATAAATGATTTTATTGTCGCGTTCTTCTGATTTCTGTTTGGTGACAGTGAAATGGATTTTTTTCGGCCTATTTTAAGGGCTCCATTAGAAGAAAATAAATAAACTTCAGCAGTGTATTTTTTGCTCGGCCACCTAAAGTGCTAAGACCAGCCGGTCTAAGGAGTTTGGAGGGAGAGTCAAGTCTGCCATACCTATTGTAGACAAACCTTATGGCCTTGCGTTGGATGTTTTTAATTTTCGAGATTAAAATTTTGTTTTTGGGAACGTGCATATTATGTTGTAGTCTGTTCGCACGAGAGATGTATATACAATTAATAGAACTTGCTATTTGCCGAGTTGGTGCACACTGAAAAAAAAAAAACAACTAGGATGCTCAAAAGGGACGATCGCTTTAGAGGAGAACACAGGACAGGCGCAGGGCTGCGGCAGTTCTGTGTTCTCCTCTTAAAAGATCGTCCCTTTTAGCGCATCTTATATAGTTGTATGTATGTGCAAGCAGTTTAGTTTCAGCTGAGGCGAACTGTAAGGAACGTCTTAGCGAGCAAGCCCACAAAATAATTTGGGCGTCATATAAAAAATATGCTTGTCCCCTTTTAAATCGGATGATATGACTATATCTATACACTTATATTCAGTGACAACGTTTACTTTATGATCAGCATTTTTGTAGGGAAATATCAGCGGTTTCTCGTTTCTTGATGCAGTCGTCACTACCGTTTTTTTTTATAAATTAAGTGCCATCTGCCAGTCTTCTCACCAGTTTGATATCTTTCCGAGCTCATTGCTTAACGTGAGTAGACCTCGTTGACTAATAATTAGTTTGTATATTATGCAATCTTCCGCAAACATAGGAAAGTAGTGTCAATGTCATTACTTGTGTCATTTATAAAAATTAAGAAAAGAATAGGTGCTAAGACTGTGTCTTGCGGGACTTAATTTACTTTCGCGCATTTTGATGAGCATCATTCAAACTGGAGAAACAGTTTGCGATAAGAAAGATAGGCTGCAATCTAACCAGTAATCTTGTTAGTTCTCAGAAAATTTCTGACTTCGTAGATTAGCTTTGAATGGGACACACGGTCAAAGGCGTTTGAAAGGTCAAGAAGCAGCATATCGGTTTGGCCACGCATCTCAGTCATCGTTGCTAAATCCTGTGAGGTTTCTAGAAGTTGTGTCTTTGTGGGCAGGCCCTTTCTGAAGCCATGCTAATTTTTGTCGGGTAAATAATTCTGTTTAATTTAGGTTACAATGTGCTTGAGTAAAACATAATCTATAGGATCTTGCATACCGTGCACGTTAGAGCAATTGGACGGCAGTTAGCGGGGTTGTTGGATGCTTAAGGAGAGCACAGGTCAAGACACGCTAGCTTAGGTCTGTGCAAACTTTCTGCGATGGAAAAGAAAAAGCAGAAGACAGTACTGGTTGGCCTGATCACTTGAAATCACTTAGCGTGGAGATAATGGTATTTCATATCTGAGAAAGTTTTACTTTTGAATACGTTTAGTTGCTCCGCGTAGGTCAATCGCACTACGCCTCTACGCTTTTGTGCATTAATTATTGGAGTGTTTGCTTGTGCCAATCAGGTTTTAGAGTATGGGGATCTCAAGAGGTCTAATACGACCTGCCCCCCCCCCCCCCCTTTTATTTAACAATGATCTCAGACCCCTCGCTCGAATGTGAGGACCGCAAGAATAAAAAGCACACAACCATTATTTATTCTTGCCTGTTGAGGTAAGCCGTAACATTCCTTCTTTATAGTTTAAATAGGGAGCAGTTTTAGTAAGAATCATTGAAATTTTGTTAATACACAAAGCATGGAACTGTTTCCGCACATGCGCCAATTGCCGCCGATTCGCCAATTCGTACCGCGTTAATAAGAAAGGACTAAGATAGCTCCCGTTCTTAGGCTGCGTAATTCCAAATTTCTTTTACGTCACACACTACCGTGCACACTGGCGGAGCTTGTGGATCTCTCTTTTTCGGTGTGTCATAAATTGAGCGAAAATGTACATTAAAGATCATTTCTTTTCCTTATACGACCGACGTGCGAAACAAGTCACTGCAGCCATTCTCTTTCCCTTACCCTCATTATTTCCTCCTCCATCTGAGTTCGATTTGCTCGAATAACTAGAGAACGAATCAGAATTAGCATACGTGCACTTATGTTTATTGTTTTTAAAATGTGTGGTGCTTATTTTCGATTGTCATTGCATATATGTTCGCACTCGACGCATTGCATGTATTAACTATGCTTTGTTATGATTTCACAGCCCTATATGCGTTCCTTTTTTATGACGTAACTATAAGATTTCATTATATATTCTTCAATGTCTCTGTAAATAAAACTCTTCTAAGGTATCCTCTGTAGATGGCTTTCTGTTTTCCTTCTTTAGCTCTCTTGTGTGCAGGTAATTGATCAAAATATGTGAGAATCGATTTCCAGCGGTGCGTTTGGACTTCTTTTCAATGCGCAGCAATCTGCCATTGCATTAAATCTGCAGCATTGTCGATGACGCGTCAGAAACGTCTCAGTTATGCATTTTCACTTCATTGTCGAGTCTCACAGCAGCGGTAAAACTTCTTCCTGGGAGAGTTGGTGCATATTGTACATAATTACGTTAGAACGCAAAAAAAAAATCACATACAGAGGAACGACACGCAGCCTGAGCGCTAAAGCGGTTGTGCTGTGTGTCGTTTCTGTGTGTGTGTGTGTGGTTGTTGTTTTTTTTGTGCTCTGACATTATGTACTCACAGCTGCGATAATTATGTTTCTGCGGTTGCGTCATATAAAAAAATATAATTGTTCACTTGTTAGGCCACAATCATAAACCAGTACGCTTGTAAATCTATATTGCGCTCAAACGAATTAAGGAAAAGTACAGGCAGGAATAATTGCGAGCGAGTATTTTCATACTCTTACCGAGTGTCGGGAAGGCGCGTACTCATCGGTAAGATATTCACGCGGCCATCGATATTGACGAAAAATAAAATAAAACGCAGGAAGAAAATGAAACGTCACTGCAGGCCACTGATTTACATCAAAAAGCGTATAATGTAAGTCCCCATTCTTTTTACATATATTCATTGCTTGCCTAGCGGAAAAGAAGCAAGAAATAAATCACCAACACGCCTTATATCCGCTAGCGACTTTAAAACCACATTTTCATTCCGCGAATTTTCTAAATATGTATTGATAATGGCGGGACACAGGAAGGCACACTATCTGTATATCTCACAGTTACAACCAACGGCTGTCGTCGATTCGAGGCCTTAATGCAAACTCTATAACCTCCAGTTAGATTAACAGATGTATGCTAACAGCCCAATGGTATATCTCTACTCTGAGAGCTGAGCATAGAACTACTGCGGCATATTTCTCATGCGTTATCACATGTATGTAATCGAGTCTGCGGGTTTGTTAATGCGAAAGCCTTTGATGCCTCATCGTTGTCGACAGAAGGTTGTCAGCAGAGGTGTCACGCTTTCGAGAGTTAGAAATAAATGATAAACCTTGTCTCCACCGGGAATCGAACCTCCATCACAGTCCAGCGATTTACCAATTGCGCCCCGCCCCGGATTTCTTTTTGGCCAGCCCATTTTGAAACACTGAATGTTATTGGCCACAGAGTTACTAGTCGTTGATTGGTCAACGGACTAGACTCGAATTTTGGGTAACGCTGAGGAAGCGAGGTTGAGACAGTTGGAGTCAGAAGAGAGTTGGGCTCAAAGGAGAGTCGATGGCAGAGGTTCGAGGAGGGAGGCTAGGCTGACGGAGGTCTCAAGGAACTCCGGCCTAAACGGTAGCTGAAGACCAAGGCCTGATTCTGCTAGCCTATGCCCTCTGATCGTTCACCCATTTGCAGTTAGCCTTCCATATTTGATGTCGCATCTGACGACCTTATTGTATATAAGCTAAAAAAAAGTGTAAATAAATGTGTACAGTCCGAGAAGGGAAGTTTTCATCTCCGAACCGCAGTGTATAGCTGAGCCACGGACACAGCGGTGGTCACCAACATCACTCTGTACGGGCGAAAGCAGAAGACAAAGCAAGAAATACCTGCTGTATATGGAAGCTCATCCTTTCCCCACGCCTTCGCAGGTTTTGAAAATAACTTGCGGTTTATGGCAAAGCAAGCAGTGCACCGACCATGGAACGAAGCCGCCGTTTTCAATCATCCATTGTGTAACGGGTAATGTAGCACTATCTAAAATAAGCAACAAACTTTTTGCTCACTATCGTAATATTTTAACATTTATAAGACATCCTTATACCTTCCCCTCACCAGTACTGTCACGTACTAGTGACAAGCCCGGTAGTCACAAATCAAGACACTGGCGTTGCATTTGAATAAAACTCCTTATTAGGCTGACTTGCGCCCGCAAAAAGAAATAAGCAAATCGCCGGTGGCGATAACACCAAATGCATTCGTCGGTCGTCGAACTAAGAAAGCCCGTCGCACTCGCCAACGCTCAAAGGCGCCCGGATAATGATTCTAGGGAGGCGGCGATCGCCTTGAAATCTTGCTCACCTGCGAGCGTTTGCTGTCGACCATGTTATGCAGCAGTGTAGGTGGGAAGTAGGTGGGGCTGCTCAGATCCCAGCACAGTCGACGGATGAGGCTCGTTGTTAGCGCTACCAGCTTTTGACAAGATGCTGAAATTGCAAACACAGGGTCTCGTTGTCAGGTAGATGGTGTATGCTGCGGCGGCCGGCAGCACCCGGCAAGTCAAACACCTCAGTACGTCCTGACTGAGGCGTTGCAGTATCTGCAGGAATTCGGCGCTGCTGGACGGATTGGATATTATCATCTTCTCTATTGTCGCCGGTTGAAGGCCCCGCAGCAAATGACGCAATCTGTCTTTCTCCGGCATTTTGGGGTCGACCCTGGCACACAACTGCAGCACACCGTAGAAGTATTGCTCCGGAGACTCCGAAGGGAAGTGTACTCGATTCTGCAGCCGAAGGTGAGCGATTTCTGTCGTGTGGCGGCTGCTGAAGAATTCTTGAGCTTCACCGCACAATCACTCCACGAAATTGGCGCACCGGTAAGCAGTTGTGTGGCATACCATTTCTTAGCGCCGCCATCGAGAGCCAAGTACAAGAACTTCACCTTCGTGTCGTCGTCCCATGCGTTCAACGATGACATCTGGTCGTAGCATGTGAGCTATTCCGCCACGGACTCCTCCGGGGTTCCGTTAAAAACAGGAGGGGGGATGGACAGCCTCGGTTGGGAGCTCGTCATCGTAGCGAAGTCAGCTGTCACCTGCTTGCCCGGATCACACCTGAGATGGGGGCGCATCTCCAGTAGAGCAGGGTCGTCGTTACCACGCACCTTCCACCACTTGTAATGAAGTGTTCGTAAGTTGGACTGCCGTGACGGCACAAAGACTCCGCCACTTTGAAAATGGGGACCAGTCGGTGTAGATTTACGGCATGAATAAACTTAATTTATCAAAGATGAGCGCTAACATTATTTAAACCGAATCACGTGATAAAAAATAAATAAACACAGATTAATAACATATCAGTTAGGCATACGCGGCATCTTGAGCAGGGGTCCCGAGCATCAGCTTGGATGGTCGCCGTCCTCCTTCATTTGCCGCTCTCTGCCCAATGTTTTTGAGGATTCTCGAGGCAGTGTTTGTTTCCAGGCGGAAATGCGCTTATAGGAGCCAATGAGAAGACTTCCTTTAAAACTGAGGAACCAATAGGACGCCGGTGCCCACGAGGTTGTTTCCTCAAGAGCACCGCGTGAATTTCAAGATGCGGCGTGTATCCGCCTGACACACAAATACACAAAAGGTCAACCAAAAACACATGGGCAGCAAGGACACAGACGGCACAGAACACAAGGCTCCGTTCGCGCTGTCAGCAGTCACACCCAAGTCCTTAGAGGTCTTAATGTCAACTGGCTGGGACGCGAGCTTTAAACAACTTGCCCAACTCGCAATCCATTAACCACTTTCCGAACGGCGTGGATCGCGAAGAATACCCCCTAAGAGAGGTCAGCACGCCCCGGCGGGAGCAAGGCCATCCGTACAAGGGCGCGCACCCCCAACAAGAGGGAGAAAGCACAGCTACGCCAGGGTGCACAGATCAGGAAAATCGGGGCGCGACATGGACGTAGCTCACGACGCTATTGTAAGGTGCATTTTGTGTATCTGTAAGGTATCGAATATATATTTTTAGTGTATCGTGTAGTTTTACGATACTAAAAAAAATGCAAATATTGAAGCCGCTGCGAGACTGTGGGTTGACGACGCTAGCTCAGGCGGTGGTACAAGTCCAGAGAAAGCTCGGCTTCAAGTACTGTCCGAGTTTCCTCCAAATGCCCCATTCCCTCGGAATCAACCACATTTCGTGAGAACTTACGCCATTGCATTAAAGGCAGTTCGCTCGCGGGGATCGGAGCACACACGCCAACCTCTCACACTCCCACCCCCCTCCTGAAAGCGTCCGTGCGAACGTCTCCTCCACCGCATTGCGCTAACGCTCTAATTAGCGGCCGCTCATAAAACGCCGCCAGTGACTTTTTGGCCCCCACCCCACCTCGCCTCACCTCACCTCTGTGCAAGGGTAAAACAGGAGACACGTGCGAAAGCTTGACCGGCGTGCGTGCCACAGCGAACGTCGCTTGCGAACTTCCGCCGCAGTACAGCAGTGACACATGGAGCACCGTGCGTCCGGCGAGCGAACTCCCTCAAGCTTTGCCCACATCCGATTGTTGGGTCTTGGTTAGCGACGGCATCGGCAACTACGGCGTGGTGCCGTGCTCGAAGAAGCGAGAGTCTCAGCTGAGAGGAGAAAAAGAAGAGATTTTATAGAAGGGGTTACTTATTGCCGCTGTACGGTTGCTTTTAAGACCCACTCCGCACGTATGCGGGCGCACCGAGACGACCAGTACGGAGGGGCATACAATAGCGCTCACCCGCCTCCTTAATCCGCAGAAAAGTTGACTTAATCTCAACTTTCGGCCCGCACGTGCTGATCAACAAGGCGACCGGATTGTAGCTATTTGTTGCCCTGTAGGCGGTGTCTCCAGCTCCTCCTCCTCGATCTCGCTAGGTCAACATGGCCGCCAGCGGTGCGAAACGAAGCGACGAGCAAAGCGTAGATGGTAAATGTGGCCTTGCCGCAAAAATCAATATACCTAGCACGCATTGCTAATACTAGTGTTCCTATCGACTGTGATTTCCCCTCAAGTCGGATCATATGCGGCACTGTTCTCTGCCCTGAGCTGAAGACAGTGATCTTCCAACCTACGAAGTGTACGTCGCACCGGTATCACGATGTGTTAGTGATTACCGCAAGTGTTTCTAATAGCCGCGAGGATCTTCACGGCCGACGGCCAGCAACGGTAGTTCACGGTGATTTTCATGTGCACGAATCGGCTCCTCAGCGCATCGAAAAGTGCCCGTGCATGTGTTACGAAAGTGTTTGGGACTTGAGCGACTGCCTCCAAGCAAGGAAGAGGACTGTCCATGTTTACAAAGTTCGTCACACATTTTGTTTTCCTAATGCTGAAATTAACTTGGTGACAGCTAGTCTGGCACCCGTTCCGTTGGTCGCAGAGACCGCAACAGAAACGAGCACATGACGTTTCCGCGACGTGTCGATCACATGTTGTTTATCGCGGTTCATTGGTGTGCTGTGCTTGAAAAATGCCATGCGTACGCCGAGCCCTTCTAAAACGACATTGTGCACAAAGCGACCTTAGCTGCACGGCCCTCGGGCTACTTGCCACTATTCTGCGATTTTCGCTTTGTGCGGATATGGGTGCTCGATGGTACTGTGTAAGCTGTGAAAACATCTGTGTAAAGCTTTCACGACAGCTGTCACTTCGAGAGTACCTTCCTGTTCATTTATTTTTTTTATTTCTTGCCAGCTGTGTGCACCTATGCCTGCAATACGTATCTGTACGATGAATCAGTCGACTGAACACAACTTCTGTATGTGATGGGCTAAACACTTTATCACCACATCGCATCTTTAAAAACAAAATAATAATCTGACGTGATGCTAAAAAAAGTGCAGTATGGCGGGAGGTTATGCTTACGGAAAACGACACACCATATGCAAATGTGCCTCGTGATATGGACCTTTTGGCGTACCTAAGACATGTTGGCGTACATAAAAACATATTTGGTTAATAAGAGAAAAAAAATTGGGAAATTATTGTGATTACAATCTGCTTTCTTCCTGCATAACTTAGATGAGTTAAGTTCATTGGACAACTGCTTAGACAAATGATGTAGTGTAGGCTTTATACATAGAGTTTTACACATTGCATCCCGTACTTATTGTTGCTTTGACAGCTCTACTCTCACCAGACTACATACCAACTCAGTTTTATCGGTATTGAGTAGCTATTCAGCTGAATTTCTTTGCTAAGGTGCACCAATTGAGATATTTCCAATGCCATCAAAATCGCATGTCGTCGATGCACATGTATGTGCCTATTTGCTGCTTTCATTTTGCTGTGACGCCCATGATTACTTGCCTGCTGAGGGATATCGCTGGTGGGCAAGCGCAAACCTTACAGTTTTCGTAAATTTAGGATGCATTACAGATTTCTTTATTCATTCTTGCATTTGCTGCTCGTTTCAATTTGCACCTTGCTCAGTGATCTGCTGGGTTTTCTGGGGCACATATCAGTTCACATTTGTTGTATGGCCACCACTGTACATGGTCTCATACCACATTTGCAAAGATTAAAACCTTATTTTTCCATCGTGTTAAGCATTATCACGTGGTAATTGGTTCTATAATGCTGATGTTGATGCATTCTGAAAGCTCTTAGGCATGGTTGTAACATCTGACTTGTTGACACTGTGGTCACATGTAACTTAATATGAATTCATTACTTTTCTGCTTGCATTGGACTTGCTGTTTGCATTCGCATATTCACTGCTTTGCTTTGCACCTATGAAGACTGTTACCTTAGCATTGCAGGATAAGGTTATAGCAGAATGATTACAATCTAAGCGGGCGGCTTAATCAGGGGTGGAAGTGCTGCTCCAATTGCTCCATTCGTCTCCAATCTGCTTTCTTTGCTGCATCCTGCTCCAAAATGCAATATTGCTCCAAAACTGCTCCAAATTGATGTCCAGCCATCAAATTTAGCAGAATATGGGAACAATGTCATTGCACCAGTAGCAGTGATATAACACACCTTGCGCTGTGTTTAATACAAATTAAATTTTTGTAAGGGAAGGAAGCTTGGAACATAATAAATATTTGTTCGCAAGTACATTTAATATGAGCCACCAGCGATTGGAGATAATTACAAAAAAATGTACTGTGCATGTGATGTAGCACCTTTTCGTTCTTCTGAATTGCCGTGGAGAGAAGAGAGATCAGCAAGCACAGCAGGTAGCACAAACTACTGTTAAGTGTTAGGAACAACACTTGTTCGACTTCAAAAATTGCATGACTTATTTTAATGGTTCTTCTGTGAAAACAAGCAGGTACTTCACCACTGAGCTTCTTTGTCAGTGACTAGCTTGCCAGGCCTATGACCGACAAAACAATACTGTGAGAGTTGGGTTGGTACACCAAAGCTGTCAATGACTAGGGAGCTTCTCAATAGTGTTAGAAAGGCATATGGGCTCTATTGCCAAAGTATTAAAAATGAGCACCAGCATTGCTTAAGCAAAGAATGGACTATTGACAGGAGCAGTGAAGTAAAAAAGCTGTAGGATCGACAGGCTACCCTTTAATGCGATTTATCTATATCCCAAAGCTGTTCCAAATGTTCGAGGCGGCATCTCCTGCAGACCTCAGCCATATTTACAAACGGCGAAGACAATCGAGGTCGTGCTATAGTCGTCTGCGATCCCACAGTAGGCAATAAGCATGGAAGCGGCACTAGCACCCAACTTTTCAAGGCGCATTATTGGGGTCTGAAGGATCCTTTTTGGCAGACGAAATATCCATGTACTCAGGAATTTATCAGCCCAGACATAGGATCTAAAAGGATCATGTAATAGCCCATATTGGGGGGGCTTTAGGTGTATTTTAAATAAATAAAATAAAATATATATCCACAAGTAGGGAGCAGAAATATCATGCCCATTAATCTGAACTCCAAATTTGTGTCGCTGCAAGAGCGTATCGAAGTGGTAGACTGGCTATTTGAATCTATCAAGTCAAAATAGGTGAACGCATTAGGTCAGACTACATGTTAAGTTATGAAGCGCACCAGCAGGCGTTACGTTTGTTGCTAGCCTGTTCCAAGTTTTTACTAAGGTCGGCCTGTGTTATATTATATACCTTTAAATGCTTTGTTCGTTTGTCATGTCACAGATGAGTGCAAAGTTTTAAAGGCCTTGAACTTGCATAAAAAAGAATCAGATTTGCGATTTTGTGTTGCTGAAAACAAAAACTGCAATTATCAAAGGCGTTTGAGCTTAGCAACAGGCTCCAAAACATAATTCAAATGCTCCAAAACTCGTTTCGTTACTCCAAAGCTGCTTCAAAATGGCTTTACTACTGCTCCCAACGTTGCTCCAAAATGCCCGAGCCTGCTTCCACCCTTGCTTAATTCATTTTGTGCAATGACTAGCAGGTGAGCTGCCAAGCCTTGCAGTGGTGACTTACTGCTTAACTATTTCAACATAAGAAAAAGTGATTTGCAGTGATTTGGGAACCACAGTGTGAGCTGAAGGACTCAGTGTGCCTCACAGTTTATGGGCTCACAAAAATATTGTGCACGGTGGAATGAACGATATGATGGCAGTTTCCCAGATTAACAGCAATGTAATTCGGTCTGTTTTACTTTCCTACTCAAATACAAAGAGCCTTAATGTAATATAAACCTAGCTACCACAGTGGCAGTTTTGTTTGCAAGCATTGCCGTGCGTAATAATGAAAAATGCAAGGGTCACAAGGCCCCAATATACTCTTGTTTATTGTCTAAACAGCAAATGTCCATGTTAATGAAGTGTAAAGGCATTGCAAGGCTCATCTGCAGAAAATAGTCTGGTAATATAAGTTGTGCATGTCCATATTAACAGGGTCGATATTAACGGCTGTGTGGTTATAAACTGTGGAAATCAAGAAGGGCATTTCTCTCAGGAAAGTGTGCAAGTTGATTACAACACTGTGTTTCATGGAACAAAAATTTGATGAGTGGAAAATACGTCGGCTTAACCTGCTCTTAAAATGTTTACACAACACATTGAAATGGGTTTTGTGAAGCTTGCAAAAACACTGCTAAAGGGCAAGAACAGTAGGAAAGAATAAATGCGATTGTTCTAGGTAGCAATTCTTGTTCTCCTTGTTTCTTCATGCAGTTTCCTCTTTTTATTTTCCACAAGCTATCCCTACAGTGCACTCGGATCAAGGCATTTAGAATTCATGCAAAGTGGCGACAGGACAAAGTACAAGAAGCAATGCGTATCTGTACTTGTAATGCACACTCTAGTTACCCACCTCATATACATTGCCCTCAAAGTGCTGCTTATTCTCATCATGAACTCAAAAGCATGCACCCCTTTCCAATACAAAGCATCTGATAGGAGACTACAGGACTATTTGAGCAGTGCATATGACACACACGTCATTTATACTGACTCTACCTATGTGGTCTCAATGCATTACCAACCTGTATAAAGAATATATTACATTCGCAATTAAGGATGGCACTTCATTTCATATTGACCACAATGTATAGTCTCAATGAATTATCAACCTGTATAAAGAATGTATTACGAAATTAAGGATGGCACTTTATTTTACTATTGGGCACAATGTATGTTGCGCAGTAGATTTTTAGAGATAGCTCTTGAATCCATGTAACAGCAGTGACAACTGCAACATACATTATTCACGTCACTGAAGCGACATATTGAACAAAATTCTAAATAGTGTGAGCTCTCCACGGATCTTCTTTCATTTGTACATACCATGATCTTCTTCTTCCTCTTGTACATACCATCATCATCGTCCCGCGGCGCCGGCTCTGGCGCGCGCTTGGGTTTTCTCCATCAGATTAACCATCCATCCCCATTTTTCCTCGTTTTCGGCCGTCCTCCCACTACAATCCTCGACACTTCCTTCTTCTCTACGCCCGACTACTCCTCATCATTATCAGCCCAGTTCTTATCCCGTGTGGCCAGATGCCGTCATCTTGCCCGCCTCAACACAGAAGCGTGCCAGCAAGACCGCAAGAGTCGCTACGATTCGAAGCATCGCGTCGTCTCTTTTCGTCCTGGTGACGAAGTACTGCTCTATACACCACTGCGCACCCCTGGCCTTAGTGATAAATTTCAGCACCGCTATCTTGGTCCCTACAAGGTAATCAACCAAACTTCCCCAGTGAACTACCAAGTCACACCTGTTGATCCCCCAGCTGACCGACGCCACCGTGGAACTGAAATTGTTCATGTATCTCGCTTGAAGCCGTTTGTGCGCCGCGGTACATTGGTTGGTTAGGAGCGGCCAGGCTGGCCGCTTCCGCCCCCCCGGGCAGATTGTGTGAGCTCTCCACGGATCTTCTTTCATTTGTACATACCATGATCTTCTTCTTCCTCTTGTACATACCATCATCATCGTCCCGCGGCGCCGGCTCTTGCGCGCGCTTGGGTTTTCTCCACCAGATTAAACGCTGACACGGCATACCTTGCCTTGCCTTCACGACCTTGCCGTCTGGACCTGGCCTTGTTTCACAAGTAATGTTGAAGCCAATTTTTGAGGCCTCTCTAGAGTGGAAGCAGATGCCGGAAGCAAAGGTTCTGTCATAGATGAAAAGGCTGCAGAATTTCTGCTAGTTTGTTCAGGAAAACTTTGTTACATGCTGTTGTATGTGTTTCCAATGTTCAATGTGACCAAAGTGGATATCTGTTTTCCTCGTATAGCAACCTTAAATCTACACCTCGAGTAAATATGACCTGGCAGAGCATGACGTGGTCCGTGACATGCAGAACAGGTTATTATAATATGTGCCGAGTAATCAATATTTTGCATATCACGGTGGTGGCAGCCCCAGGGTTTGGTTCTAGGGGGAGCAAAAGGGCTTCCTTTTAACCAAAAAAGAATAGCTACACTTTTCTTGTTTACTTTTATTTGTCAAACAATACCATGCGCTTTGTTGAGCAATAAATGGCAAACAAAGTAAATGTTTTAACTCATGCTTTGCATACAAGAGTTCTGTGAGCAGTATTCATATTATAATCCTTTTCATATTTAGCTTACAATATTATAGCTTTAATAATAGTGTTCAGCTTCCAAGGTCTTTATATCTTGATTTGAAAAATGAGCAGTGGAATATTTTACTTGCTAGAAGGCTTCAGGGGGAGGGGGGGCAGATTATTCAGCTTCCACAGCTGCATCACGACTGTTTCACTTGAAGCTGACCCCAAGAGGAAAGCTTACCCAACTTTATGCCAGCAAACCATGCATACCAAGTATCCCTGCTGAATTTAATCAAACTTTAAATTAGGTAGAGTGGTCTAGGCTAGTGAAACCAACAAAGAACTATTCAGAGTTGATTGCCCTAGTCTCCAGTGGCTTTTCATTTGCCGTGGTTTTTCTGCAGTTAGCAAAAACTAATTAGTGACTTCTTTATTTATTGGCCCCAAGAGCAAAGCATCAGTTCTAAAGTTGTAGATGGTGTTGAAACAAAGCTACCCGCATCGTTTGCATCATGGTATGATTTCCATAAATTTATTCACTGGCTTCCAAATCTAGCTACCATATGACTAGCTGCTCACACATATCTCTCACACACATCATGTAAAGCCACACCATGAATAGCATTTCTGGAAAAAGGCGATTTTGTTCTCTGAGCCATGTTTTGGGACATTGAAGTGGAATTGCTGTCATGCAGATGCTTTCTTTATTGGGCTTGTTGCCGTTTAAGATCATGAAAAACAAATTGTTCAAAATAGAAGGCACCTTGGTGCAAACATTTCTGTCAGCTGTTTTGGAAGACAGTTTACTACTTCCTTATTGATACTAAGTGTTCTTGATGCCAAATTTAAATGCTAACTATATAGTCTTAATCATTATAAGGTTCAATAATGAAAACCAAGCTAGGCCAGGCAACTCTCAACAGCCCGCAGCCGGATTAATTCACTGGGCTAGGGCACATCGACTTTTTGAAAGCTAGGACACCTGGTATACAACACACTCCATGGTCTCTCTCTCTATTTTTTTAGGTGTTTTAATGTCACAGCCACCTTCCGTTTTCAGTACATAACACAATATGCTAGGATTTGGTTTCTGGAACTCTAGGATTAAGAGAATGTGTTTTATTGCACACATCAATGCTTTCATAAAGCAGCAGCACAAAGATGAGCCCTGTGGAACAAACATGCCGAACAATTAACAAGGCAAACTGCAGCTAATATAAATACCTTAACTGCTATCCTGGGCAATAATTACCCTGGCTCTATTCCCCCATAGCCATAGATACACATGTTTCATTTCGTAATCAATCAGTTGTGAGTGAGCTGTTTTACTCTTCAGGTAATGCCGTTGAGTCTCCATTTCCTTTGCACATATCTGTCCCATATATTTCATTTTATTGTTCCTTTAGGGGGATAGGGTGGGAGTCGAAAGAGAGCTTGCATTTGTTCACACTTGAGGCTATTCAATGTTAGATCCTATTCCATAATTGGTATCTTTCCAGGGTTGCGCTGGTTCAGGCTTCACTAGATTTTTTTTTAGCTGTATGCTGGAGCCGCCGACCATATCATTCCTTTTGGAATGTTTCTTTCACCATTCGTGATTTTAACGCCTAGTGAACGTCGCCATTGCAGATTCTCGTCTTTTATCCCCACTACACGCATACACATTGGCATCAACGGGACCGGTGCGTGCTACTTTAGCCACTATATCTCTTTATTGGGCTGACTAGGGCAAACAAAACAAAACGGCATCGTCAATAGTAGCAATCGTGCTCATCGGCGTCGAACTATGAATGCACATTCATTCGACAGTGGTCAGTTTAAGCAAGAAACATCTAAATAGATGAACGAATGCATACTAGAAAAGTCAGTAAATTGGGCAGACGATGCGGCGACAGCTACGAACCGTGCGAGCAAAGGCCAATTCAAATTTGCGGTGGTGGCCATGTAAGCACTCAAGAACTGTAGTAAAGCGCTACTCATGTTGCAGCTGACGAGAGCCCATGATCACAGCAAAAACCACGCCATGGTGATCCCGAGGCAAGCGAACTGCGCCGAGGTGCCGAAATCGGTAGCACCCCGCCGCCCGGGTTGCGCGCCCGCTTTGAATGTCATTTGAGGGAGCACGCTATTGGACAGAAGGCGATGCCCGGGCGCGCCAATCGGGGCGCTGGAACCGTCCGGCTAAACTGCAGTCAGTAAAACGATCGTACAGCACCCTTTCCGCATCACGTCGGCAAGCGGACAGAAAACGTGCCCCCGCATAGTGCGGAGCGGGCCTAAAAAGCAACCGCACAGCGGCCTTTAGATGTTCGAGCGTTCAAGGTTCATAGTGAGAGAGAGGCCTTCACCGCCAGCTCCGTCCATTCCGCTTCAGGCAAATGGCCCCGGATTGCCGGAGTCGCGTCTCGGCCGCGGCGCGAAGCGACAAAAACAGAGCAGTTACACAGCCCAGCGTAAACGCAGTTCTTTTGAGATCGGCGCCAACTGCTCTGTGTCTTTCTCGTTTTGGGAGGAGAAAGCGCAGACTCATAAATCACCGATACACGGCGAAACAAGAACTGAACAGAATGCATGGCACAGAAAGTCGTTCACTGTGGCGTCTTGGAAAGGCACTGGGCGGCCAGATGTTCCGTTGAAGCCGCCGTCCGGACGCAACGCCGCGCAGTGGAGTCGGAAGACTGCTTGGCTTGAAGACTTCACATGACTTCACGCTCGTAAAAGGAAAGACAAACCAGCGATGTTATCAGAAGCATTGTCAGCCATTTTCGTGCAACAATAGCATGCCTTCACGCGTATGAAGCCTTCGGCAAAGGTGCCACCCGCAGACGCGCTGGACGACGAACTCCACCGAATCGTTCGTGCCGTAGTCGTCGCTAGGCCTAGCCGGTGTCGCACCGAAGAGGCAGCGGACCGCGCTTCGGAGCGGGTGAATGCTGCAATAAAGGTTCGAATTTCATCACCAGCATACTGAAAATGCCATCTTATAATAAAATGAACATAAGCCCTTTCGGCGCTCCACCGCACAGCCCTCCCCTACGTGACCATGGCGTTGACGCTGCAGCGTCGCCGTAGCGACGCAAGCGGCGAGCGGCGGATCGGACACGCCCGGGCGCGCCGCGCCACATCGGTTCTCACTGGATATTCGCACATGTGCAGCATGTGTCTCGCATTCGCTCTGCCGACGCGTTCTATTTTTCAATTATTTTATTATCATGCCACATCAAACAAGTATGAGACGACGGACAACAGCATAGAGTTTAAAAGTTGTTAACAATCTGGCCGACAGGTTACGTATTCCTATGTTGATCAGCTCTGATAAGAGTAAAGCCCATACGCTGGGGAAAGTATTTCGAACGCGGAGGCAGTTTTTAAGAAATACAATCCTTTTTCAAGCATCGCAAACCAATTATTGGCGACGACCGAATGTTTAATATAAGTTTCCAGGATAGATAACATAAGCGCAAGAATGCTTTAAAACCATTTGCCATTCTTAACTTTATTCTAAGCATCACGACTGGTCCCCAGGGAAGGCGCCCGCTTCCTAGTGTTCCTGTATATGCTCCCTAGGGAGTATATACAGGAACACTAACAGCGGTTTTTTTTTCGTCTTCTTTTAAACCTTTGCTGACTGTTGGGTGCACGCACGTTTACGCATGCCTGTGGTAGTCGTTGGTGAAATGTTTTATGACTCGTGAAGCGCAGGGCGGGAAGATTGCTCGTGTAATGTGTCAACTAGTGTGGCGGTGGCGCGCGCATTTCAAATAACGTTCACAAGGGTCATCGTAAAGGCGACGGCGAAGCGAAAGCAATGCGTTACTTAATATGGTCACCAAGCTTCCAGAGTTTGCAGTTAAACCGTGACTTTGCCTCCCTGTATATAATGGTACACATGACCAGCATGTGGTCAAAAAACGATATATGCTTCAGAGGGGCGCAAGCCGAGCGGACATATCACCCCTTGCGTTTAGTTGCTGCTCTCTCTGCGTGTGCATTGCATGTCGTCTTCATGTTCCTTCCATGTGCCCGCAGTGGATCCAGGCCACACTGCTATCCCGGTCACCCTCTTAATGAAGTGCGTTAAGCGATCCCGGATATTTCATTGCGCTGCCACTAAAGACCGCAGTCACCGATTTCGCCGATCTTTGCCGAAAGGATCACCTTGAAATCCTAGCCTTGATATGAAAGCGAAATCAAGCGAGAGGGGCTTCGCACGCACTTCGCATTAGACCAGATTAACGAAATCGGGGTCAGTTTGCTTTAAAGTGATATGACTGTGAACTCCTAAGCCACCAGATAGTGCTTATAAAAAGTCTTATTACTAAATTTTATTTGGCTGGTCATCTAATTTAGATCACATTTATTGTATATTTGACTACTGACGAAGGTAACAGTCTGTTCCTGACAAGTTATTTCCTCTTTCCATGTTCCTATTTAAAGAAAAAGAATTTAAAACCCTTCGCTCGAGCAGCCGGTGTACAAGTAGGTAAGGCCTTGCATTTATTAAGCAAAAACGAATAACCACACCCGTGCCGTGATCCTCATTCGCCGTGCTGGCCCGCGGTCTCACTGCCTATTGGCTAGGTGAAATGTTCACTTGATTCTGCTAAGAACGTGAGCAAATGTGCACAAAGCGATTAACTTTAGTATTACAAAGCTATAAGGTTAAAGAACCGTGGTCGAAATTTCCGAAGTCCTGCACTACGCCGTCTCTCATAGCGTGAGTCGCTTTGGGGGGTTAAACCCCACAACACAACACACAACTCAATCCTGTACAGCAGATCACGTGAAAAAAAAAACGTAGTAGGGCGGCAAGTGTACAGAGTACGATGCTGAATTCTTAAAGCTGTGAGCACCAAACTTTACCGTATAAAGATCATGCATTACCCGATCCTTCAACATAAGTCATTTCGGCCTGACGTCTCGGGGGTATCTTTTTTTTACATTTGTGCTGGGGTTTCTTTATTGTAAGGCTCAACTGCGATAGTGCTAGCAGCTGGTAATAAAGAGAGAGAGAGAGAGCTTGTAGTTAGTGTCCCACAGGAAAACGCGCTGGCGAAGCTTGGTTTCGAGTTGTAATGTTGATTGTAAGAGGGCTCTTTGAAATGTGCCGTTAAATAAAAGACAAGCTGCCATTTTCAGCCTGTTTGCTTCAAGACTCGGCTGTGCGCGTCTCCGTCAGTGCGGCCGCCGCATGCATTTGACGCTTACTTACCCGTTTTGCGACGCGCGAGTGGAAAGTGGGTATTACGGTGGCGCAATTGGGTAAGGCAACAGCTGCTTTCAAGCCACCTGTAATTTTCTCGCAATAACTGCGATCTACGCTTTGATTGCTCACATGTGCACGTTTGGTTCCCTGGCATCACTGGCGTGACATCATGCACTCTGCGATTCCATCTCAGATACTCCGAGGGAGCTGCATGCGCCGCCTACGTATTGACCACATCGACGCTAACAAAGTGCCGCAACACTGGATCTCGAGCTTATCATTTGCACAACACCTTAGATGCCTAGGTGCTTTCTTTTGCGTCTCTTAATGTTACATCGTGACGGTGTGTTGACTATCTAGATTTTCGAGTGTATTTTGGGCGTCTGTGTATGGCAGTGGGAGCACTAGAAGGATAAGTTCAATGCGAAGCAGGTTGAAGCTGCGACGTCACTCAAGTGCACAACTTTCAGAGATGCGAGGTAATGCAAAATAAAATTAAACATAAAAAAATAAAAGCACTTAATCACAAAGTAGAAAGGAAAGGCCCTCAATTTAATAAGAATCACCATTGTTATTAGCAGTATATTTCTGCACCTTTGCCAGTGTTAGTCTTTCCGATGACGGCTGAAAGGAAAAAAGGCTCTTCTTTCTTTTGCTTTCGGCTCGGCCTTCGTCTCGCGAACGCGTGAATCTGTGCAAGGCCTCTATGCATCGCACTGCGCGAATACAGATGCGAGCGAGTGGCAAGGTTGCATAGAAGCAGTACCGCTAAGAAAACAAGATTAGCGCTAGCGCGAGCAAAGTGATGTTGCGTGTGGTGCTGCCGTTTACCGACCTTAACATCCGCGTGTCCAGTACGCACCTTCAATAGCTATCCCAGTGAGCTGCGCTCGCACACGTCTACCTATATGCCCTCCTTTTCAACTCTTTCTGTTAGCATTCAGTACAGTGTAACTGAAATTACCTGATTAAAGTGGGACCAGAACATCCGCTCCCTCGAAGCATACAGCATAATCTCGATGAATGGGAAGTGATGAGGTAGACGCTGTATGACAGACAACCTGCTCAGCGGCACGAATACCTTCAAGGACAGAAACCGGCCGAGAATGCTTGAAAAAAAAATCACCATGATCTCGTCGCAGATAGCATCTACACATGACACACCAGAAATTGATGGGCTTCCACAGGCCGTCCTCGCCCTCTCCTACGAAATTGTCGTATATCTGACGCATATATGTTGTCATTGAATCCGGTTCCATTAGTCCGGCTACAAAACAAAGCGTCGGCAGATGGCGTGCAAGTTTAGCCAAACAGTCCACCGGCCACAGGGTCTGCGTTCGAGCACAAAATGCTGACACTTACAGCCCCTGTGTTGCTCCCAAGGTCATCAGGAGTTATGGCAAGACTCCTCCTCACGCTCCAGAGATTTCGAGCTTCGCCCCATACAACGCTAAAAGGACGACGCTGCGGCCTGGGGCCGTTTGGCTGACTCTATTAACCACTCTAGCCGAAACATTTTTTCCCGCAATTACGCGTTCAGAATATTTCCATGCACGAGACGTTCCTCGCTAGTATGTGTTCTTGCAACATCAACAAAGCTAGCACGTAGATGCGAGGTTCGAAACTAGTGTAATAATTCACAAGCACAGTGTGACCAATAAAGTTAATTAATGACAGTTCGCCGATAATTTGAGAATAATTCTTGAACTCAAAACCTTCACCTAAATTGCCTTTTTCCTCGCGTGTTTCTTTTTCAGGATACACTCGTTTTCGTTGAAGTGCAGATCTGAATAGTCCAGGCGCTTCTGAGGCACGTCGTACAGCTCGTAATGTGTCCCAAGTGCTGCAAACCTCCTCAAGGAAAGAAAATAGTTTGTTTCACCCTCTGCAATGAGAGCGACTTGCACGAATTCGAAAGAAGCGCCACTACACGGCTTGGAAGCAGAAGCCTTGAGCTCTAACCTTTTGAGAAAGTCTGCACTTGTGCTGCTGCGCGCAGAATTTGATAAATTTCTTTCTTCGAGCTTTGCCCGCTCATGGAAGCCTTGATGCGGAGCTTTTACTACTTCTTTTTTTTTTGCTAATAGTTGTTTTCTCATCATTCGGTGATGTACTAGCTTCTGTGCTTGTTCTTTGTGAACGCTTTATTTTATATGGCTCCTTGTAACTATATCGTCCTGCAATGCCTTTGCGAATAAATAAATACGCAAATTAAGAGGCATGGCGTATCAAATATCTGGAGTCCGGGCAGCGAAAAGCGCAAGCAAGTGCTCCGCGGTAACTTCAAAGTCAATAACTTAGTCAGTTTCTCATTTATCTATATTTCAGTTGATTGACAATCTATGTTAGTTACCGCAATGTGAACTGCACAGCTTGACGGACGTCAGAAGAGACAAGTGCCGAATAAAGCCGACCCTTGAAAAAAGCCAATATATCCAAGTTGCTGACAACGCATTCCTCTTCTCAATATGAGGCCTGAAGAGTCTCGAAAAAATACTGCTGGGTAAATTACTCTTATATTGAGCTCCGTCGGCTTCATCATATCGCCGCCATGAAATAAAAAGGCTTGCTCATTCAAGGCAGCGTAGACTTGAAGCACTCTTGCAAACCTAAGAGGGTCTTCTGGGATCATCTTCTGTCTGCAAATAACCTGAAATGGCAGTTTTGGAAGCTCAAAAAATATGAATATTAGTAGAGCTGAATGGCTGCAATGACACATTCTTTGATAAAAACTAATTCACGCCCAGCGTGAATGCAAGTTCCCTGTTTACCGCTTTTTAAACTTGACCCCGTAACATAAAAAATTCTGTACTAGTGTAATAATGCCATAGCGTTAAAGGCCCCGTTTTATAGAAAATCCGGCGTTGGCTTTGTTATTGTTTTTTTCGAGGCGATGTTGTTTATTAGTTCAACTTTACTTACGTCTTAAGACGGCCCCACAAGCAGCTAATATATCCGCATATCGGCCCTCGGGACCCTTGTGCTTTTCTGTATTTTAGTGCAAAACGAAATCCATTGTTTTTTTTTTTGTTTCAATTTTAGTGTTTACTACTGCCTGAGAGCGCAGGAAAGTATAAATCAAATATTTTGTTATTAATCAGAAAGTGAGCAACACAACCTTAATTTCAAGTTCCTAATAAGCTCTTTATATCAGTATCTCACGATAAAATAGTTGCCCACTATAGCCTCATCATTAAAGGGGAAAATAAATTATGGAGGACACTTAGGTTTCGCCATCAAAGGTATGAGGCGATAGCGTACGCCACCAGTTCACATATAAAGCCCCGCTCTAAGCAAGCCTAGATGAACGTGCCAGCATGGCCTAGGGGTAACAGGATCCTAGCAGGCTGATTCCGATGTCGCCCTCCCATATGAAAGGAGTGGCCCTAGTTGGCAGCTCCTGCCAGATGTGACGTCAGGCAAGAAAAGATCCAGTCAATGCGCTGACATTCTAGCTGTCAGCTAAATTCTGCCAGCTTCATACTCATTACCTTTCGTTCCCAACGCTAACGTCGAAGAAGGATATTCAAGTGAATGGGGCCTTTAAGAAAAGTGGACATGTGTTCAAGAAATTTTCAGAATTCCGAGCCCTCCTATCTTCAACTTCATGCACTCTTGTAGCTAACAAGAATTGCTTCTAAAGCCAGTAGTCTTAAAATCACAGCCATTGCACTGCAATCTTTAAACATTATACATACACTCTCCCAGGCGCCCATTCTCCATTCAGAACCGCAGCATCCCTCACGACTTAAAGGGACACTAAAGACATCCAAAGATGCTATGAAAATCGAATAAACTACATTTGGTGACACTGTCGCCGCATATCCGGCAGCAAAAAATCGAATAATTGCTGAGATATTGCGATAAGAAGTTGAGGTTTTTTTCTTGTTCCCGCCAGTCGAATTCAAACTGTGCCCTCCGATTACGTAGTTGGAGTTGAGTGACGCACACTATGACGTAAGCGGAGACTCCGTGATAGCTAGCGAGCCGGCGCGGACGCGGCGTCGCATCCCTCAAGTGCCAACATAGCAACAGCGTACTCGCAATGACGGCCACAGCCGAAATAAATAAAACGATGAAGAGAGTAATTTACCGAGCGATGGGCCCATAAAGGAAGAAAAAAAAACATACAACGCTGGTAATGCACAATACTTTACATGTTTCTCAAGCTTTTGCGCTCCTTCTTGCACTGTGTATAAACAAACCGAGCCCTCGGTAATCGCAACGCTTCCCGACATGTTTACATACAAATAAGATTTAGTTACCAGCAAAATAGTGTCCTCGCTGCTGCGCTTGTCAGTTTTGAAGCTTCGTCGCACTTTTTTCCTTCAAGGTTTGTGCTACAGCTCCGTGTTCAGCGAAAATTACGTCCACGGTAGCAGAGCATGACCGAAGTGCCGGCGCCACTAAATTTGCCAGCGCTGTGAAATTCCACATGTTAAAATGGATCCAGTGCACAATATAGTGCGTATAGGCATCCAGAACATTAGTTGCAAGTCGTGAGAGCAGGCAGCATACGCCGATGGTGAAGAAGTTGTAATTTTTAGACCGGCAGCAGAAACATTTTATTGTAAATGGGGCCATGACGTTAAGACCGGAAATATTTCCAACGATCTTGTTGCGCGGCGTAGTCGAGCGAGGTAATCCATTCTGGCTTGATGTTTTGGTGTTGCTGAGAGAATTTTATTCCGTGTTTGCCGAAGCCTAGCTTACGCGTTTTATGCACTGTATTTCTGATTTCACTTTCAAATGTCAAAGTCAGCAATAAAGAAAAAAAAGGCCGAGGCTAGAGTCACGCCCGTGGCAGCAGCCGACCCCACACACGTTTCACCTGCTGCCACGCACGGAAATACGTCACACTCACGTGACCCGTGCATGATGACGTCAGTGGATGCGCGCTTCCGTTAAAATGGCGCTCTGCAAGTGTACTAGTTCACTGTAGTGGTACTAAGACTGTAGCCGAGTGGCGTTTCATCTGTGTGAAATTTGCTCGTTGTCATAGCTTTAAAGGCGTTAATTTTGTTGCGGCGGTGTTAATGATTGCTATTGGTACGCATGAGCTATTTTGTGTTGTGAGTTGTGCGGTAAAGGCGAAGTGTTGCACGCGCGCAGCGAGAAAAAGTCAATTGCTGCGTTCCTGTCTCGTGTAAGATACTACATATTTTGGCGACGAGGATGTTAGCTTAATCCAAGACCTTGGCGTAGACTGCTGACCGTCCATCATGAGCTTTTCAGGTCTTCAGCCGCCTCCGCCCTTCCGTGGGAGTAATGGAGGCTGGCGTTCCACAACTACATGCTGGCGTCTGGTGCCTCCACTAGATACCTCCACACTTGTGCTAACCGGAGAGGGCTATCCTGCCAGCGAATTTTCTACACATTGTCGCCGTCGTCCCATTCAGCGCCTACCGCTGCTGCCTCACACTCCGGTGATGATGCTATCTTTATACTGGCGACGCATTACAAATCTTCCGTAAATGTGATCGCCGCACGCCACCGTTTTCACTGCCGAGTACAAACTGCCGGAGAGATAGCATATGAGTACATCGCTGCCCTTCGCAGCCTTGTCGGCGACTGCGGTTTTGGGAGCTTCGCGGACATTATCAGGGACCAGCTGGTGAAGACCATTAGTCACTATTTTAGTGAACGCCATCTCATTCTTGACTCTGTCGCGCTAGACAGTGCCAGCAAGCTTCCTGTGAAGCAAAGGAGCTGTCAGAAGAGGTCGCACCAGTACAGCGCGTGTGGGATGCGAGTGCACATTAGAACGGGTCCTTCAGGTCCCTTGCATCAAATGCAGTTGCCACCTATGTAAATCTTCATCTGCACTTCCGGAGTGTTCGTGCTATCGCTGCGGTTATCCTGCCCACTTGGCGAACGACTCCACATGGCAAGCTCGCAAACGAAAGTGTCGTCGGTGCGGCGAAGTGGGCTATTTGGAATCTGTGTGCAAGTCGTCTGATCGTTCCAGTGAAGTGCAGAAAGTGGAAGATGATTCTTCCAGCAATGCTGCTATTGTTCAGGTCTCTACTGTTCCTCTGCAACCTGTTGCTTTGCCAGGCAAGCTTTGGGATAAGCCTGCTATTGACATCGTGGGGCGTTTCGACCAAGCTCCTAGTAACTGTCGCTTTGCAATAACACTCATTGACTATTACAGTAAATGGCCAGAGGCTTCTTTCACAACTGCCACAGTTCAAGAATTGCTTCTAGGTACATTTGTTCACGAGGATTACCCTGAGGAAATAGTGTCGGATCACGGACCACAATTCTCATCCTCGGGGTATACGTAACTGCTACTCCTCAGTTTATGACCCTTAACCCAATGGACTTGTAGGGCAGTTTAATAGGGTTTTCAGGGCATATGTTCAGATGGCTCTTTGCGAGCAATGTGATCTACGTCCGCTATTATATCTCTGTGTCTACCACTGTGCTCCACATTCCATGACAGGAATCGCACTAGCCATCCTAGTTCATGGCCAGATGCCTTGCATAAGACTTAACGTTGTGTGCCTGCCTGGATCAGTGCTTCTCCACTGTTCGTACAAGAGCGCTGAAGCTCTATTGCCAGTGGCTAGAGCAGAAGCGAGCCAAATATAAGCTTTATGCAGACCAGCAGAGTGGAACCAAGCACTATGACTTTCAGATTGGCGACTATGTGCGAGTTTGCAAGCAGATTGTGCGAGGCAAGCTGGCTGCTCGGTTTCAGAGCCTCGAAGAGTTGTGGAGCGAATTGAACCAGTCTCACACCTGCTGGATGATGGGCGAGTGTGGCACTTGTCCAAATTATGAGCTGTTAGAAAAGCAGTTGTTCAGCGCCAACCTCCGCCTTCAGCTCTGATGGCTCTCCCGCTAACATTTTGTTGCCCACTGACTGCACCCGAGTGTCGACCAGTCCACGTACCAGAAACGCAGACCAGAGTCCAACCTCGCATAACCCCAATAATGCAGATGTTAGCCCGGGAACTTCCTCATTCCTGGCTTTGCCCGACACAGAACCGACAGACCCCCCTCAACCAAAGTGTGCATCAACAGCAGCAATTACTACTCCTCTTCCTTCTCTCCGCAGAAGTAAATGTGAAAAGAAGCTTCCCGCAAGGTTTAAAAGACTGTGATGTATTAGAGGATATTAGCAAGGTTTTTTTTTTAAGTGCGGTGAAAATATGATAAAGACGGTGTTGTTGCACATGTGTACGCAAGAAAACGAAGTGAAATACAGAACGGCTGGAGAGTAGTCAATTGCTGTGTTGCTGTCTTGTCTACGTTACAAGTTGCATTATGTTTCTTTGGTTCGAACCCGGGTGCTCCAGAACAGTAGTTGGTTATGTAAAGTATTGCTCAATTCAGGTATAGGCATTTGGTAGGAATGAGCCAGTCTTTTGCATATATTTTATAGCCCTTCTGGCCTTTTGTGCATATTGTCGCGCGCAAGATAAAGGGATGTTCCTTACTTTTGCTCACCTTCAAATAGTGTGTCGTGTGGTGGCTGCATGGCGACTAGGACAGTGAATTATGTTGACCAATATTTTTCATGTCGCAGTCACGATTTTGTACGAGCAGACAGAAATAGCTAAAGATGTTTGCACGGGGCAAATGACATCTATGTTCTCATTTACCAACTCACTTTACCAGTTAGGTTAAGGCGTTGTCAAGAGCAAGCCTTTGGCGTAAATTGCTTTCTTCGCCATTCTCCTGTGAGACCAGAACAAGTACACAGCTAATGTAAGCCAGACCACTCAACTTCTACACACAAACGATCATTATAGGCAGGCACTGCATTGTGTATCCAAGATGGTGAGGGAACCATATCTGGTAGACTACCAGTAGGCCTGTTCCTTGGCTGGAGTTGCAGAGGCGCTCTATTCAGAGCACCTACTGGAGGAATAGTCGAGTCTTTCCATTTTGGGCTGGAACTGACCTGCGACGCTATTTATTAGGACGACTTTCCACCAACAAGGCTATCTGCTTTTACTTCAGGTTTCCATGAAAATAATTAAATAGTGCTCCTTTGTTAAGGCGCGACACTGATCAGCTCCCTTTTTAACAGTGATCGGACGTTCCAAGAGCCTAAATGGGGAATGTTGCATACACATGCAGTTAAATTACTTAGCATTTACTAAACATGTTTTCAGTCATATTTTTTTACCTACTATGTACATCCTCGCAGTCAGTGGAATTACATTTTTTAATCAATAGCTTTACGGGTTG
Organism: Amblyomma maculatum; assembly: GCF_055883805.1. Taxonomy (NCBI): domain Eukaryota; kingdom Metazoa; phylum Arthropoda; class Arachnida; order Ixodida; family Ixodidae; genus Amblyomma; species Amblyomma maculatum. Next base: position 12,977,541 of record NC_139350.1, read on the forward strand.
AATTCATGATCGAACGGGACGAAAAGCACAACAGCTGTATACATTCCAGACTAACTTGGGCTATGAGCGACACTGTAGGGGAGGGCTCTGGATCATTTCGATCACCTTTAACTTCTTTAAGAGGTACTGACTGTGCACAGTACACGGGTGCTATGCGTTCTGCATCAATTCAAACACGGCTGCCACGGCTCAAACCACTGTACCCTAGTTCAGTGGTTGAGCATCTTAACCACTGAGTCACTGTGGCGGGGTAAAAGTAAAAAAATAGGTATATAAACCTTGACTTTTTTCTTGGCACACACTATAGTTTATTTCATCCATGTCTCTGCTTTAACACCCTATGTTTACTTCACTTGACAATAATGAATCAAAAGCCAAGACATTTGTGTTTGGTGCATGATAGCCACAGTTGCTTATGCGCCATAAAACCCCATATAGATAGACATTGAAACTCTGCGTATGGAGCCGCAACTTTAAACCCAAGCTCTAAGGCCATCTTAGCCCATGCAGTGCTCAGGGCACTGCTGCCACCCAGTCAAGTGATCTTGCAACTTTGGTGACAGGTTGCAAAGCTTGAACAGTTACTGTGCACTCCTAATGCACTGTATGCAATGACTATGGCGAAGGAAGGCGAGAGACGGTGGCAGGCGGGCACCATGTACAAAGCTATCCGATAGCCCCTTTCGAGCCCTGACAGAAAGAACACGTTCATATAATGCTTCCTTCCTGGTAAGCATGTGAAGCTCTCATTGTTACAATTGTTTTTTTTTTTCTTTTGAATTATGTTTATGAAGAGCAGTACTCTCCCCCATGTTTTCTTTGTGCCACCCCACCGAGAGTACCATAATGGCAGACCCTGATTCTCTGCAAGAGCAAAGAGTAGAGTTGCCTGGCACTTCCTATGATTTTGTTACTCTTCAAAAATGCTTTCTTTTGTCGCAATGCCCAGTTTACTTACTCCCTTGGCTTTGGTATCTGTGACAGCACCTTTTGCATGACATTGTGGCCCATAAGGCTTGACAGCAGTAGTCAATAAGCCAAGCACAGATTCCTCGTGAACTTTTACTAAAGCTTTCTTAGCACACTTGTTGCATGCAGGTTACCTGCATGGTTGGTCAAAGGACCCCATGCCTTGGGGTGTGCAGTTAAGCTGCACAATGGGGAACTTGTGAAGCTGCCAAAGTTTCTCAGGGAAGCAGACAAGACCCATCCTCACCTTACATATATCTTGAGCTTTGGGCTATTTGTGCCTCATAGAAGAGTCAAAAGATTGTGACCTATTAATACATTCTGCTTCATAAAGTGCTTTTAAATGGCACCTTCGTTTCTTAACAAAGATAGAGCTTTTCAATAACCAAGAAAAAGCAAAAAAAATTATGTCGAATTCAGATTTACTGCAAAAGCATGGGGTAAATAAAGATGTGAGGTATGTCTGATGCCGTGGCCTTTGTCTTCAACTATTTGAGGATGCCTCTTGCAGTTGGCAGGCAACATGAACAGGTGACTCCTGTGACGTCATAAGACCGCATGTCACGGTTGAATCGGCAAGTGCTGCTAACTTTAGCTTCGCCATTGAGATGGGAGGGTGAGATCAGAATCGCCTTCTAGGACTCTTGGGTCCCAGGCTAGACATGCTACCCTAGGTCACGCAAGCACATTCATACGGCTTGGTTAAAGTTGGGCTTTATATCTATGTCACTTCTGGCAGCTTGAGCAGCACACATTACGGCCTACCTCACAGCATGCCTCTGGCAGGTGGCATGCCTTGCCACTTTTCGGCTGTTTCTGTGACGTCATCTGTCTTAAATTTACCTGCCTTTGTGTTTGCTTGCATTAAATGTGCGTGTGACGCCAGCAGCGACATATGTTCCTGTGGTTTAACAATGTAAACTGTCCTGATCTTCAATCTGCTTTAAAATAGCAGGCCTGGTCCTTTGTGGCAGTTGTCAAATGCCGAGAAACTTGCGCTAAGCGATACAAGGAACAGCAGGCAAGAAGATACAAAGTCATCTACATACACCTTATATCACGTATATCAAAATAAACTACGCCAAACTAGTGTTCTTGCTTGCTTTATTAAATTTCCCACATTAAACATTTTTTCAGGTCTATATAACAGCAAAAGAGCAGCATTTCTTCGTTACAGTACAGATCTAAGTATGACCATTTTTGCATTAACTACACTTACATTGAATACTTGGGCTCACAAAAAGACTGAGGTAGACCCTAAGTTCCATGCCGCGGCGACCCCTTTTTTGATAGGTAAACCAAGGTGCCCTTGGGTTGTGCAATGTCAGTGCACGTTATAAAATCCAGGTGGTTGAAATTTCTGGACTATTCTACTATGCTTTGAGACATTAAACCCATTAACTAAAGAAGTAAACCCCAAGTGATCTTTCTTTACCCACACAGGAGTAGCACATTATACGGCTGAAAAGAAAGTTAACTGAATCACAGAAAATGTGAGCGCATACAGCTGTAGGTATAATAATCTACTGGTAGTAAAGTTACTGCCAGCTGGTTCTTAAACGGACATGCATGTGTATGCATACTGCTATGACAGGAAGCACACTGGTAAGCAGTAATAATTTTTTTTAGTGCCTAAAGCTTTGAATAAACATGTGCATGTCTTTTGAGTGTCCTGCGTATGCTGACGAGCGTGCATACTACGAACATAGCATAGAAAAGATCTCCTCAGTGCCTTTAAGAATGGGCATTATTTTAGAGCTCTTAGCCTGCCCTAGGCCACAGACTCTCAACGAACTTTTTATTTACGTATTTGAAAGACATTGGACTTTTAGACAAACTAAGTTCACCTTGAATGTCACACTGTGGCATTTTTCACGCTGTGAACTATGTAAGCACATTTATTGGACTATGCATTTCATCATTTCATTTTATACCATTACTCCACGATACACCTTAGAACACACTTAATGGCTGCATTTTATCTCCCTCTTAATTTCTTTTAATCTCCTCAGGATTCTTTTTCCATCTTTACCTCCCGAATTCCCCTTCCTACACAGAGTAGCATGTCAGAGAAATTTAAACGGCTAAAATCTCTGTTCTTCATTAAAGGGTCTCTCTCTCTCTCTCTGTGTGCATGTCTTTTGACCTTGTGTCCAGCAGGCACCACCACAACACTTTGAACTCGCACAGAGAACATACTTTTGTCAGCATAAAGGAATTTTTCAAGCTCACAAGACTTTTAGAATAAAAACAACCAAAGCAATATATATGTCTCTTTGTGTGCATTCTTGTGACAACGTACCAGGCACATGGACTCTTTCGAAATTGCTGCACCTACTGTCCAGTAACCAAACATTTAAACACCCAGCACAGCAATCCTGTTTTGATCTGTATTTTTGCATGTTTTCGAAATAACGCAAGTGCACTGGTCCACAGTCAAGAGATGTGTAAGAATGCCCTTCCCAGTTGAATTGAGGCCTTTTGTAGTTAGAGTCAGCACCTCTGACTCAAGTCCCAACATCAACTACAGTTGATGTCATGACACATAAGCCAAGGTGGGGCTCATTTCTAGAAGAGTCAGTATTTTCGTCCACATGGGCATGCCTGCTACGAGCAATGATGAATATGTTTTGAAAATGCCCAAATATTGCAGACAAGAAAAGCATACTCTGCAAAGTCAGCATTAACCGTGCCCATGACATGGACGAGCAGGGTCATGTGTTTTTAGTGAAAGTAGCAAAGGACAATTAAGCTCGGCTCAGTGACTACTTTTATTTCTTGCAGTACTGGGGAAGGTGGAGAGGTTCTGGGTGAAAACAGAACATATATGAGGCAACACAAGCAGAAGTTCTTTTAAACTGATGAAGAGAGTATACTTAAGTTCTTTTGGACAGCAATAGAAAATGAATTGATTGGTTCTGTTCAGAATTTGTGGCAGTAGCACAGCACAAAAGGGTAAACAAGGATCAATATATTTCTAGCGTCATCCTGACATTTCAACAACGCATTTGGCATCCTGGACAGTATGACGAAATATTTACAGCTATATGAGAAAAGTTAACCTTTGTTTATATTTTACGAATTAGCAGTTAACTAAAATGTAAGCATGTAAAACAAGGCAGAACATGAAGTCCCGGCGGCCCATGACATGAACTAAAATACAGTGATGATCATCAGCCCTGGTGCTTCTCTGCAGTGCACAAGTACAGAGGGGCGAAGCATACACAACAAACGGTGTGCTAGCATACAGGCAGGCTGTGCCTAAAACAGCTGAAAGCAACAACGATGCACTTACATATGAGGGCCAGTTCTCGGGAAAGCAACATAAAAAAAAAGATACTGCAACAGCGAGTAGCAATACGGGTAGCTACCGCACCAAATTAACATGTTCTACGTACTACTTTAAGTACAGCACTGCACACTTGGAGAAGACGCGACCGAAGGGGCTGTAAGCAACTCGCACTGTACACAAACCTCGCAGGTACACACACTGTCCCGCTTGTATCCCAACGACGTGAAGAAACCGGGAGCACAAATGATTGAAGTATCTACGCGCAAATTTTACGATAAATGACTGATGCAATAAATCCACTGTGAATTCTTTTTATATAACTTTCAGTAATGCTAAGAGAGCCTTACCAAAACAGTCAATGCGGGAAGTGTTCTCAATGTGGTAATATGGTCCCTGGAAAGAGACAGCACACTAACTACAGTGGTTAGAACACTACTACAACGACACATCTCTTCGCCGCCATTTGTAATACGTCCCGCAGTGAAAGTAGCTTGCAGCAATGCCGCACTGTACCAATTGTTGACAAAAAAAGAAAGCAACCGCAAATGAAAATATTGCACTTAAAAATTAAATTTCAGACTCTATAAAGGTCCGCATAGATGGTGTGTTTTAGTTTTCGCCTGTCAATTCTGTTATACCATCCATGGCTACAGCTGGCAGACGACGCCATACACGACACGAGATAGTATACCATACACGAGATAGTATACAACTTCGAGTGTCTCAGAGAATTGCAGTGAACAGGACATCCGACCTAACGACGCCGAAGCGTAGCTATATATTATCCGTAGAGCTTCCGTGTAAGCAATTCTAGGTTATATGAAATGCGAATCACACTAGGGTCGCGGTAGTGCGCGCGGCCTGTTATCATATGTCCCACATATTACAAGTGAGACATATGTACCACAGAAAGAACAGGGTGCGTGCATTTGGGCGTAACAGCTGGTTGAATATATTACGAAACGAGCTGTGGTGATCATGCAAAATAGTAATAAAAAACTAAAATGTTTATTTAATGCACGCGGGTTGAACTATAGTCACGCGGCACATATTATATCTGCCGAATTTTTCAGCGCTTGAAAATATTTACTTACTGCCCCATCTCAATGATTTTCCAGGTACGCTGTTTTTGAAAGAGAAAAAAAAAGGAACACTGTAGAATGATGGAATGCAAGGACGTTTTCAGTATACAAACAGGGGGCTTCTCTGCATGTCAACTCATGTTGCTGTAAAGCCCACCCATTATGATATTTTTTTACAAAAAAGTACCCGATATCCTCTTCACTGGCTGTGATGCTGCATCGTGGGCGGAAGCCGGCAAAGCAGTGATAGGAATTGGTTAATGTGATAAAAAAGATCCATGTTGAAAATTTATAACTTTTGCTACAAATATATTCTACAATTTAGCTCAAAGGACGGGATTGCTGCACATATATTGGTCATGTTAATGTAAGTTGCTTGCCCGCAGAGTGAACCGCATGCAAAGGTGATGACAAGACCTGTTTCCGCTCATAGATACATGCTTCATCTATGCCAATAAACAATGAACAAGAAGCAAATCAGCAATTGCCAAATAATTCTTCAGCTGGTAGCAACATTAGAATAATAAAACTATTCTGTAAGTTGTATTATTGTTTGTGTTACATAAGTAATTATCTGACCTTTTCAATGTTACAGTTATTATGTTGTTATAAATTATCAAAGAATATCATTATGTTGTATTATAAACATTATTTAACATTACAAAGCAAAATCCCTTTGATATAGTCTTCTCTACATTGTTATGCACGTTTTCAATAATGACTATAAAACAATATAATAAAAAAAATACTTGAAGCAGTGGGTTGCAGAGTTTTCCCCCTGTCTCTTACCGCGAATACATTTTAAACTAACAGTACTTTGCAACTAAATCTCTTAAATTCTGCCTGCAACAAAGCGCATGCACAGATATAGTATTTTGTTAGAAAGGTTTGCTTACTACCCATTCATCACTACCCCATGGGGCACCCTTTTTTTTCTATTTACATAAACAATAAAACAGAGGGCTCCGGCCACTCATTTTCACCCACTCATATGAATCACCTGGTCTGACATTAAGCAATTACGTTAACATATCTACATAATATCGCACAAACACAATCAGTACACTAGCATATAAAACCAAGTACTATACAGCACCTCTTAATTATGGCCTGGTTATTATATGCTTGGCTCCATTCATGGTATCGACGTGAGTGCACCGAGTTGTATACGTTGTTTAGTGTTGTGCGGGATCATATATATGTCACTATATGACTTGTTGGAGTCACTCTAGCTAAAAAGTGTTTAGCTGTTTGACTGTAGATGTAAATTTTCCATCTGAAAACAAAGATACATTCCAGATGGATAGGTAGTTCAATAATCGAGCCTGAAAACTATGTCATTCTGGCAGGAATATGGTTTCTAGCTGGAAAGAAGTGATTTCTCGTTCAAAAGCCCAGCTGTAATTCAAATTATTTTAATTCAATTCATCTAATTTATGCTAAACATTTCATTTATGAACTCTCGGACAAAAAGCTGCAGAGACCGTTTAGGACGAGGTAAGGGAGGCTGCAGTGACAGAATTATCAAAAGTTCAAACAAGAAGTTTCTAACGAAGAAATTCAGCCTTTTCTGAGTGCATGCATATAAATGAAAGATGAACCAAAGTACCGCCAATATGCAACATTACTATTCCTAAAATAACATAGCAAAATGCACACGAAATTCCCATTTATAGGTTCAGTGAACAAGGTACCATGCATTGCACAGTAAAATAGAAAACACAGGTCCCTCTAGAAATATTGAACACAAAACTTTGTCACTCACATGGTTGATATTGGAAAAATACAGTTTATTTAGTAGAACCAGCACTGTACAAGTTAAAAGACTAAAGGAGGTAATTAGTTTGGCAATGTCAAATCATCCCTTTTTCACAGGTACAAAATATTAAAACAATGTTGCCCCTGATTGGGTTCATAAATTGATGACATTTTTCATCATCAAAGTGCAAATGATAAAAAGATGGTAATAATAAATTATAAAGAAATAATATAGATAGACAATTTGATGCTGAATGATTAGCTCTGTTGAAGCTTGACAGTACATTGTTTATGAAACAAACGGCTTTTTTTTTCTAGAGGCAGAAGTTCACTGATGTCTTTTTTTTTAGTAGTTGCCTTCCATACCAGCGTGCAATAGTTAAGGTGGGAACAGAATATGACATGGTAAACTTGATACTGAGTCTGAAAGAGGGCATACCTACAACACAGGACAGTTTTTTGGATACCTGCTCAATATCACTATCCCATGTCAGCTGACTTGAGAATATACACCTAGGATTTTATGCTGTATCACAACGTTTATTTCATGACTTCTTAATTTTAAATTGAGGTTTGGGGAAACATGTTTGTTTTTAGGTGCAAATAAAATTTCTTTGATTTAAGTTTCATCAATTTTTAGGCTGTTTATTTGGTAGTTCAAGTAGTTTTTACAGTGCACACTGTTAGCCATTTCAAACATATCAAGTTTATTAGTTGAGCTAAAAAACAAACAAGTTGATGCATGAGATCATTTATGTATAAATTAGATTTAAGAACAGCCCAATTGGGCTCAATGGGTTCCAGTTGGAATTCATAGGAACCCACTGGAAAGTCTATTTGGAACACTTGATTCCATTTGAAAATCTCATTCCAGTTGGTTCCAATTTGATAGGTCAATTGGATCCTGCAACTACTTGTGCAAAGTAGTCTATAGAGTGCCATCTGTGCATAACTATAGTATTAATCAGTTCATATATGTTCAAATTATTACTCGGTTAGATAAATCTTTACCAACTGGTTAGCCCACTTTATCAAACCCATTACATACAGTGAGACAATTACCATCTGAGTACAATTGGTCTGGCCAACTGCACTGCGTGTATCCATTGGAACATTTCCATATTTCACAAAGAAAACAAACACAATATTCAAAATAACAACGATCAGCAGTAAACTTCTGGAAGACAGAAAACTTGACGAGTTGGTTTGGATATATGACTATCAGTAGCTTAACCTGTAAAACACAATTCTTCCTCTTACTATCGCTGCGCATACAAAATTAAATGAAATAACTACACTCGAATGGCAAGACTGGCCCCAGCATGAGAATAGGAAGAAGTATGGTTGCTGGGTGTATGGAATCTTGTGTTATATGCATCTGTGAAACTGTACAGTATTACATTTCTTATGCGAGACGTATGCTTGCCTGTACTCCTTGATATCCATCAAGCATGTTTCCACGCAAATTGTAAGTCAGTCTACCTTTTGTCCCATTCGGTATGTTCCGTTGGACACATTGTATGCAATGAGTGTGACCAATTGTATATACATACCATTGGCACATCCCATTGGACCCACTGAGTGCAATTGGTCTCACCCATTGGCTGCAATGGGTTAAGTGTCAGAAAACACCATTGGTTCCAGTTGGAAAATTAAATGGCTACAGTTGAAAATATCCAATTGGTCTTTTTTGACTGAGCTCGTATAATGCAGGCCCTGAAAGCATTGATTCAGGTTGAATAAGTACTAGTACTAGAACCCCTTTATAGTAAAGTCACTTGGACCAGCAAATTTATTTACTATATCTGCTTATCAGAGCTGCTGATCCTAGTGGTAAAGAGTTTAAAAAATTTTGGTTTTGCGATTCTATAGGTATATTTTAATTCATGGGAAGTACGTCGGCACGGACAGACGCACTTCAATTTTTTGTCAAAAATGTATTTACTATAAAAGTGAAAAATTACAGTCGTCTGCGGAAGACCAACTGGGACTTGAGTTTTCCTTAAATGTAACCGTGAGCTGTTTGCTGTAGCAAGTTATATGCTCAATTCAGTTCAATTGGCTAGCCATAATTGGTCTGTACATCAGATGTCAGTTTATTTTCAAGGTGAAGTTAGCAAGCAGGAGATATATATGGCAATTGTTTCTCTTCATTGGTACTTGAAGCAACCACAGTACCAACAATCTTATATTTTAATTAATATTTTCCAAGTGCTGTACTGGAGGCTTCACTTTCAGGAGACTGCAAATATAAATTAAGTAATTGCAGTACTCAAAAGCAGTAGATATTATTGCTTCATGTCTCCTTATCCATAAAATGAATGAATGAATGAATGAATGAATGAATGAATGAACATTATATATTTTACACTTGACCACAACAGCTTGCAGTTGGTAATGTTCACGCCATAAACATTTGCACCTGTCTCTCCTCCCCCTCCCCCCCCCCCCCCTTTTCACCCATGACGGCAAGTGTAGGCACCACTGTGCCTATAGCTGACACAACTGAGAGTGCTGCTGAGCACTTTCAACAAGTTTTGAATTTCAACCACCTTGCACCATCTGTCCCTTCGACGGACCCTCGACGCCTCACGTACCTTAAATTCTGCATGGAGAATATATGGTTGTGACTCAGCGACCGAGACGAAAAAGCTACCACTCTGTAGCTTGAAAGAGTGACCCAGTGCAAAAGCAACATAAACAACAAAATGGCATACAAGGGAGCTTGCAAACAAAGCTAACGAATTACATGGCAATATGTATAAATATATATATAATGGAATAATAATGTTGGTGTACATCAACCATACTCACGACAAAATGCAACTTTATTGCCCTCAGAGATGGGGAAAAGAAATAATTTACCCTGGAAATATATTTATTTACCAATTAAATGAGGCAATGAGAACTACTTTAGCGCCTGCAGTGTCTTGCATAATTTATTCTTAAGGGTGGCAGAACCAATTTATCAGTGCATCGGGTGAAGATATATTTCTCTTTTGGTTTTAATTTAGAGAGGGACACAAGAAAAGCAGCTGCTGTGGGAGAAGAGAACCTCAGATAATATACTAGCTGGTATTTAGAGAGGACATTAATGCAAATAATCTTATATTTAAGAAAACAAATCTGCTGTTATGAGCTGTATAACTGTCCCCGACAATTAATCTAATTACTTTCTTTTGAAGCATTAGTAACTTATTAATGTTAGTGCTTGATGTGGTGGCCCAGACCAAATGGCAATAGTTAAGATAAGATTCGAATATTGTGTTGTAGATTATCAACTTTAGATTTGGAGAAAATTCTGAGACATCTGCAAAGGACGCCAACAGACTGTGGCACTCTCTTTGCAATGTATGTAATCTGTTCTGTTCCTTCCGTATGTGCATCAAAAATGATGCCCAACGATTTAAAGCTGTAGATAATTTCTATTCTGTTATTAATTTTTAAGGTAAATAAAATGGGCATTGATGAAGTTATTTTAAAGTTTAAAAGTCAAAAGAGATGTCTTACTATTGACAATTTTAACAAGTCCATTTGATCTTAACCATGACTGAAGAACAATGTTTCCTCTTTTTAATAGGTTACTTATATATGGACGAATCAGTAAGAAAAAGCTTTTATCATCAGCATACAAAACATATATGCAAGTTTATATAACTATATCATTAAGCATTAAAAAGAAACAGACTCAGAAGGCTACCCTGGGAAGCTCCACATTGTATAGCTCTTAAACTAGGCAGAATACCATCAATACAGACAGCCTGTTTACATTGACTCAGATACGACCGAAACAGAATAAAAAGGGAGCCGCGGATACCTTTCAAGTTTGTTTATTAAACAATATTTTATGATTGAGGAGATCAAGTGCTTTACTAAAGTCTAAAAACATACTTAGTGTTGTATTCTTACATTCAGTACCCTGAAAAATAATTTCTTTTTGCAGCAGTAGAGCAGATTCAGTGGACCGCCGTTTGCAAAAGCCGAACTGACTGTCGTTAATAGTAAGAGTGTTTTTTGAAGAGTTCTCAGTTTTTTTTAACTATAACTAGAGCTTTTGAAGAATCGGATAGAATGGATATTGGTCCATAGTTAGATATTTCTTTCTTATCTCCTCCCTTAAAGATTATTGAAACCTTGGCAGACAGGAATGAACAGCTCAGAAATGATGAAGACACAATTCGTGATTCCTTTTCTAATGGAATGACCAGACAAATGAGTGCTCATCTTGTTGTTTGTTGCTATATGTGCCCCTATCCATTTTTGTGTGCTGTCATCCCTTCCCCAGGTGAAAAATTCCAGTTGGGAATCAGCTGGCTTCAGTTGGTCCCAACAGCGACCTTGCTGGTTTCAGCTGGGCCAGCTGGTCCCAACAGCAACACCAGCAACTTTCCAACTGGGGTTAGTTGGGAATCTGCTGGTTTCAGCTGGGCCAGTTGGTCCCGACAGGAACTCTAGTGGTTTTCAGTTGGTCCCAACAGCGACCTTGCTGGTTTCAACTGGGCCAGCTGGTCCCAGCAGAAAATGGTCTCAACAGCATCTGTTGGTTTCTGTGAAGGTAGTTAGTTTAGCAAGTGTTGTTTTTGTTCCGGGCTTGATGATAACGGTAGCATCGTTGGTTTTAGTTTTAGTAACAGTTTACACAGGTACAAGTTGAAGGAATAATTTTGTTAGCATTCAATAGTCTCAGCTGGCATTTAGCCGGTGAGCAATCTGGCATTCAGTGTGGTGATCAGTTGCGTACTTTATTATTTGCAACAAAAGCTCTAATATTAGCAACGAACTAGTAGGTAAAATTATGTTATATTTTTTTCCGCTGTCATAAAGCAACATAATGTTATATAAAATGAAGATTGCGTGAGTTAGTTTCGTACGCAGTAAACAGCATTGACAGCAGCATGGCGGCCATGGCGGCGGCCAGGAGCGACCCTACACACGTGCATGGCGTGACTTGTCGATTTGATATGTGTGGTGCGTGAGCGTAATTTTTTGTTTGAAGAAACTCGTGTTAGCGCCTATTCTTCACAAACTTGCTCTGAAGTCGAAATAGTTCACCAGTTGTTCTCAAGGCGAGAGGAAGACAACACTTTGAATGTCATCGCATGGCGAAGACTGATACCGATCAGCAGAGCTGCCCGAAGGGTGTATATATTGAGGTAGGTACTTATTTGTGTTCTTTATATCTGCACGTTAAGTAACCGAATAGGTTGTTTTATTTATTCGTTAAATGTGTTCTGCAGTTAAACGGGAGCACGCGACCATATCAGCTACAAAATACGCAGTCAAGATTTCTCTGAAAAGATGGCAATCGCGCAGCTGTTTTCATGACGTTCGAGCTTTTTGTCGCTGCTTTCCGGAGCTCATCTCGAGTGTCGTCCCCAGGAAACTGAGCGTGGCCAAGAGCGGTTCGATGATTCTGGTACGGCTCGAGTCATGCCAAATCACGAGTGCCGTATTGGCCTGCGATTGTCCAGGCCATCATCCGCAACTTTCGTTGCTCTTCCGTGGCATTATCTTTGCCGTGCAGTTAAAATATCAGTTTAGTTGCTTTAGCGCGGACATAAATTTTCGCGCTGCTGTATCTCCACGATAAGCGGTAAACAGCGTGAACTGAAGCAAAATAATTTTTTGCCGCGCTAGTCCTCGATCAAAAACTGCATTAAATAAAGATGAAGTCAGGGATCAAATTGTCCACAGGCTGTGCGTTGAACTTATAGCTTATGGTTAGGCTGATCTAAACGTCGGCTTTTTGTGCATGTGATATGCTGGAAACCTGCATTTTCTAATTTAGCTTTCCGCTTCACGAAATTATTTAGCTAAACTTCTGGTGTGAGTAACACATTTTTTTCCGGTTTTCTATTTCAGCCACGCACCACCGAAGGGCTGTTTGAAAGATGTGGACGGAGTGGCGATGCTGTTTATGATACCAAAGCTTCGAAGAAAATACAAGACAGAAGCCACTGGTCTTGAAAGCTGCACATGTACCCCGTCGGTACTGAAATAAATATTTTTGGCTTCTTTTATATTGCGGCTTCTATATTGCTGCACCTGAGAAGCAGCACTGTGAAGTGTGTTTCTTGCTGGTGCAACACAGCCTGTTCCGCTGCCTGCTGCTGAGCCCAGCAGCAGCTGGGACCAACACCAGCTGGTCCCAGTTGTAGTTGGTCCCAACTGCAGCTGGTCCCAACTGCAGCTGGTCCCAACACCAGCTGGTCCCAACTGCAGTTGGGAATTGTCCAAAAAACCAGTTGAGTTGGGACCAGCTGATTCCCAACTGGAAAATTTCACCCGGGTCATGCAACACAAACATCTTCAATCTACTACATTAATGAGCTTCATTTCTTGTCATATGGAACACAAAATTTGTTCTCAAATTGCTTCATCTCTTCACATTAACACATTCTGGGGGTTGAGCTGACTGCTGTGTGAGCCCCTATAGCATCAGGGTCTTTGCTATATCAGTTGTTGGTGATGACATGGTCCTGAATTGATGCTGTCTAGTAGCTGAATGGGCACTTAATGAACATGTTTTGTTGCTCAATGAAAAAAAAAAACACTCTGAAATAGCTTCCATCCCTCCCTTATTATGTCTTCATGCAATGTTTTTCAGTTACAAAATTTTTTACATCTAGTGGAAGTACCTCTGAAGGATGAGGATGTGGCTACGAATACAACCAAGTTTGATTTCAAGTGAAAATCAAAGCCTTGAATGAACATGGCGTCACATTTTGCTATTTCTGTCTTTTAAAAGGCAATAAATGATAAATGCGAGTGGCAGTCAAGTGCTGCAAAACTACACACGCTGCACCTTCACTTCTTGCCACCGCTGCCTCATGCTTTCTGCTGCACAGTGCTGGGAATGTTCGCCAGTTTCTTCCCCTTAACTATTTCTTGGTACACTTGTACTCTCCTTTACTCTCTGAACGGACCGCGCCGCTCCCTTTCCATGTTTGTAGAGAGTTTTTTCCTTTTTTATCCTACGCGCTGCGTGCTTTCCCTCACGGCGCTAAGGCCTTTGTAAAGTAGGCTTCTTCTGGGTACTGCTAAGTCTGGTGGTAAAGCCACTTAAAAGGGCACTCGATCGGTGTTATTTTTGTCGTGAAATACAAATATATATATATATATATATACTACCTAAAATCACGAGGAAAAGATTATATATATATATATATATATATATATATATATATATATATATATATATATATATATATAATCTTTTCCTCGTGATTTTAGGTAGTACGCGGGCGGCGATGTCATATCTTGGGAGTCGTCGCCGCGGCCAGGCCCACTTTACTATAACCGATTTTTACCAAAATTATCTTTACATAAAGGGGGGGAAAAGTACAGCTGTCTATGGAAGATGAACTGGGACTTCAGTTTCACTTTACTATATCCGAGTTTATTACAACGGGGTTCTACTGTAGTTATATGCTGCATCAAGTGGTGAACAAAGCTCAGTGTTTCTAAATGCATCCATGAGTTACCAATTAATACTATCGATATTATCATATACATTCTGTCAGAATCAGTAAAACTGTATGCTGCAGAACATGCATGTAGTACAGTGAAACTGCAGTTCCATTTTGCCGCCTATAGATAACTTCTGTTTTTTTTTTTTTATTTGATGTGCGTATGTCTATATACTATCCACATGGTAAGTATAAGTATTTAAATAGCGCTCCAACCTGATGGCTCAGTGATTGGGTGCTCGACTGCTCTATTGAAGAATATGGGACCGATTCACGGCTGTGGAGACTGCTTGGAGGTGCCCATGTGCTATGCGATGTCAGTGCACAAGTGGTAAAAATTTATGAAGCCCTCCACTACAGCATGTCGCATAGCTTGAGCCGCTCTAGGATGTTAAAGCTCATCCCAGACGAAAAAAAACACTCATTTCCTGCTGGAATATGGAACCGTGTACCGAAATTATCCAACTGGAAAACTGTGATTTCCAGCTGGGAAAAAGCAATTCCAGCTGGAATGACATCTATTTCCTGCTAGATTATGGAACCAGAAATCATGCATGCCCAGCTGAAATTTTGAGATTTCCAGCTGGAAAATTTACACCTCCAGTCAAGCCTCTATCTGGAATATCATTTTTTTTCCAGTTGGAAAATATGGCCGTCCAGCTAGAAATTCAGCTGGAAATGTGCTTTTCCAGCTGAAATGGGTACGTTTGAACAAAGCCTACTATAGGTGTCTATTTTCATGGGGGTAACCGACCTAAACCTAGTTACTAAGGGCAATTTTAGTACACTCAAATTAATGTGCTTGATATGTGCGTCATCTTAAATGTGTGTCAAATTCAGCAGCCTATGAAAACAGCTTGTATTAAATATATGTGGGTACAAACATTAAATATCTGTTTCTCTTAGGCATGAAAATGTTCAACACAGCATGCCTCTCCAGGGCATGTAAGTTTCAAGTTACATATCAATAGCATGCATCTATAGTTTTTCTCCAACTAACCCTCTCCAGTGTAAACTGCCTTATCCCTACAAGCTATCTACTTCACCAGCCCACCTGGCTATCTGGGTCCCCTTGTTACATATATCTTTTCCTGGAATTCATTCCTTTACAACTAACTGTTCGATATCTTGCCTTTGAGCTCCTGCTGGTTCACTAATCCACTAGGCTCTCTTCCTACCTTTGCTGCTGTCTTAGATTCAATTTCAAACCTTTTTGAAGTTTCTATCTCATCAATGGTCACAAGCAAGGTATCATATACTTGCTCTTGGAGGCATATCGATTACCAGCTACTAGCCCTGATTTCAGTGGGAATATACTTACCAGATGCACTACACTAGCATTACAATAAAGGTGCAATTCACAATAGCCCACATTATTATTTTAGATACATGAAAAGATTATCACTTAAAGTCAGGGGGGTGTCATTGTGTCTGAGAACCCTCATCAGTTTTTACGAGAGGTCTGAGACCCCTCGCACTTGAACATATCCGGTGTCCAGCACTGCACGAATATGAAGCAGGTGCATTCGTTCGGCAAAGGCCTTTATTGCCTCATCGTTGTCGTCAGCCAAAGTATCACACTTTTGCGGCAGCTCTGATCGGTCGAGACAGGATGACGTCATGGAGGTCTCGACCAATCACAGAGCACCACCACAGTATGCGCGAATGCGTGGCTTACATGGCCATATGGCAAAATGACTGTTTACTAATCAATTAATGGCTAACTGCAAATAAATTACTTATTATTTATTTTATTACTAATTACACATTAATGCCTAATTCATTCATAATTACTAATTAATGCCACACACCTGGTAAAATAAACCACACAACAGTAAATGTAGAACAACTGAAAGATACAAAGAGCGCGATCTTGTCACTGCGCTGCCAAGCAGAATGCACTGAATAAATGCACTTGCAGAATGTGAAAGAGTAGTCACTCCCTTTACTTGTAGCAGCACTCATCGCTACATGCGCAACAGTCGCGTAGCAGAATGCAGCACTCAGGCTTTCGCCTTTCATCACTTTAGTCGCCAAAGTGTCCTCGAATTTTATTCTTTTCAGTGGCAATCAGAGAATGCTTATGATTGTTAGAAAATTTTGCAGCAAGTTTTTGTAAGAATTATTACTTAATTTTAGTAAGAATTCGAATTTTCTAAAACCTGTGATGAAGAAAACAAAAGTTGGTCCCTTTACACAGAGGCTGGAAAATTAAGGTATTTTCACATCCCATCTCTTCGGTTTTGCCGGTTCGCACTGTGTTTTGGTACTAGCTGAGCAAATTGTCAATATGCTCACGCAATATTATTCAGATGATGCACTTGTCACCAGACGAACCAAGCTGGTAGCTCTTACAATATTTTTTGCTAATTTTCATTGCGTTCACTTGAAGTGTAAAAATTATAGCATATATATACTGTTCCCAAGGACGCGGGATCGAATCCCGGCCTCGGCGGCCGCTTTTCGATGGAGGCGAAAAGCAAGGCGCCCGTGTGCTGTGCGATGTCAGTGCACGTTAAAGAACCCCAGGTGGTCGAAATTTCCGGAGTCCTCCACTACGGCGTCTCTCATAGACTGAGTTGCTTTGGGACGTTAAACCCCACAAACCAACCAACCAACCATATTTTTTACTTAGTTGATTTTACATTTAACGTGCAATTAAGATTGTACTTTCTATATAAAGTGCTTTAAAGAAATATTGCATATGTTACAAGTGCTGACACTTTGTTGTTTCACTATAAGCTGCTTTACATCAGAGATCATCGATCATGCTGGCAGAGTACAGGGATCACTTTTTGAGGTGCATGTCATAAAATGATCACAAAAACCTCCTTAATATATATATATATATATATATGTATATATAATTTCTCCCATTTAAATAGAAACATGTGCAAAGGCCGCCAGCCCTTTCTGTCACCCTCTTAGTTCCTCCTCAACAATTGCGCTCAAATTTCTAGAGTCTCTCTGATAGAGCCAGACTTTAAGCACTGAAAGTAATTCATTCATTTCAAAATTACTTTTACTAAAGTGACTCACTGCTGTTTCTATACTTCATACTATGTACTCCCGGTACGATGCCAAGAAAACAGTAATGACATGCAGCAAGCCTGTCCCACAGTGATGGATAAGCAAAAAAAGACAGAATTGAGTAGAACTACATGTTCAAGGCCTCAGACCTGCCCTGTGTCTCCGGATCACAACCATTCTCTAAGCAGAAGGTATACATGTAAGGCGTTGAGGGTCCATCGAAGTGACAGATGGTGCAAAATGGTAGAAGGTCAAAACTAGTTGAAAGTGTGCAGTAGCATTCACTGTTGTATACTGGCTATAGGCACAGTGGCACCTGGTTACACTTGCCATCACGGGCAAACAAGGGGTTTGGGGGAAGAGACAGGCGGAAATGTTGACGGCGTGTTTGACCACGATTGTTTTTGTTGCCATTGTCTTATATTTTTAATAGCCTGTTCTGTAGGAAAAGGGGAGGGAATAGTCTTACTGGATAGAATTAGGCAGGAAGATGAAAGAATGTGCTCTAGTGTTTGGAGAGGTTTTGTTCACAAGCTTTACTTAGTTTATATACAGATGAAATCCAGACAGTAGTTAATGAGAAGGAATTTGCTCTGCAGAAGTAATGGTAATGTCATTACTTTTTGGGAGCAGTATTTAGCAATTTCATTATATTTTTAAGGCTTAGCAAGTAATTGGTAATGTAATTTAATTGCTTTTGAACAGTAACTTTGCCAAGTGTGCTGCCAATTTACCCCAGGATAAAAGACACCAAGTGTCTATTAGGAATGAAATAGGTTAAGTCATGCCAGCTGGACTTGTGAATGTAATCAGGTAGCTCAAATGGTTTCTCTACTTCTGATTGGCACTTACTTCGGAACATTCAATTGGAAGGCCCTGTTGAACATTCAATAAAAAAATGTTACAACTTAAACTGCTGTGTAGTCTGCATAATTTCTATAACCACATAAGTTGTGATTAAATGAAGTAACTCTGACTCCTGAAGATCTGCCACTGAATGCAAGAGGAGGGTCCAATGTGCGAGGCAAAGCCCCAACAAAGAAAAGATCGTGTCAACTCTTCGGGTATATATAGTGTTCCTATGGTCTATGTGTCATAT
Source organism: Amblyomma maculatum (assembly GCF_055883805.1). Lineage (NCBI taxonomy): Eukaryota > Metazoa > Arthropoda > Arachnida > Ixodida > Ixodidae > Amblyomma > Amblyomma maculatum. The sequence goes on from NC_139350.1 coordinate 12,996,240, forward strand.
GAATGCATGCTTGCCTGTCGCCCGCTTGGAGCTGCCATTTCAGGTCAGTGCCAGCAAAATAAGCATTAAAACTGGAAGCCTTAGCTGAACTGCCTAATTGGAATGTTCAATTTATTCAAACTGGTGCTTCGAGTCTGTGCCAAAAGCATATTTAGAAATTTTGCAACTGCAAACCTCAATTGAAAATCATTTTTTTTCTTGACTGGGCCAGTGTCTCGATGAAAAACATACCATACTGCCCAAATCGCAACTTTCACATAATTACAAGTCAAAATTGCGTTAAACCAGGCGGCCCTTGGTTTAACGCAATTCACACCAACTAGCCCAGCAAGAGATACTGTTGACCTACAAGTCAAAAGACGATGGATGCCACTGCACTGACTTGAACAAATCTCTGAAAGATGGAAACTATAGAAGTATGGGCGGGGAGGCTCCACGAAAACTGCTGAGTTAATTCAGATACAGGGCACACTCAGTACAACTGCACCTTCCAAAAACAGGAGTTTGCATTATGTACCGTTTTTTCTGACTTACACTGCTGAGCCATAATGCAAACCCAGTTCGCGGTCATACATATATAGTTTCATATAAGTACCAAAGGCAACCAAAACAACTTCGAATATTCACCAGCTGTTGCTGCCTGCAGTTTCTTTCTGACAAGCTATATTAACCGGCCATACAGCCTGTATTTCCTGTTTCTATCACATACATTAAACACTGAATTATTAATTGCGAACGCGTAGCCTAGCTGACCGCAAAAAGGCATTCGGACGTAAATAAATGCAGTGCCATAACGTACAGCCTTAGAGCTATGGAACAGAACACTGCACCAACTGCGTATTTGAAGGCGGAATACTTTCGGCAGAAAAACGAGATAAGCAGCCCACGGGGAGCCTAATTCCCTTGCGTCGAATGAAGCGCACATTGCACAGCCGAACCCGAATTCCAGAGCGAAGCTAGAAATTGCACTACACGAGAAAAACTTCGTCTACAACTGTACGTCACAATCAAGCGCGTCCAAACTCCGTGCTTGATTGTAGCAACCAAGCGCGGATTTCTCAAATCCTCCTTGCTAATTCAGAGATTAGCAAGGAGATTAGCGAGGAGGATTTGATATATGAGTACGCGAAACGCTTCGACTGAAATAGGCATGGAAATAAGCCATGAGTACAAGTGCGCGACCAACGCCATGACCAACGCGCCAACACCATGCCAACGCCGCCGATACCTACATAAGTTAAAATTATTAAGAAAATGAACAATAACTTATTTTAAGCCACAATTTTAAGTTATAAATTAGTATCATAAATGTTTCACTTGCTGTTGCGCACATTTTTTCTTTTGCTTAGTTTATGATGACGTAGGGTGACGTATTTTGTGCGCGGCAGCAGCGTTTTACTGCTGCCACGGTGCGTGTCACCAGTCTTCGCCGAAAAAAAAACGGCATAGTCGAGCGGTTAGCGTCTAACGTTACGGATAAAGCAGTGGCGAGTTCGAATCTCACCGCTACTGGATTTTTTTTTCTTCAAATCGATTTGTTTTTACTATTTGTAATGTATTTCTGGTGCTTCGTTATTTTTTGTTTTTACTTTTTACCCGAGGCCCTTTTTTTCGCCGGGCGACGAGCACAATATATCGACGCTCTCCTTGGTATGAGCAGCTAGTATGCCCCTTTTGTTTACGATGCCTGCAAGTAGCACGTTGAAGGTCTTGTTGACACATTATGTTGGTCAGATGTGCCATGATTTAGTGAAAAATTGAATTATAATGCGTTTTTCCTTTGGTACATAGCATATGTATGCTTTTTGTGGCGTACGTAGCTGCAGTCGAGCGGTCAGGTCGCAGTCGAAGCGGCGACGGCGGCGATATGTTGGCGCGGAAGTGTGAATGAAGGAGCGTGTCGGCGGCAGTGGATTTCGCTCGCTCATCCTCCGAATGCTCAAATGGGAACCAGCAAGGCGCATCTGCTGCTCCAAGCTCGTAATTCACGCGCTGCAGGTCCAAACAAACTATCCGAGTGCGCACGAAATGCCTGAGCCGAAACATAACCAAAACTGAAGTGGGCGCCTGTGGCGCCTCCAAGTATATTTTTGTATTTGCCGTGCAACATTTACGTTGTCTTTTCGCCGTCGTTTACGTATGATAAAAGCGTGTTATTATATTCTAGACAAAACCCACGACCGCATTCAAACGGGCAACGTAATTCCATTTGTCAGCCTCCGTGATCCCTAGCGCGTCACGTGATTTGTAGTTGCGCGTTTCGGCTATGGCGGCGATACCTGTATTTCTGTTCTTCCTCTTTACTACCTTATAACAGCTCTGTTTTCAGTAAGAGTGGATTTTTTGTAATCAGGAATAAGCATTCTATCGATGCAAGCCCACTTCAGTTTTCTCTTTAGTGTCCCTTTAATGGAAGACCTTGAAGACGTCTTTCTCACTTTACACCCTACCTTCGTTGTTTTAGATCTAACAGGGATTGCCGGAAAAGTGTTGCCTCGTCAGATTGCCCAAGCCAGACGAACTCCGGTGATTTCTTTGGTTACCTGACCTACCAGAGTCGAGGCACGGCTCTTATAAGCGCACACGCCCTGGACACTACTCACAGCCCCGACACGACATGGCTCAGTTACGGGAACCTTATCTCCACCTCTCCCTCCCATGCTCACATGCACTCCACAAAATCCAAGCCAACAAACACTCCACTTGCCCCAGTGAAGCTTTACCTCTATACAAATTCGGCGCCGACCTTTCCTGCCATAATCGCCTCTTCTCGTGCTTCAACCCCCAACTATACCTCGTCATCAGATCCACCACTTTACCGGACCTGCATCTTTATCCTGGCGTGTCCCCAACGGCACAGGACCAGCAGCTGTTGACGCAATCAGCTATGGATATTTTTATGCTCTTTGCATTCTAAACAAACACCCTTCTCCCTGTTTACTTTAACATATCAGTTGGTACTTCCGAAGGTTAGCCTTGTAACGGATGCCTACCTTCTTAATCCTGTGTTTCTATAATAATGACTCCGCGTCGATAAACAAATTTGCCTATGTATTCCGATCGACTCCTTATCGAAGCCCCTGCATCATATCATGGCTGCCTTCTCCTTTGTCTATCACTTTTATTGCGAAAGCAATACTACTCTAGGTTTCGAGCCTTCAGCGCAGCGCGGCCACGTCTTACCCACGTGACGCTGTGACGTCAAAACCCTTGTGACACTGGGGTGAGAGGTGTGCTACCAACTCAAGCGGTCGGCGTAATCGGTGGTAGCCTCGTCGTACCCACGTGACACTGACGTTGCACCCCGCGTGACAAAAAAGTGAGAGATGAGCTCCCAACTCAAGCGGTCGGCGTGGCGCGGTCGGAGCCGCGGCTCAGTTGGCCGCAGCTGCCAACTTGGGTCTATCGTTTCACATGGGACGGTTATGTCAGAATAAGCCTGCTAGGATCCTGGAACTCACGTTACCCCTGTAGGCCACTAAGGAACATTTATAGGATATAATAAGAGCGAGTTGGCGGGCTGGTTTGCGAGTTGGTTCATAACATTCATACGGCTTGGTTAAGCGGGGCTTTATATGTGGGCTGATGAAGAAGAACGCTCGGTCACCCGCAGCTAATGTTTTCGCTGAATATTGGTTCAGCAGTGTTGAACTCTTGTAATGTTTTACTTTTCCTCATCTTAAAATTATTCCAAATATACCTGGGTAACGTGGATATAACCTGTCACATTGCCTTGGAGGCCATGTAATTAGTGCAAGCTGCTAAATTCATTGCAAGTGTTTACTGCACTTCAGGCCATCTTGGACCTGGACTGTTACCGTGGCAAGTGCTGGTAGTGCGGACGTAGAAACGAGTGAATGAGGTGATGAAAATGCGGCTCGCACCGCCACAGGTACCCTGTTTCGGTTAGTGCGGCTCTTAGAAATTAGGCATTCGGCATGCGCCTAACATTTGGCAGCGTTGTGTCTTAAACAAACGACTCAACAGAAAACGTCCCAAATTGAGTGTCACTCTACATTTGTTCTTTCACACCTGCCGGAACGTGCTAAGACTTCTCCAAATAGCCGCAATAAAATAATTTTCTTTTATGGCAAATAATTTCTTGTCATTTCGTCATAAAACTTAAGTGTTAGGCAATTGTGTTTTCGGTCAGAGCTGCGGTTATTAGCTTTGTCAACGACTGTAGTTGATATCCGAACTTTGTTTTTTTTTTTTGCCTAAAAAAAGCCAAGAATGCATTTCTGCTGTAAAAAGAGAAATATCATTTGTTAGGACAGCCTTACCGCCTCTGCCTGTGAAGCACGCCAGAGTGACCCACGTGAGAAACAGCGACCATAAAATCCGGTCGAAGAATGCCGAGAGCATGTCCCGGCTGAGGAGACTGAATTTGAAGTCCGGTACTAAATGAACCTCATGAAGATGCAGCGCAGGCAGCAGCCCATTGCCGTGCGCCATCCGGAAAGCTGCGTGACCCGGGGGAAATAAACGTCAATGTGATATAGGTGTAACAATATTTATTTCCCTTTTTAGAACTAGTGCGATGATTATGCAAGTCACATGCCCGGAATGAGAAATCGAACACCCGCGGTGCCCGTGCACTCGATTTCTCGCCCAAACCTGTCTTCCAGGAGGATTTTCTGTAGTTTGAACTCGGACTTCGTAGCTTACTTACGGCCCATTAGGTACAAAACCGGTAAACAACCTTTTTTAGTTGTCTCAGAAAAGCAGGGATGTCGAAATAAAAGCACTGGCAATCCCTAGCTGTTATGAGAGGAAAATGCTGGTCATAATAATTTATGAAAGCTATTTATCAATTGCAATGCGGGAAGGCCACAAAGATGAAAGTAACGCTCAAGTTCCCAGTCAAAGGCAGCATACAAACGACCTAAAGGAAATAAAAAAGGCTTATGACACTTAACACCAATTTTCTCCGCATCGTCAAATACAGGCGGTCACTTGCCTCTCTTTTTCATTCCATCTCTTCATTATATAACCTGCGTCTCACATCTCCCAGTCATTTAAGCTACTACCCTTGTTTATTTATTAGTTATATACAAACTTTATGAAATGCGCATGAACAATCTTTATTCACCAGGCCTCTGCAAAGACATTAGTCAAGAAGCTAGCTTGACTAATGTCGAACGTATCGGTCGCGAAACGTTGTGTCCCTGCTTTCATTCCTCAACTCAGCGCACGCCGGCGTGCGATAAACAATCATTATGAAAACGGGTCATGACGACGCCCCACAGCCCCACGTCTCGCCCCCGTCATTTGGGCACTCGCGATAAGAGGGCGGACCCAGAAAGCCCACTTGACGTCGAAGCGAAGGGCTGGCTGCGATTGCGTAATGCCACGTGGTCCTAATCAATTGCGAGGGTTGCCAGGGCGCATCCAACGAAACATATTTGTGAAATATAAGGTCCACGAAGAGCTTTTAAACTTTACTCGAGTACTCACGAATGCCACTTTTACGCATACGGCTCATTAGAATAATCTCAAATATGTATTTCAAGGTTTCTTTAATGATATCTGGACCACTGACGATGATTGGCCGGTGACACAATACTGAAATCTTGTGATAAGGTGCTGCATAAGAGAGGCATGGACGACGTTGGAGCAACGTTTATTCTTTTTTTCTGTGCCAGCTGCACGCATATGCATTTCAGGAAGTCCATCTTGTTTTGTTTTTCGAGTACTAGCGATGTGTTGGGTACTTTTCTTGTGTTGTACCTGTAAATATCCTCAAATTTACTTGTATAATGAACACAGTTACCTTTGTGTCAGCCTTTCTCTACCATGCCGGTATTGATTTGTGTCCTGCCTTATCTTTTTGCCCTGTAATAAAAAGTTTCCTCAACAGACTGTTACTTTAATAAATTCTGTATGCTGACTGACCACGTGCTCCAAACAGGACAATCGCGTCACATAGAAAGAACCTATGCATATTCATAAATTCATACCTGTCTGTATTACAGGTACAACTTTCTGTAAAACATTCAAAATAATTTCTGTATAACGAAATTATTTAGGTGTTCAATGAGGTGTTCAATGAGGCATTCAGTCCACGTCCGGCCACAAAAAAGTACAAAAAAGAAATTTCACACTAAGATCAGCTACATAAACATGCAAGCAGGTAGAAAAAGAGCGAAATGGCTAGAGATAGAACAATAGTTGAAGGATGATGAAATAGGTGTGTACGCTCTTTGCGAGACTCATCTCAGGGAAATAGAAGATCCGCCGTTTATAGAAGCCTACGTCTGGGAAGGGTGCAACAGAACGAGAACGGAAAAATAGGGTGGAGGGGTAGGTATGTTGATACACCAGGGAACAAATTGGCAAATAATTAAATCATTTTGTAAAGAACATATCTGGATATCAGGAACAATTGCCGCCGTAACGACATGGCTAGGGGTAGTTTAGTTATGAAAAGGATGCCAATGCAGGCAAGAAAACAAGGATCTTGTTAAATGTCTCAGTGACGATGTAAGCCAGTTTGGGGACGGGGCCAATATTATTCTGCTGGGGGACATGAACGGCCACATCGACAATCTGGATGAATACACGGATTGTAACGGGAAGCTAATGCTAGATTTCTGTGAGCGACACGATCTAGTTATAGTAAATAGAGAAACAAAATGCGAAGGCCAAATCAGGTAGGAATTCCGCAACAGGCAGACGACCATTGACTACTGTCTAATGTCGCAGGAAATTTATAAAAAGGTCACAAAAATGGAAATAGACGAAGAAAGGGAGCGTGGTCTGGAAAGTGATCATAAACGTATTAGTCTGCAGATGGGGCCCTTGATGAAAAGAAAAATGGAACTTAGATAAAAAGTAAACACAAAATTAAACGACGATCAAATAGCGCAGATAGCAGCAGACATAGAGGAAGCAATAGAGAAAAGCCCCATGGAAGACTGGGATTATGAACAGGTAGAACTACTCATAAGGAGGAAAGTTAAGGATGTTAAAGTAGCAAACCGCTGGAATGGAAAGAGGAAGCCACGGAGCTGGTGGAATAAGGAAATCAGGGAAGCTATTGCACAACGATGGGCTGCTTCAAGGGAACACCGAGTGGCAAAGAAAGCACAGGTATCTCAGGAGGAAATCCACCAAAAATGGGAATCATATCGACAAAAGAAACTTGAGGTACAGGCCCTCGTTCAAAGTAAAATAAGGCAGTATACCGATCGCTGGATGGCTGACATACACGATGCCTCTAGAGACGGAGCAAGAAAATTCTGGAACCGTAAAAGCTGGCTAGGGAAGAAGAATCAAAGAAAGCAGGATCGGATTCAAGATAACGAGGGAAATTGTTTAAAGGGCGATAACGCAGTGAACTACATTACATCAGTTATAGCCCCGTAATTTAAGAGCGACGATAGGGTAATCTCCGCAAATCAGAAAGCAACGCAAGGTACCAGAATACAAAGCAGCTTAGAACTGACCAATCTAAACTGGAAAAAGGCAGAATAAAGTATTCCTAAAAACGCATCTACAGGAATAGATGGAATTCCGATCAAGCTGATTAATGCACTTGGTTCAAAAAGTAAGAAAACGTTATTAAAAGCTTTGGAAATAGTCATTACGAATAAGCAAATTCCGGACAGCCGGCGGCAGAGCAAAATGAATTTGAATTGTAAAGGGAAAGAAGAAGGAATGCACATAAAATCCTACAGGCCGATTACCATAACATCGGTTATGTACAGGTTGGCCATGCAGGCGGTGAATTTAAAGGTGCAAGCATGGGTAGAAAGTAACACGATATTCGGAGAACTTCTGAACGGCTTTAGAAATAGTAGGCGCTTAGATGATAGCCTGTTCGTGCTTACCCAATGCATCGATATATCTAGAGTGGAAAATACACCTTTGTATTTGGCCTTCCTGGACATAAACGGGGCGTACGACAACGTAAACAGGGAACTCCTGTGGAGCATACTAAAAGAAGAAGGTATCGGTAATGAGGTAATACAGTTAGTACAGGAAATATACCGGGATAACAAAGTTGAAATTACATGGGAAGGGATAAGAAGTACGGAAGATGTCAAAGTATGCAAAGGATTAAGACAAGGCTGTCCTCTACCACCGCTGCTGTTCATGCTTTATATGATAAACCTGGAACGAAGGATAGAAGACAGTAACCTAGGTTTTAACCTGTCATATAGATTAGGTAGAAAGGATGTTGAGCAGCGCCTCCCCGGTTTGATGTATGTAGACGATATTGTGCTGCTAGCTGAGAGTCTGGAAGAATGGCAAAGTCTAGTTAAGTATTACGGAGATGAAGGGGGCGCTCTAGGCTTCAGTTTTAGTTCTGTGAAGTCGGGTCTGATGATGTTTAACGGCTCAACTGATCAGGGTCTTAAAATACAAGGCCAGGAAATACTCAGAGTAGCAGAATATAAATATCTGGAATATGGGTAAACGAAGGATTGGCATACATTGGAAAGCACGAGCAATCGCTTAAGGCCAAAGGGGAGAAGGAATGCCGGGATAATGAAGCATAGGGCATTGTGGGGATACACCAGGTATGAGGCTTTGAGGGGTATTTGGAAAGTAATTATGGTGCCCTGACTTACTTTCGGAAATGCGGTTTTGTGCCTAAAATCAGAGTTACAGTCGACATTAAAAATAGGTCAGAGAGCCGTTGGACGATTAGCACTAGGTGCCCACGGCAAAACCACAAATGTGGCGGTACAGGGAGATATGGGCTGGGCATGTTTCGAAGTACGGGAAGCTCAGAGTACAATATTATATTTGGAACGCCTGAGGAAATTGGACAGTAACAGATGGGCAGCTAAAGTATTTAAATACCTGTACTTAAAATGCGTTGACTCACAATGGAGGAAATGAACTAGGCAACTATCTAGAAGTATGCTAGTCACAAGGACGGAGAAATAAAGAGCATTAAGCAATAGGTGAAAAACACAGAAGGTAAAAACTGGATAAATTCGATGGAAAAGAAACAGAGTGTGCAATTATACCGAAAGTGGAAAATTCAGATCGGGAAGGAAGCTTTCTTTGATAACTCAAGAGGCAGTGCCCTACTTTTTGAAGCTAGATCAGGGTGCCTTAGAACACGCAGCTACTAAAAGAAATTTAACAATGAAGATGACGCATGTGCTGTATGTGGTAACTCCAGTGAAACAATTGACCATATTATACTCGAATGTAATGGTATACATCCGGAAGTTGATGCAGGTGCCGTCACTGTTCCTCAAGCTCTGGGGTTTAGAGATACCAGTTGCCGGATGAATAAACCGGCGGTGGAAACTAGCAAAAAACGACTGGAAGATTGGTGGCTTAAAAGCAGAGAAGTGATATAATGTTAGTAATGTAGAAACAAATATTTAATAAATAGAATGATGGTTTAGTTAACTAACCTGAATCAGAAATTAAGATACAGGGAGAAAAATAAGCATGATAGCTATTGCTACCACCCCGTTTCAAAGGGGACGCTCCTATATTCCATCCATCCGTGAGCGACTCTAGGAAGAGCTAGAAAGACCTAAAGCCCCTGGACTTTAGGAAGACCGCGCTTTGCACGCCCTCCCTCGATACCAGCAGTGCTGCTTCGAATAAAGTCAAGAATGGCAAATTGTTTTGAAGAATTCTTGCGCTTATGTTGTCTAAGCGAGGCTCCTATATTCCACCCCATCCATCCATCCCATGGGGGACATGAGTAGTCTTCATTCTCTACGGTCATATGAGGTGGTGGCGTTGTCTCATCACGACACACTACAGAAGTTCTCAAAGCTGATCGCACCCTGAAACGAAGTGTTTGAAAGGCAGTATATCAGTATGCGTGCCCGAATGTCATTCTACAAAGTTTACTATGATTTGGAAATCAATCTTGAGATTTCTTCCATGTGTATGCGGTTTATTGCGTTAAAAGCAAGAATGCTGAACTCATAAGGTCTTCTTTCTTTCACTGCAAATTGTTGTTATCCTAAACTTTTTGCTTAGTGCAGCAACCGATGTTTAAAGTTAGAAGTAAAAACAAGCTGAAACGTAAGAATACAAGGTATGTCGGACGGGGAGGATTACGTGGCAACAAGAGCGACGCAGAACCTACGTCACGGCTACGTATTGCTCGCCCGGTCCACCTTGTCCTCTCAGCAGGCAATTGTTTTTTTTTTTTTTTTTAATTTTTTGCCCGCCTGTCTGACAACCTGGTTGGGTGAATGGGGAGCGGGCGCGCAGCGTACAGGAAGAAGTGTACACGACTGCTTTGCATGCATCGTACAAACGTATTTCATTTCTTTGTGTATGTGTGTGCGGGAGAGATGGGAGGGGGGGGGGGGGGCGTTGGATGAGATTTTGGAGGTGCTGAGCGCACGCTGAAAAGCTTACACCCTGGTGTTGTTGCCTATAGTACATCATTATTTCACTGATTTGAGTGCGCGGAATGAGCGAGCTGCGCTCCCTTGCTCCCGCTCAGCTCTGCGCTTGCGGCTCAGCACGTACCGTCTGTTGCAGAAGTTTGTGGCCCAACGCGCCGGGCAGAGGAGCATTATCGCTCCCGAGAGGCGGCGCTGCGCCCGCCGGCGCTGCCTGGTGACGTAGCTATAAAGAGTGAGGAGGCTTGTTCTCTTCCCCTCATCCCGCGGTTGATATCGCACATCTTTGCTCTCAGCCGCGGGATGAGGGGAAGAGAACAAGTCTCCTCACTCTTTATAGCTACGTCACCAGGCAGCGCCGGCGGGCGCAGCGCCGCCTCTCGGGAGCGATACTGCTCCTCTGCCCGGCGCGTTGGGCCGCAAACTTCTGCAACAGACGGTACAAAATCAATAACTAGAACTGGTTCATACTACGCGAAATAAAACGGCGCAAAGACGTGGACAAGCAGGAGGCAGGTGCCTTTAATAGGCAAGTTTTCCGCTCGCTTGATATTGGAAACTTGGTGGCGAAGATAACAAAATACGGGAGCGGTTAACGCGTTTGCATAATGATTTCCTATTCATAATGTTATGGACGAGGAAGAAGCGGGCAGTGGCGTGGGCAGGAGCACTGGCGCTAGGGCGGCCGCGATTCATTAAATCTCCCAGTAATCGGCCATCTTCTCTCTATTCTCCTGTGTTTATCGGCTTGCAGCCTGGTAAGCTTTTGGGTGGAGGTGCAGGGTGCGTCATCATCATTCGTCAGCCTGGCACGGAGCTTTGGCGCCCTGTGTCTTCTTGCGCCGTCGGCAGCGTGCTCCATGGAGCGCATCGCCTGGCTGTTGCCCTGCCTGCCGGACCCGACGCGACCATGCCGTTCCTCGGCTCCGTCGCCCGCCCAGACCATAAGACACGACGCAGGAGAGACCAAATGATCCCACCGACCCGAGACGCCCACCACACGACCACAGGACACAAGGAGAGAACCGACAGACCTTATGACCTCACTGCCCAGGCGCTGACCAGAAAGACCCCACCGACACTAGACGACACCACGTATGAGGACCTCTCCCCACTGACACCATGAGGTTTTGCCTTGGCTTCGGCTACCGAATCTGGGCGGCCGGTGGCCCGAAAAGCGTCCTGGACCAGGATTCTGCGGGGAATCATCGTGGCGGCAAGCCGTTGTCGTCTTCCTTCGTCCTGTTCTCCATCAATTACCACACATCGTCATGCCGTGGATATCATGCAGATCGACAAACTTCCTCGTCTACGATCGGGATGATCGCTCGGTTACGGACGCGGAAGTGGGCAGTAGCGTGGGCAGAATCACTGGCGCTAGGCCGGCGGCGAATAATTAAATCATCTCACAGTCATCGGTCATCTTTCCTCTGTTCTGCTATGTTCACCGGCTTTCCGCCTCGTAACAGTATTCTCTGATAGGCTTTCGTGCATTTCATTTCTCATTAAAGTTTCTACGCTCAAATTTGCTGAAAAACCGCTGACAGCCACCGCATGGCCTATCCCTCTTCTCCACTACCTGGGCCTGGGCCAAGAATTTTCGCTCTAATGCGCAAAATGAAACATAACAAAATGTTTCCTTTTCTGATCGTTTCCTTTCATATTCAGCACGATGTAAAAAGTAGAACGCGCGGAGAGCAGTTGTAGAAATCGAGGCGCGAGCGCATGTCGAGGAGGGGCACGCCTATGAGCGTATTCACTTTTTGCAACATTTGCCGCATTTCATTTACAATGCTAGGTCGTCAAGCCGAGTTTATAAGTGCACAGCAAAGTATTTTTAGGGGAGGGAAGGGGAGCTCGATACCTCCGAGCCACTGGTCGCCTAAATTAGCCACCATTTGAAGCTGCCCATACGCTCCATCTGCGGCAGCTCGGAAATGAGGGGAAAAATGAAAGGAAAACCAAAAGCGCATGCAGAAGAACCAAAGCGCCGGGGCACACGTTGTCAGAAACAGAAAAAATAGCAGAATATAGCATGCAGAGCGCAAGTATGCGCCCACTCCCCCATTCACGCCACCCGGTTATCAGAGGGACGGGGAAAAAGTTTAAAAAGCAAACGCGTGCTGAGCGGGCAAGAAGGACCAGGAGGGCAATACGTAGCGAAAATTGAGTCACCAAGAATAGAAACCAGCGCGTCAGCATGTGGAAAAATGGCAGAGGATTATCATGGTCAAACATAGCTATCTGATGCAAGCTTTGTTAACCGATCAGGGCTCAGTTCAGTTCTGTCGTGTCCGACTCTTCGTGACCCTATTGACCATGTCACACCACGCTTTCCGGTCTTTCACTATCTTCTTAACGTCACATAACTTCATCTGCAGCGCCTCGAGGATGCCATCTAACCATCGCGTTCGCTGCCTACCCCTTCTCCGGCGACCCTCAACTTTTCCCAACATCAAATCTTTCTCCAGCGACTCCTCTCTTCTCATCAGATGACCAAAGCAGCTAAGCTTTAACTTTAGAATTTGACCCTCCAATGAGCAGTCAGGGTTTATGGTCGACAATATCGACTGATTTGATCTTCTGGCAGTCCAAGGAACTCTCAAGAGTCTCCGCTAGCACCACAATTCAAACGCGTCAATTCTCTGGCGGTCAACCTTCTTCACAGTCCGACTCTCGCATCCATACATCTCAACTGGAAAGACCATAGTACGAGTTATACGGATCTTGGTTGGCAGACTAATGTCTCTGCTTTTTACTAGGCGGCAATGCTAACCATCGCTCTCTTTCCCAGAAACAGGCCTCGCCTAATTTCATGGCTGCAGTCTCCTTCCGGGGTAATCTTGGATCCCAAGAAGAGAAAATCTGTCACAGCTTCCACTTCATGTCCATTGATGCTCCAGGACTTGATAGGGCAAGACGCCATGATCTTTTTTTTTAATGTTCAGTTTAAGCCCAAACTTCTTACTCTCTTCTTGTACGCGCATCAGAAGTCTCTTGAGTTCCACTTCGCTTTCTGCCATTAAAGTGGTATCATCCGCATATCTGAGGTTGTTGATAGCTTTTCCAGCAATCTTCACTCCAGCTGAAGACTCCTCCAGACCGGCCTTCCTCATGATGCACTCAGCATATTGGCCTCGAGATCGAGCAGAGTCGCCACCTTGCGGCTCAGCGGCAAAACCTACTCAGTGTGGATGCGTTTTCGCGTCGCGTGCTAGCCCGCAGTGATTTACGCGCGCGTGCGGCGTGTACAGGAGTGTTTTTGTTTGTTTCGCAGTTCCTGTGAGCTTTTGCTTACCTATATGCATCTTGCAAAATAAATATGAACACTCTATAACCCCACGCTTCATTAAAAAAAAATATTTGTCCGTATCGAGCATGTCATGCTTGGATAAGGACATCATCCATCGCGGTCTTCGGCGCTTGAGATCCTTTGACATGCAATGTCTCAAACGAAGTGGTACTGTCGTTACCGCCGTGTCAAAGCAAAACAGGTCGCTGCCGTCAATAAAAATTAATGCAAACGCTCAGAAATCGCATATTCCCGTTTCTGTTTGGAATACCGCAGCTACTGAAACATATGCAACCACAGACTGCTTCATATAGCAGAATGCAGTTTGAACAGACCACTCTATGTCTACTATGCCTTCTGTATTCACGATAGAGTTGTGTGAGTACTTTTTTTTTTTGCTTTTAAATTTCTGTCGCGGTGTCTCAATGGTTAGGCCGCTCAACTGCTGGTTTCGAGAACGGGGGATTCAATCACAACCGTTTCGAAAGGCGCTCCTCTGCTGCGAGGTTTGACTGCACAATAAACAATCCCACGTGGTAAATGTGGTGTTAATAATGTAAAAAGAACAAACGACACCAAAACCAGCCTCTGCAATCATCCGTCATAGCTGATGCCGCTATGCGTTAAACACGGGCCAATATTTCTTTTCTTTTTTTGTTGTTGTTGAAGGCTTCTGTGCATCCGTAAAAGTTTTAGTGAGCGCATTTTGCTTTAGAGAAATGCTCGAACGTTCGAGAAACATATTCCCTGCACCTAATTGTTACCCTAAATATTACATAATACACCTAGATTAATGTACTTTACTGGTAGCCTATTATAATCATTATAATCACTTTTCGTCCAAGTGCTGTCTTCCGAGCAAACTCGTCGTTTCTGACAAGGGGAGTAAAACAGCTTCATGCGGGCTTAAATGTCAGTGTTTAGTTCGGGAATAAATACATCTTTATAGTCGCATGATAAGATGACCTCTATTTCTTTCGGAATATCTGACATCTGTTTTGGAAGCAACCCTAATATTTTACTTCGCATAAGATTTAGTCACTGCTAAATAATTAGTGATAAAGAAATTTTCAGCCTGTATAATTGCTTCCTAGAACATGACAGTGCCCATGCGCAGTTTATAAGGATGTCTTCGCAGCGAGTAATTCGTAGCTTGTACTTTAACGTTACTGAAAATTAATCGCTGATTATTGTAAATTTTGTCAAGTGTGTAAAAGTTCTCTCACACGGTGAAATTTATTGGCATTGCAAAACAAAATAGTTACACTACTAATTTACCGTTATATATTAACATCACACATATCAGAAATCCCTTATACTTTCCTCGGTTTCAGGAAATCATTTACAGTTATTGACGCATGCAGTAATACACTATCACCTTCTATGACAGTGGCCGCAAAAAGCATCTCGGTAAATTCAATCCACTCAGCGCTGTACACGTGAACAATCAGCTTTCCTGTGCGGCGAGGTTTCCTGTGGAGTGTCGGCGTGATCTCATTTTTTGGGAATACTTGTGCGTGGTTGTCTGGGGCCATAGTTAATGTGCACTCAGTCTAAAGCAACTCGCCATGCAGTGCGCTGCCAATGCTATATTTAACCCGCTTAATCCTCGAGTCAAGTACGATATAATATGAACCAGGCTTTCTCAATTCAATCTAAAGTATTGCAGGTATCTGCGTGGGCTTGACACTAAATTTGCCTGTCTCACTCGCATGAGACACGCGCAAACTGTTTAAAAGTCGATAAGAAAAACAAAGCTGTCATTAGGCAGGCCCAAGCATTAGGCGCGTGAGCGCGGTACAGCGCAAGAAACGTGCAAAGTAAATCCTGAAGTCTGATGGTTGCGTGCTTTGTTTTCCTAAAATCCGCTCTTCTTCTGCTGCATTGGCGAAATCATTAGATCGTTTTCTGCAATATTGCAGAAATACTGCAGAAGACACGTTTTCATCGCCAACAAACCCGCCGTAAACTCGGAAGCAGACCTACGCAGCGTGCGTTTCTGCTAGTGCCGCCGGCTGCCAATCCACACTACCGGAGTGACGGTGGCGCCACCTCTAGGTCGATCTCGCGGCGAATAGGTTAAATAGGCAGGGCGAATGTATGCAGCCTTGTCTGACTCATTTCTCAATCGGAAACCAATCAGTAAGACCCAGCCCAGTTCTGACTGTGGCCTCTTGCCCTTCATGCAGGTTCCTGAGGAGAGAGATGAGGTGAATTAGAACTCCCATCTCTTGGAGAGCTTGCCACAATTTACTGTGATCTACGCAGTCAAACGCTTTTGCATTATCAATAAAGCAGAAGTAGATGGGTTTCTGGAACTTTCTTGCTTTATCCATGATCCAGCGAAGGTTGCCAATCTGGTCTCTAGTTCCTCTGCCCTTGCGAAACCCAGCTTGCACGTCCGGAAGTTCCCGATACATATACTGCTGCAGACTACCTTGGAGGATTTTCAACATCACCTTGCTAGCATGCGAAATAAGCGCAATCGTGCGGTAGTTGGAACAATCTTTGGCACCGCCTTTCTTTGGAATGGAGTTGTAAACTGACCTCCTCCAATCCTGTGGCTACTGCAGGGTTGTCCAAATCTTCTGACATAATGTATGCAGAATGTTAACAGCGTCGTCATGGTTGAGGTTTTGAAGCAACTCAGCTGGAATGCCATCAATTCCGCAAGCTTTGTTCTTTGCAAGGCTGGCTAAGGCCCATTCAACTTCACTCTTCACCGTCTTATGTTGGGTTTGCACATCCGGGTCCTTCTTGTACAGTTCTTCTGTGTATTCCTCCCACCTCTTCTTTATCTCTGAGGCTTCAGTGAGGTCCTTGCCTCGTTTGTCCTTTATCACGCCCAGCTTAGCATAGAAGCTTCCTTTGATATCTTTGATTGTCTGATACAGAGCTCTTGTGTTCCTTAATTGGTTGTTGTCCTCAACTGCTTGGCACTGTATGTTCAGGAAGGCATTCTCATCACTCCTTGCTATTTTCTGAAAATCCGCATTGAGAACCTTGTATCTTTCTCTTTCCCCCATAACTTTTGCCATCCTCATTTTCTCAGCTATTTGCAAAGTCTGTTCAGATAACAAGTTTGCTTTCTTGCATTTCTGTTGCTTTGGAACTACCTTAGTAGCAACTTCTTGTATTATATCACGAATATCAGTCCACATCTCTTCAGGCTCTCTGTCTTCTAGATCTAATTCTTGAAATCGATTCCTCACTTCCACAGCATATTGTCACGTAGGCGTTTAGGCCCGTAACCAGAAGGTTGGGTTTTAATGGGGGGTTGAGCTAGCAGGCGCAGAAGAGCAGGGTCGGAGCACCGAGAGACGGCAGCTAACTTCAGCTTCTTCTCGAACGCCACGGGGCACTTCTTCGAGTGCGCGCACGAGACTCTCGTTGAGCAGCCGCCTAGCGGCTGCGGTTGCACACGCTACATTGCCCCCCTCTCTAAAAAAAATAAATGTCAACTTGATGAATTCGAAAGCAAAGATAAAAAAAAATAAAGCAAGAAACATGCGGTAGGCGGTGCGCTAATTTCCTCGCGAAAAGTACGGCTTCATGCGCACGACATGGACAACCTCGGATTTCTGCTGGCGACGAGTAGAAGAAAAGCCGTCCGGAAGCACTTCGTACGTGACGTCGCTCAGCTGACGGAGCACTTTGTATGGGCCAAAGTACTGCTTCAGAAGTTTTTCGGATAGTCCCCGACGTCGAATCGGAGTCCAAAGCCACACTCTATCGCCCGGTTCGAAAGTCACTACACGGAGGCGGTGATCGTAACGCTGGGCGTCTCGACCTTGCTGGTTCCGGATGCGTGCCCTCGCCAGCTGTCGCGCTTCTTCTGCGCGTTGAGTGAACTCCTCGGCGCCAACTTCGAGGTCACAGCCGTCGTGGGGCAACATGACTTCGAGCATTGTCGAAACTTCGCGGCCATACAATAAGGAGAACGGCGTCATTTGCGTTGTTTCCTGCTGCGCCGTGTTGTACGCAAACGTGACGTACGGCAGGACGTTATCCCACGACCGATGTTCAACATCCACGTACATGGACATCATGTCGGCGAGAGTTTTGTTCAGACGTTCTGTTAAGCCATTAGTTTGTGGATGGTAGGCGGTTGACCTGCGATGGGTAGTGCCGCTTAGTTGCATGACAGATTCCAGTAGCTTGGCAGTGAAAGCAGTGCCTCGGTCCGTTATTATAACTGTCGGGGCGCCGTGCCTCAGGACGATGCGTTCGATGAAAAATTTCGCTGCCTCGATTGCTGTACCGCGCTGGAGAGCCTTCGGTTCAGCGTAACGCGTGAGGTAATCTGTAGCGACAATTATCCACCTGTTGCCCGAATCAGAAATTGGAAAAAAGCCCAACAGATCTATGCCAACTTGTTCGAATGGGTATCTTGGCACTTGAACAGGATGCAGTACACCGGCCGGTTTCACAGGCGGTGTTTTCCGTCGCTGGCAATCATGGCATGTCCTCACGTAATGTCGTTCTGCGGTCGCAAGGTTTGGCCAGTAATAACTCTTTTTAATTCGGGCCAGAGTTCGAGCATACCCCAGGTGACCCGCGGTGGGCTCGTCATGACATGCCTGTAAGATTTCTTCGCGAACAGACTCTGGTACGACGAGGAGGTAATCTCTTCCCGTCGGAGCGAAGTTGATCTTGTATAAAACATTGTTTAGCATGCAAAACGATGAATGCCTTCTGGCGAAGAGACGGGGAACTTCTGTAGAGCGCGCTTCCAGAAAATTGATAAATGGTGCGAGAGCAGGATCGTCACGTTGCTGCTGCGAAACAGTGAGCGCGTCGACGGTTGCGATAAGGGGGAAGTCTGGTTCTTCGTCTTCCCGCGCAGCCTCGACAGGTGAACGGGACAAGCAGTCGGCGTCCAGACTTATACACGATGGTCATGTCGAACTCCTGTAGCTGTAAACTCCATCGTGCAAGGCGTCCGGAGGGGTCTGGCAAGTTCGTTAACCAGCACAAAGAGTGATGGTCACTCACAACCCGAAAGTGCCGGCCATAAAGATAGGGTCGAAATTTCATCACCGCCCATACGACAGCCAGACATTCTTTTTCGGTGGTGGAATAGTTCGATTCGGCACGGGACAAAGTCCGGCTGGCGTATGCGATAACTCGCTCGGCACCGTCTTGCCACTGGACGAGTACAGCGCCTAGACCCATGTTGCTGGCATCTGTGTGGACCAGAGTCTCGGCATTCGCATCGAAATGGGCAAGCACAGGTGTTGTCTGCAAGCGATGCCGTAACTCGTCGAATGCCTTTTGTTCTTCGTCCGTCCAGGTGAAGGTGACATCATCTCGGGTGAGACGTGTCAATGGAGCGGCAATGCGCGAAAAGTTTTCAATAAACCTGCGGTAATAGGCGCAGAGGCCCAAGAAACGGCGAACTGTCTTCTTGTTACATGGAGTAGGGAATTTGGTGACGGCTGTTGTTTTAGCGGGATCGGGAAGAACTTCTCGATGGCTGACGACGTGGCCCAAGAACAGGAGCTCTTCATAGCCAAAGTGACACTTTTGTGGTTTTAACGTGAGGCCGGCAGATCTGATAGCCCGTAGCACAGCGGAGAGACGTTGGAGGTGTTCCTCGAACGTTGGTGAAAACACAACAACGTCGTCCAGGTAGACTAGACACATCTGCCACTTAAGACCAGATAGAACTGCGTCCATCATTCGCTGGAATGTCGCTGGAAGGTAGGACTTTGAATTCATAAAGTCCGTCGGGCGTGACAAACGCTGTCTTCTCGCGATCACGTTCATCCACTTCGATCTTCCAGTAACCGCTCTTAAGATCAAGCGATGAAAGGTAGCGCGCGTGGCGCAACCGGTCTAAAGAGTCATCAATGCGTGGCAGCGGGTAGACGTCTTTTTTTGTGACTTGATTGAGCTTACGGTAGTCCACACAGAACCTTAAACTTGCGTCTTTCTTCTTAACGAGGACAACAGGCGAAGCCCAGGGACTCCTCGACGGTTGTATGACACCGTCATTTAACATCTCGTCTAACTGTTGAGCAATGACTTCGCGTTCCCGCGGTGACACTCGGTAGGGGTTCCGTCGGACTGGTCGGGTGCGGTCGTCAGTTATTATGCGGTGCTTGGTCAAGGGCGTCTGTTTAACCGCGGAGACGGATGACAAGCAGTCTTGAAACTGAAAGAGTAGCCCGACGAGTCTGTCCTTCTCTGCCGGTGATAGAGCGGGATTCACATCAGGGTCGAAGTTGGGCGTTTGGCTGGCAGACGTGTTGGTCTCAAGAACAAAGCAGTCGTGGGCTGCTTCTGCGACACCTTCAACGTAGGCTACCGTGGTGCCTTTAGCGATGCGTTGCCATTCGTTCCCGAAGTTCGTAATCAGCACGTGAGCTAGACCATTAGTGAGATGAACTATACCGCGTGCAACACAGACTCCATGATGTAACAGAAGCTCTGTGTTCTGTTCGGCAACGACGGCAGCACAGGACTGGTCGTTGCACCTGACTGTGACGAGAGCAGACGAACGTGGCGGCATAGATACATCCGCGTCAACGATGCGTAAAGGTGCGTGGCGTCGTTCGGAGTCAGCGGTCGTCATTGCAGGCGTCGAAAACGTGACAGTACGGCGAGGAACATTAATAATGGCCCCATGCTCACGTAAAAAGTCCGTGCCGAGTATGAGGTCCTTGCAGCAGTGCGGCAGGATAAAGAAACGGCTACAAAGGCTGAATCGGCGATGGTTACTCGGGCAGTGCATCGTCCGATCGGCATCATAAGGTGACCGCCAGCATTACGAATTTGCGGCCCCAGCCATTCAGTTTTAACCTTGGAGAGCCAATCTGCGAAATTCTTGCTTATTATTGAAAAGTCTGCTCCGGTATCTACCAAAGCGGTTACTGGGTGTCCGTCGACGAGAACGGAAAGGTCGGCGCTAACAACGTGATCGGCTTGAGGTTGACTGGGAGTTTCGGGTTCATGGGGCGGCGGAGGCATCGTAGTCACAGCATCGGGCTGAGTCGTCACGGGAGGGTCTTCGGGACATCGATTCCGTTCGTCAGCAACCTGCCCTCCTGAGGTCGCCGCCTTCAGTTTCCCCGGTGTGGGCTTGGCGATCGGCGCCTCGGCACATGATTAAACTCACGGCGGCCGGGTGACGAGTAGCGCACGGGAGAAGACTGTGTACTGTCGCTCGAAGAGGTTGCACGGGTTGCCAGATATTCTTCGATTTCTGGAGGGCGTTCGCCGACCCGCAAAACCCCGAAGACCGAGTTCCCGATATGGACAACGACGGTACAAGTGGCCGGGTTCTCCGCAGTGGTAGCACAGCGGCCGTTGGCGAGGAGTGCGCCAGACGTCTGCCTTCCGAACCGGTTGCTGCATGACGGGGCTCTGCTGGGATGGCGGCTGGTAGAACAGTGGCTGAGGAGCGGACGGCTGCATGACAAGGCTCTGCTGGGATGGCGGCTGGTAGGACGGTTGGTAGAACGGTGGCTGCAAAGTGGGCGGCGGCTGTGCTTCGAAACGAAGCTGTTGCGCAGGAGGCACAGCAGGCCGACGAAGAGCCGCTGCGTAGTTCATAGAACGTTGCTCCGACAGTGACTCAGGCGGTGACAATGTCTGACGTATTTCTTCCCGCACGGCTTCGGTGACAGCCACGGCAGTAGGGTTAGGCGATCCAAGATTGAACTTGAGGAGCTCCTCGCGAACTACTTCGCGGATCAGCTCACGCAGAGAGTGATCGTCAGTGGACCTGTTCAATGTGGCCACACTGCTGAAGGGCTGACCACAGGCAGACTCCATGCGCCGGTATCTTTGCTGCAGGGCTCGGAGGTGGACTCCGAACCAGACCAGCGAAGAGGGGTTCTTTTACGCCCTGCATCAGGTGGCGCAACTTCGCTGATTCCGTCATGTCGGGATCAGCCCGTCGGCAAAGACGCGTCACGTCCTCGGCGAACATGGCCACACTCTCGTTGGGTAGTTGCACACGAGCTTCTAGGAGGCGGCGTGCGCGATCACGGCGGTCGTGGTTGCTGGCGAAAGGAATCCCAGTTTTGAAGACTGGCCTCCCTATTCTCATACCACGTTTTAGCACAGTCTTCAAGCGCGAAATACACATTGCGCAGCTTCTGAGCCGGGTTCCACTGATTAAATTGCGCCACTCGCTCGAACTGGTCGATCCAGTCGTCGACATCTTCCCAAGTACCGCCATGGAAACTGGGGGGCGTACGAGGCTGCTGAAGCAGCAACTGATGCTGACTTGCCTGGGCCATTGCAGAAGTCTCTAACTGCTGGTCAGCTGGCGTCGGTTCAGGTAGAGGAGCGAATTCCGGCGCCAGACCCCGGAGGCGACGGCTGCAGCGATGAACGGGTGTAGATACGAGCGGAAGCCGGTTGGGACTCGATGAGCGGCTGCGAGAGGCCCGAAACATGTAGTTCAAGGCCTCACCTCCACCAGTCTCACGTAGCCGTTTAGGCGCGTAACCAGAAGGTTGGGTTTTAATGGGGGGTTGAGCTAGCAGGCGCAGAAGAGCAGGGTCGGAGCACCGAGAGACGGCAGCTAACTTCAGCTTCTTCTCGAACGCCACGGGGCACTTCTTCGAGTCCGTGCACGAGACTCTCGATGAGCAGCCGTCTAGCGGCTGCTGTTGCACACGCTACAATATTCTGAGGTTATTTGATCCAGATCGTACCTTAAAGGCCTTCAAGTTTTCTTCGTTTTCCTCAATCGAAGCTCAAATTTGGCAACAAGAAGCTGATGTTCGGAGCCACAATCGGCCCAGGCCTTGTTTTTACTGCTTGTATAGCGCTTCTCCATCTCTGCCGGCAAAGAATATAATCGATCTGATTCCTGTACAGACCGTCCGGTCAAGTCCATGTGTACAGGCGCCTCTTGTGCTGTTGAAAATGAGTATTTGCTCTGGTCAGGTTGTTTTATTGACAAAACTGTACTAGCCTCTGCCCAGCTTCATTTGGCTCACCAAGACTGAACTTGCCTGTAATTCCGGATATTTCATCACTCCCCACCTTAGCTTTCCAGTCTCCTATGAGAAAAAGGACGCCTGATTATGGAGTGCGGTCAAAAAGGCATTGCAGGTCCGCATAAAATCTCTCAACGTCAGCTTCTTTATCAGTAGTGGTTGGTGCATAGACTTGGATAACTGTTATGTTGAAAGGGTAACCTTGGATCCGAAGTGAAATCTTTGGGTCGTTTTGGGGGTTGTACCCTAGCACTGCTTTGCCCATTCTTCTGTTTACTATGAGAACGACCCCATTCCTTCTCTTGGATTCCTGCCCACAATAAAAGACAATGGTCGCCGGAATTTAATTGTCCCATTCCGGTCCACGTGAGCTGGCTGATACCCAAGATATCAATGTTCAATCTGTCCATTTCTCGCTTGACGACAGCCAGTTTACCTTGCGTCATGTGACGTCTACATTATTTCACTGCAGGAATGCATGCGTGCCGGCCCATCTTCTGCTGGCATACACGAAGTACAGATTGTGAGAAAACTTAGTTTTAATCACCCCTAAGGAATGGTGTCGCGCAGGTCTGCGCGCAACGGCATGTTGCAATTGAAAACATTCTTCGTCCTGCTTGATCTACATGCCTTGTTAAGAAGTAATCTGTACAAGATGCACTTCTGGTAGTGGGTTGTTAAACGCTGTGAGCCCGAGTAGTTCGCGCATGAACACTGGCAACCACTGTGATTAGCGTGGATGTCAATTTTAGCGCAGGTGATGAAGGGGGCGTCCAGAGCGCGGCAATGCATCGGCCACGTTTAGATGAGGGCGAAACGCAAATGCGCTCGTGTGCTGTGCGATATAAGCGCACGTTAAAGACAACAATAGTAATAATAATTTGTTTACAGGAAATGAAAGGCGCAATGTGTCATGTTTCCTTTGGACACCTCAATCGCGCTCTAAGGCGAGGGAGGAAGGTGGGAGTGAAAACAGAAATAAAGACAAAGGTGTAGTGGTGAGCTACAAGTAATTTGGACCACCTGGGGATATTTAACCTGCGCTGACATTGCAAAGCACACGGACGCCCATCCTTTTCGCCCCCATCGAAACGCAGTCGCCAGCAGTCGCGATCGAACCCAAATACTGAGGAGCAATATTCGGGCATCTTAACCACTTTGCCACCGCGGAGGGGCCCAGGCAGTCGACATTATTACTGAACCCTCCACTACAGTGCTTCATTGAATGCCACATTCCTGCCTTCCTTTAGACCTGGATTCGAGTGCCCACGAAGATGGGACAGATGTATGTGCCTTTGTTATCAACCAATTTACATTAACAGTTCCAGGGCACACGCGCTAGAAATTCTCTCAGACTATGTTCTGCATTTTATAATGTCGTTATTGTAAGCCGTAATTAAAGTATTCGTTCACAGTTAATACACTTTACTTCACGATATGTTTGAAGTGATCGTCGAAAACTTCACTGAGGATTTTAGAAATTTCTCTGAGTCTCACAAGGACACCTAAGGTTGTCTTGCACAGTTTTGTTGGCGGAACCGTGACGAGCAAAGAAGTTGAAAATCTAGCCTATAAATGCATTCCAGCATTAAAAACTTGCGGAGGTTTGTCCTTGTCAAACCTTGTTCTCTGACCGCAAGCTTTGTTAACCATGGCTACACAGCCAGGCGCCTGCGCAGAAGCGTTGACGCACTCGTACCGGCACGCACATCAGACATGACGAGACTGATCCACAAAGCGCCAGCGAAGCAGCTGAACGCCCCCGTGGTCTAATTTTGCGGAGTCCTCCTCTGAGGCGCTTCTGGGCTGAAGTTGACACGCGCAAACGAACGACCTTGAACCTAGATCTTCAGAATATCTGAAGCCCTCTACCACAGCGTATTTCAACTCGTCAAATTTGACGCAAAGCCTTGGTATTTTGCAGTGAAAAAGTATGGGGCTAACACCTAAAAGCAGTAGTAATTGAGCAGGAGCGATGCCTGTCAGAATGCACCTAAGAGGAGAGAGAGAGAGAGAGAAAAGCACGAGACCTTTATGCGCAGTATGCGACGAGCTGATGGTTATATTCCACAGTTCTTGCGTGTGTTAAATTGAAAGAGTGCAAACTCGGCCGCATTTTTATGTGGGCCAGATACTGTGGCGCTCTAACGAAGCGTGCTGTCAGGGCGCGCAACCTGTCTTGTGTGTATCGCTTAACGAGCCCTTAATTATCCCTACATTTCTTTTCTGGTCTTTACGACTTATAAATGTTGGTCCTTGCGCTCACACCTAGCAGTTAAAGAGCTCCACAAATGTTACTTGCGGTAACATCATAATGCGAGAAATGCATAGAGATGGCGTTTGGGAGTATTAGAGACACATTACAAAGCTTTGAGTGGAGCGTATAATTAACAAATCATTTTTAAGCGTGCGCTTGGCGACCGCTCACAATTCATTTGGGCGACACATCTCCGAGCGCACCACTCGCAAACCTCCCTTATGACATCCGTGGAGACTGTTGGGCCCGCCCGCTCATCAGATGCTGCCAAGTTACACGAGAGGGGATAGCAGCGGTCGCGAGTTTTCTTTTTTGTTCTTTTTACGCGGGCTTGGGCATAGTCACGCCCGCTCGATGGAAGCGCTGGAAGCGCACAAGGTGCGGCCTGCTACGTCGCCCGAAACCGGCGGGAGGCGCCTACTTCCAGTCGCCACCGCTGCGGCGCCATTGTTCGGGGACAGCTAAAGCCCCTCAATAAACTAAAAGTAGCGCCAACATGTGAAGTTTGCCGCCCGCCTCCTCTCCTGCGCTCTCCTTCGTCGTTCGACCCTCTCATTGGCCGAGCTCCGTCACGTGCGCGCGCGCGCTTTTTTTCTTGCTGGGCGTGCAGCTTCCTCCTTTCCAGCGGGGCGGGCGGCGCGCGCGCGGCACATATCGCCGTGTGTTTTGCTGCCACGCGGACTGCTACTAAATCGTTCCCGCTGGCTATTTAATTTTTTTTTTCAAGCATGTTGCGCTCTTTGGCCGGCGGCTGATAGAAGCACGGTGGTGAAGGCGAGTTCAACCAACGCAGACATCGCGTACAAATGGGGTCACGCACTGACAGTTGAAAACGGAACCGTTTCAGCGCAAAATATAAAAAAAAAACTGCTACCACGCTTCTCAAGTTTCACGGTAGCTTACAATTCAGTCCAACCTGCGAAAAAACCACACAGAATTCAGCTTCCGCAGCCTAGTTAATTTTTTTTAAGCATGTTGCGCACTTTTGTCAACGGCTGACGGACTCAAGGATGTGAAGGCGAGTTAAATCGACGCCAAAATCGTGTACGTATGGTGACACACCATGGCAGCTGAACACGGTACCGTCTCAACGCGAAATATATAAAAAAAATAACTGCTACCTCCCTCCCCAAGTTTACTGGTAGCTCACAAGTCAATCAAAGCTGCAAAAACTCCACACAGACTGCAGCTTCCGCCGCCTATAGTTAATTTGATCTGCAGCTGAAGTTGAAAATACATGGAAGACAGCTGCTGCCACACTTCTCAAGTTTACCGGCAGCTCGCAATTCAGTCAACGCTGCAAAGAAACCATACACAGACTGTTCCGAAATTGTTCCTGTCCGCCGCCTAGTTACAAATTTTATAAAGCATGCCGCTGAGTGGCCACATGTGACGAACTACGGACACACGGAGATGACGGCGAGTTGAACCAACGCCGAAATCGCGTATATGTGGTGTATGACACTCACAGCTGAAACTATTCTGGCGGGAAATCCCTGCCAACATTCGGTAATTATGTTTCAGCAGTGAGTAATATTTTAACCTGAACACATTGCGACAAAATGCAAGGCTCTGATGAGACCCGGCGCACGGTCGCCTCGATCGGCGCGCGCGCGGCGCTGATCGAGACGGCTGTGAAGGGCGCCTGCTCCGGAGAGCGCGCGCTAGTCGCGCACCCCGTAGGTGGAGCCACGGTCGAAATGCGAGAGGAGGAGCGGCGCCGCCGGAGGAGGAGAGAGGAGATGGCGCTACTTTTAGTTTATTGAGGGACTTTAGGGACAGCCGCGCGCGGAGAGCTGCGCCTGGCTGCGCTTTGAGGGAGGCGTCGGCGCGGTAGAAGCCTTTTATTTTAAGGATATAAGCGCTCCGCTTCACACAATTTAGCAACACGAGTTAGTATATACTGTCATGTATATACGCACTGGACGATTTCACGCATGTATATACGCCCGCATGTATATACGCAAAGCACTGGACGATTTCAAACGTGAAATGTGAGCTGAGCTGCGTTCTGTCAAGGATAGCCTAAAGTTCTGCAGCGACACTTGTGACGAGACGAAAGTTATCAGCTCTGAAATAAAGGCACTAAGAAAAGAGCTTAGCGAGCTGGTAAGCTGCAATGAGAATTTGAGAGCCGAAAACAAACGTTTGGCTCTAAGGGTTGAAGAACTTGAGCAGTATGGTCGCCTAAACAACCTAGAAATCAAGGGTGTAAAGTCAGATGTTGAACCAATCGAAGTGGTAGAGAAAATCGGCGAGTTCATTAATGAAGAACTTTCTTCCATTGACATTGACACGTGTCATAGAATCCCCACTAGCCGCAAAGATGAGACCAACATCATAGTCCGCTTTGTGAGCCGAGATAAGCGCCAGGCATTTCTTTCCAAGGCCAGAAAGCATGGGCTGTCTAATAAGGAGCTTGGCTTCACAGAAACAGACAGCGGCCGTGTCTACGTCAATGAACACTTGACCTATGCCAACAAAAAACTTCTAGGAGCGACCATTGCTCGAAAAAAGGAACTCGGCTGGAAATTTGTGTGGACGAATGGCTGCAAGATTTTCGCACGCAGGGATGAATCATCTGACACAATCAAAATCTCTGCAGGATCTGATCTGGCTAAAATGGCTAATTAGGTGTTGACTTATCTGATAGCTGGACTGATATCTCATTGACATGGACAGCCCATTCCATTGCATTCATTGTGATACACGATGCTTTAACAACAAGTTTGCCACTTCTATGGAAAGATTCTCTGGCATACATATTAACGTCCGTAGTATGAAGAACAAACGTGACAGTCTTGATGAGTTCTTTGGGTCATTAAATGTGCAGTTTGATGTGCTTTTCTTTACCGAAACTTGGTTAAAATCTCAAGATGATCATTTGCCATTCATGAACTACCGGCATCATGGGCTCATTCGCCCAAATATGAGAGGTGGTGGTATTGCCTTGTATGTGAAAAACTGTTATCCACAGTCTGTACTAGAAGACATTTCGATGATAGATCCCAATGTCGAGTGTTTAGCTGTGTCACTGTCCGATATCATAGTGGTTGTGATATACAGACCTCCTGCTGGGAAAAAACTGCATTTTTTAAAGTTTCTTGAAAGTTTACTGCTCTATCTCGCCAATTTCCGGTTGCCTTTTGTAATAATGGGTGATGTTAATATTAATCTAATGCATGATGATTGTAACACACATGAATTCAATAACATTATAGCATCTTATGGTTGTATAAATGCTATATCTATACCAACTAGAGTTACCGTTGATACAGCTTCTCTTTTGGATGTTTGTGTCACAAATACGATGTCTCCTCAAACGGAGGCTGGCCTGTTATCTTCTGAAATTAGCGACCACATCCCGATTTTTTGTTTTCTTCCTATGAACCACAATAAAATTGTATCCAAAAGCGCCGAGAAGGTAACTAGGGATATTAGTGAGACAAACCTTTTTAAATTTCGAACTCTAATCGAAAACACTAGTTGGGACAATATATATTACATATCTGATGTCAACTTGTCATATACTACATTTCTTGTAAAGTTCACTGAATGTTATAATGCTGCATTTCCTTTAATTCAAGTTAAGCAAAGCTTTCGAAAGTCCAGAAAGCCATGGGTCAATAAGCAGTTATATAAACGAATACAGGTTAAAAATAAAATGTACCATAACTTTGTATGCACTCGTGATGCAAACCTTTTTACTGAGTTCAAGAAATTCCGAAATAAATTAAACAAAGACCTCAAGGCAGCAAAAATGGCTTACTATATAGAACGCTTCTCGAGAATATATAACGACCCCAAGAAAGTTTGGCATGAGATAAACGAATTACTAAACAAGCAGAAGTGCAGAGATAACGCAGAAATTCTTATATCTGATTCCAAGACCAGTGGAACTGATATAGTAAACACCATAAACCACTTTTTCATTGAAGCTGGTAAACCCACTTTTGATCAATCTTTATCAAACCCCTCCATGCGTGACCTCATTGAACCTTTATCTAATTCTATTGTGCTGTTGCCTGTGGTTCCACAAGAAGTAGCTCTTTATATTGGTAAAATAAAAAACAATGTTTCCGCCGGCCATGACGGCATCAAAGCCATACCGTTAAAGTATGTATCGGTATCAATTTGCGACGTTCTAGCTTATATTATAAATCTAACTTTCACCAGCGGTGTGTTTCCAGATGAACTAAAAATAGCCCGGGTGTGCCCAGTATATAAAGGAGGAAATAGAAATGATGTTACGAATTATCGACCAATTTCCGTATTATCTGTATTTTCTAAGGTATTCGAAGGAGCTATTCACAGCAGAATGGAAAAGTTCTTCAGTGCTCATAATATAATTAACCCGTCCCAGTATGGTTTCTTAAAGAATAGATCGACCGAACAAGCCTTACTTGCTGTTAAAGAGAAAGTTATTGACAACATTGAGTCCCGAGCATATACACTTGGTTTGTTCTTGGACCTCCGAAAGGCTTTTGATTGCGTGCAGCATGAAATTCTTTTAAGCAAACTAACTAGATATGGAATACGAGGTACTTCCTTGAGCCTGCTTAGAAGTTACTTGAGCAACAGACCTCAATATGTCAAATGCAATAATTTTGTTTCAGATTTCTTATGTGTTACTCAAGGTGTGCCGCAGGGATCTATTTTAGGCCCACTTTTATTTTTAGTTTACATAAATGATGTTTGTAACATACCTGATTCACCTGATTTGGTCATGTATGCTGATGATACGAATATATTTTTCACAGCCCGAACTCTGCCAGATTTAGAAACTACTGTAAATGACTACATGGTAAAATTGCACGCTTGGATGCAGGCAAATCAATTTAGCTTAAACTTGTCCAAGACCAGTGTAAGGCCGCGGTGGCCCTTTTTTTAATGTTTCGGCGCGCGCGCCGCAGAAAACGGCGATGGAAGGTTCCCCGAGCTACGAGAAATCGACGCGACCGATTGCGTCATCTCTGCCACCGTGCTGCGCCTCCTCGCCCTCGTCGCCATGCACAGAGTCAAGCGTGCATTCCCCCGCACGGTCCCGGCCCCCCCCTCCTCGCTTCGCGCGGGAGGGCTGCGCGTGTTAACCGCGTTTGTTCGAGAAAGTTCGAGGCCTCTCCAGAAGGCCAGGGGGGGAAGGCATAGCTTTGGCAGCTCTAAGCTGTTTTTCCGTTCCTCCCCCGCTTCTAGAAGGTTCGGCGCTGGCTATTTAAGAGCGCGCCGCGCAGTTACTGACGGTTCTGGTTCTTGTGCTAAGGCTAGTCGTTGATGGAGATAGCGTAGCAGGCAGGCCTCGACTGAGAAGTCGTTAAAAAGAGTGATGCGCTCGTTTTGCTGTTAGTGTTTAGCTCAGTCTCTTTTGTAAACTGCGTCGCCTCTCTGTCTCGTGTGAATAAGTTTTCTGTACCCTGTGCTTCGTGTTCTTGTTATATAAAGTTAATGTTCGTTTTGTTACTACAAGTTCGTTGGCCTTCGTCTCAGTGTGTTTGCGTGTGAACTGCACGTCGCCTGCCGAATCGAGGAGCACCTAGCTTGGAGAGGTGCGGAAGATTCAAAGAAGAAGAAGAAGAAGAAGAAGAACCTGTTGTGATTTTTACTGGCGCAGTCGACAGGATGGTTCGGCAACTGCAGCACTCCGCAGGCCCAGCCCGTTACTCGAGCCGTCGCAACGTTATCGGCGCTCACCGAAGTCTGCCGGCCGTTCAAGGTGGAAGAGCTTCGTCGTGTGCAAGGACCTAGGGACCCCAAGAGGAGACGGTCAGAGGCAGCGGCGAATAGGAGTGCCCACCAGCGAGGAGCGGCGCGGCAAGGAGGGAGCAACCGTTGCTGAGGTGCCAAGATCTCCCGGTCGTTCGGGGTAGGAACTTCATCGACGCGTGCAAGGACCCAGGGACCCCCAGCGGTGACGGTCAGAGGCAGCGACGATCGGAAGTGCCCCACAGCGAGGAGCGACGCGGCGAGAAAGGCGGAACCGTTGCTCAGGTGAGCGGGATTTCTTGCGTCCGTTGGTGTGCGTGGCTCAGGCATTAGGAGCGGGAGGTGCGCAGTGTCGACGTGTAGTTAGTTTGGTTAGCAAACATGAACACCAGAAAGTCAGTGTTTTCCGGATGGACCAGAGTGTCCGTAAGAGTCCCCATAGCCTCACTGAGACGGAAGAATTGCGTAACAAAGACGAATAGTAAGGACCTAGCGAAGCGTCGAGAGGCAGAGGCGAAAGCAGAGGCTGAATTAGAAATGAGAAAGATGGAAGCCGAGTTAGAAAGGAGAAAGATAGCAGCTAAGTTGGAAATCGCTAAGATGGAGGCAGAATTGAGAAAGTACGAACTGGAAACTGAAAAAGCGATAGCTGAAGCTCGAAAGGTACCAGCAGAGGTCCAGTTATTAGAAATAAGACAAATGCCCCTCGGACGCCAAATTGAAGCAAGTAAAGTAGAAGAAACTAAAAAGAGCGTTTCGAAAGAACGGCCCCGAATAGTACTCGAAGGGAATGTGTCAGGTAACGCTGCAGCTTCAGCGTCAGACACTACCGCGAGCATAGATCCGGCGGAGACGACCTTCGCCGAGGAGAGAAATTCAGTCGGCATGAACGGCGCGTCGCCGGCTAAGGAAGTAAACAACCCCAAAACATCGGTTGTAGTCTTCCCGATAGAAGTGCCCGCGTGCGATCACGTTACCGAGGGCGTCAGCGTCCCGTCAGGTGCACCGGAAAGCGCGTGGCAGCAGAAGACCGAACTCAAACCAGCTGTAGACGAGGTAAAAGAAGAACGTAAAGCTGCAGCGTGTTTACAAACTGATCCTGACTCGCTAAATGTAGCAAATGCGGCTGAAACAGCGACACCGGGCGCGAGCGCTTACCAAGAACAGGGCGCCACAGTTGGTTCAGTGACAGCGGGCACAAGTGATGCGGTTTGTAGAGAAGAAGTCCCAGCAGCTGTCGCGAACATCAAAATCAGCACCGCAACAGCCGCGGAATTGGCCGCCGCTACCACTTGTGATCACGAGACGCTCAGTAATGCGACGAGTCTCCCATTCGAAGGCGAGTGTCTAGCAGGCTGCATTGTTGCAGACCTACACGCGCCGCATGATGCCGCGCCCCTCCCTAGCTCTAACGAGTGTCGAGATGAAACAAATTCTCCACTTGAGCCTGAGCAGCGTAGCGCCGGCGGGCGTGAGCGGTCCTGCTCGCCTATGCATGAAAGTGTGTGCGCTCGCAAGCACGGAGTGACAAGCGAAGCGCGCGAAGAACACTTGCCGGACTTGACCACGTGTGATGTGTGCGGAACTCCAGGATCTGGGACTTGCTCTGAACGTTTTGCCTGCTGTGCAGTGACTGTGCGCGAGAGAAGTGCTTTTGAACTTTGTGCTTGTGAGCTTTCTGCGCCAGGAACTGCGACCAACTTTGAATGTCATTCGTGCCACCCTGAGACTGTGAGCAAAGGGAACTGTGCATATAGACCGTGTGTCAGCGGACGAAGAGCCGCGGCCTTTAGTATGTATTCGGTTTGGCTGGGCAAAAAAGCCCAGCAATCCTCTTGTGGTGGGGCGTGTAAGGCCGCGGTGGCCCTTTTTTTAATGTTTCGGCGCGCGCGCCGCAGAAAACGGCGATGGAAGGTTCCCCGAGCTACGAGAAATCGACGCGACCGATTGCGTCATCTCTGCCACCGTGCTGCGCCTCCTCGCCCTCGTCGCCATGCACAGAGTCAAGCGTGCATTCCCCCGCACGGTCCCGGCCCCCCCTCCTCGCTTCGCGCGGGAGGGCTGCGCGTGTTAACCGCGTTTGTTCGAGAAAGTTCGAGGCCTCTCCAGAAGGCCAGGGGGGGAAGGCATAGCTTTGGCAGCTCTAAGCTGTTTTTCCGTTCCTCCCCCGCTTCTAGAAGGTTCGGCGCTGGCTATTTAAGAGCGCGCCGCGCAGTTACTGACGGTTCTGGTTCTTGTGCTAAGGCTAGTCGTTGATGGAGATAGCGTAGCAGGCAGGCCTCGACTGAGAAGTCGTTAAAAAGAGTGATGCGCTCGTTTTGCTGTTAGTGTTTAGCTCAGTCTCTTTTGTAAACTGCGTCGCCTCTCTGTCTCGTGTGAATAAGTTTTCTGTACCCTGTGCTTTGTGTTCTTGTTATATAAAGTTAATGTTCGTTTTGTTACTACAAGTTCGTTGGCCTTCGTCTCAGTGTGTTTGCGTGTGAACTGCACGTCGCCTGCCGAATCGAGGAGCACCTAGCTTGGAGAGGTGCGGAAGATTCAAAGAAGAAGAAGAAGAAGAAGAAGAACCTGTTGTGATTTTTACTACCAGTTATATTATTTTCAGACCTATCAACGCCCCAATCCATTACTCACTTGATGTAAGGTATGCTAACAAACAAATACAGCAGGTAACCACTCAGAAGTTTCTCGGTGTCTGGTTCAATGAACACCTATCCTGGAATACACATATTTCTAAACTTGCCACAGATCTTAGCAGAGCTGCTGGCTGTCTCTACAGGACCAGTGACCTTTTACCTGTTTCATTAAAAGTATCTATGTATTATGCTCTATTTTTTTCTAAGTTATCTCATTGTGCACTGGTGTGGGGCACCGCAACAAATAGCAATTATCAGAAGCTTTTGATTCTGCAAAAAAAGGCACTCCGGGCTATTGAGGGTTATCATGGAAGACCGGAACACTTACCAACATCACCTCTATACCAAAAACATAATCTACTTCAAGCTAACCGAGTCTACACATACCGCTTGTTACAACATATCCATAGCAATAGGCTTTTCTCCGTCTCTCCTAATCGATTTCCTACTAAATACCCTCTCAGACAACACAGAAACCTCGTCCCAAAAACAAGGACAAATTACGGTAAACAGAAGCTTAATTACCAGATTCCAACTATTCTCAAAAACCCATCCCTATGTTCAATATTCCATCTCTCTAAACGCAGATTTAAAAGAGAAATAAAAAAGCAGTTGATACTCTCCGAAGTGGAATAATTGTTTAGTCTGGTTTTGTATTTGACAAATGCAAATTTTGATCATGTTATGTTACTGTACAACTTTTTTTTCCTTTCCGTGTTTTGTGTGCCATATGCTGTTGTTTCTTTTTGAGTGTACAGTGTACACTGTTCCTTTTTTTTAGGTTTTACTCCAGTATGATTAGTTACCACGTTTGCTGTAATGTTCTGTTATCGTTTGTTTTCCGTGTTGCGCGCCGCTGTGAACTGTATGGGGAACTGTGACCCCGTCAGGCCTAACCGCCTTTTGTCGCAGTTCCTTCTTTCATTTTTTGAAAGAGAAATAAAGAATATCTGAAATGTCCAGTGTGACCATGTCAGCGGTTAGCGCTTGCTCGGCAAGGATGTATACTGGAGTGTACCCCGAAACACTTATAGTGACGGTGGTACAAGGCCACTCGATTGGAGAACTCGCATTAACGTGATGTTGCATTCGGATCCATTTGTTTGGCACATGAAAATGTGACCCAGCTGTGAAAAATTCGAAGTTGTTCAGCTGCCATGGTAGCCTAATGCATAACCAGCTAATTAACTATATCGCGAATTCCGTGCGTCATTTTCATATCATTTACTCATTCCTGCATACAGGCTTGTATACACCAATTGATGTCAACCTGTTCTAAGCTGCCAGCGCTATCTAATAAAAAAAAAGTCCTGCTATGAGCAACCTCTGCGAAATTGCGACATGTAACCAACCTTTCTATCTCATTCTGACAAATGCTACGGTGGAATTATGAAGATGTTTATTAGGTTAAATCTAGATGATAACCTGGGATCTTCGACTCAGTTGGTGACCTTAAACGTTGTACGCCAGAACGCTATCCGTCATGGCTTCCCGCATTTTGCATGACCGGACAAAGTAAGCGCGCTTGATAGAGCCGCTCTGCCGCAAGGTGCTACGTATAAGCGCAAAAAGTGTTTATTACTATTTTTATTGGCTGCTCGCAAACCCATACATTTTTTCTGGTTCGTAATCTTCAATGGAAGAACGCGCATCGAGTGTTCCTGTTGTGAAACTCTTAGCTGCGATCACAAGAATATAACGCTTCAGAGCGCAACTGCAGCCGAGATTCAGCGAGCAGCCGAGTACGGTTATTTAATGGCCATACAAAAAAAGGAAGAAAATTACCAATCGCAGACGGAAAACCTTTCTTGAGAAAGGTTTATGCCATAGCCATAAATGCCGCTCCACTATTGAGTTGACATTTCCAGTCCAGCTCGCTATCACTGGGGGCAGCAACTTAACGATATCTTGCATAGCTCCTTAGCATGGGCACGATCATTGTTTTATAGATTAGCTGCAGGTACTGTGTACATTGAGAAAACAATGATGAAATCAAAAGTTTACGCAGCTTGCTACTTCGCCGGACCTCTTCAGACTTCATCATCCTGTTATTGAAGGTGCTCGTAAGCTGACAAAGCTTGATTACTTCCTTTGCGGGGTACATCAAGCCTCCATTGTCCTTGGTTTTGATTAACCTGTAACTGGTCCAGTTGACTCATATTTCCTGCAACAGGGTCTTGCACGACTGACATGTCGTCTCAAAATCATTACCAAATATCGCATAAATTAAGCAACAACCTGGTAGTGATAAACAAAACTTGGGGTACTTAAGTCTCCTTGAGGAGCCTCGTCAGAGTACCCGCACTTTGCTACCTGCTTAATCACTGTATCCTGTAATTCCTGCATCTGTCGCATATCATTAGAATGCAGGCTTAAGCCACCGCATTATAAGAAATAGCACCCTACACATAGCTATACAAAGCCCCTCTTTACCGAAGCCGTACGAACGTGCCCTAAGGAGTATAGTGTGTCTGACTTGGGATCTAAGGGTCCCGCTTTGAATAATTCCCATT
Organism: Amblyomma maculatum; assembly: GCF_055883805.1. Classification (NCBI taxonomy): domain Eukaryota; kingdom Metazoa; phylum Arthropoda; class Arachnida; order Ixodida; family Ixodidae; genus Amblyomma; species Amblyomma maculatum. The sequence goes on from NC_139350.1 coordinate 13,031,932, forward strand.
TCACTCTTACATCTTATTGACTCTCTCTGGTTTTGCAGCTCCTGCCACATTGAACATGTCATGTATTCTCATTGCACCAAAGGTGTCTGGCCATATCACCAACTAAAGTGGCTCTTACCAGAGAGGTTTTTTCCAACTTTCCGCCGACAGAGCGGCCGCCGGATTTTCTGTGAAACTTGGCTTTTCATTTTATCGCATCGGCTCAAACAGTCTCAAGAGTATAAACAAATGTTGTATGCACAGACTACTTTGCTTGCAAGGCCACTCAGACTAGCGCGGCAACATTTAGAACAAATTGCACGCTTATATAAAAAACCATTCGTAGCTTTTTCTGATATGTCCTCGCAACATAACCTGCGAGAAAACCTTCTGGTGCTACCTCATCGTGTTCATCTGCTTCCTACACATCGTTAAAAATCCTAGTTCACTGGCCAGCTCCCTGGTAACTAAATAGGTTAAACAACGTGACGGGAACACAGGAAAAGAGGACGACACAACTAGCGCGGTTGTCCCGTGTTCCCGTCATGTTGTTTGCACTGTTAACCTATAATTAATCACGAACAAGTGCAATCTGCAGTCCCTTGTAGCAAATTCAATGGCAGCTGACAGGGCATTATGCTTCAGCATCTGGACTTTTTAACCTCAGCGTCGCTTTCATTTCAGAGGAACCGAGTGCATTTCCACTCCTCGCTGCTGTCTTTGCCTGAAGCGAGCTCATCTGACAAAATTAGAGGGTCTCTTAGATGTCTCTTCATAGCGGAGGACGGCGAAAGCCTACCCTTCTTCTATCATTTGCCTCTCATCGTTTTCCACAGTTCGTCATTTCAAGTCGTCGTTTGATATATTGGTCGTTTCCCAGTCATGATGAGTATGCCTGCGTAGTCATTGTAGCCCTTATGTATTTATTTATTTCAATATACTGCAGGCCTTATGGCCCAAGCAGGAGGGGCATACCAGGTAACAATCAAACACAGAAAAAAAACAAAAAATACAATACACACTACAATTCGGCGAGAAAAAAGGAATCATAATAGTAATTATTAAAAAATTTGACAGTCTAACAAATAAAATAGACAATAACACACAGCACAATTCGGCATGAACAAAGGAAACAGATATAAAGTACTGAAAAGTTGAGCAGCCTAACCAAACAAATGACCTTCCAGTGCCTTGTTAAAATTACTGCTTTGGAAAAGAAATTCTGGAAGCAAATTCCAATCAGAGATTGTCCGTGGGAAAAAACTGTACTTAAATGAATTTGTTCGGGCAAAGACAGGTTGCAGCATATTTTCCCTAGTGTGTCGTGTTCGTCTGGCAGTAGAAGGTTGGACAAAGTTAGGTAACGGAATATTAACTTCCTGTGACAGAATCTTACGAAGAAACAAAATTCTGTTCATTTTGCGGCGGACTGCAAGGAGCGGGATGTCATTTTCTACCATCAGCTGTGTGGGAGAATCAGATCTGCTGTACTTGTGGAAAATAAACCTGACTGCTTTCCTTTGTATCATTTCAAGAGCAGTTATGTTCTTTTTTGTGTGAGGGTCCCAAATGATAGAGTCGTGCTCGAGCTTAGTTCGGATGAATGTGTTGTATGCCAAAAGTTTGATATTAGAGGGGGCGCGATTAAGTTTGCGTTTTAGGAAGCAGAGCGTCGAGAATGCCGAAGAACAAATTTGTGAGATATGCGGTGACCAGTCCAATTGATTGGTAAGTGTCAGCCCTAAATCTTATGGCTTGCAACTTCTTTAATATCGGAGCCTTGTAGGGAATAAGTAAATGGGCTAAAATGTTTTTTCCTTGTTACACGTAGGCGTACAGTTTTCTTGACATTAAGTTTCATGCTACATTCCACACACCATTTGTCAATAGCTGTCAAAGAGGCTTGAAGAATACCATGATCAGAAGTTTCCCTTATCTGCTTAAACACTATGCAATCATCTGCAAATAATCGTATGGATACAGAATTTGGAATAACATCAGCCAAATCATTTATATATATAAGAAACAGTAATGGACCCAACATGCTTCCCTGCGGTACACCCGAAGTAACACACAGTGATTCGGAAATGGCACCATTCACCTCAACAAACTGACTCCTCTTTTCCAAGTATGACTCTGTCCATTGAACTATATATTGTGGAAGACATATTAGCTCTAATTTATGAATAAGTTTATTGTGTGGGACCGTATCGAAGGCCTTGGCAAAATCCAAGAACAATATGTCCATTTGGCCGGAATTGTCAAGGGCAGAGGATAATTCATGAACAGTTGACACAAGTTGGGTAACTGTTGACATTCCTTTTCGGAATCCATGTTGGAAAGGTGATAAAATGTTTTTGTCACTGAGAAAATCTCTAACGATACCCGCCAGAATGTGTTCTATAATTTTGCAACAGCTGCTAGTTATTGATACAGGACGGTAATTGGATAGTATTGATCGATCACCTGATTTGTGAATAGGCACTACACGTGCTACTTTCCAGTCAAAAGGTAAATCGCTAGTACGGAAGGAAACTGAAAACATGTTGGCTAAATACTCAGCAATCTGTGAAGCATAGCGTTTTAAAAAAGTGTTTGAAATGCCGTCCACTCCACAGCCTTTCTTTGTGTCAAGTTGGCGTAGCAATGATAATACGCCTTCTGTTGAGATGGAAGGAATACTTCAAGGATCTATACATTCTTTCGGTTTAGTAAGGACAGGTTTCAATGTGAAAACGCTTTGAAAGTAATGATTAAAAGAATCCGCAATTTTCTGGCTATCAAGTAACACAGTTTGATCCGTTTTCACTCTATCTATCACTTCCTTTCTCTTACTTAGATGTCTCCAAAATCTGCTAGGATAAGTATTTAAATATGAAGGAAGAATAACTTGGTAGTAATGGTTCTTTGCCATCATTAACTTCCGTGCTAACGCGTGCTTTAATTCTTGAAAGGTTGCAGTAGGAGCCTTAAGTTGCCTACGATGTCGTTTTATTTTGCGTTTCAGGTGTATAATTTCCCGGGTGACCCAAGGATTCCTTCGATACGGTTTTATTTTTTTCAGAGGAACAAAAGTTTCAATAGCAGAAAGTATTGATTTTTTAAACCTATTCCACAAAACACGAATATCATCGCTCTCGTTAATAACTAAAGACGTTTCTAGGTAGTCTATTATGGCAGTGTCGTGTGATCGATTAAAGTCTCGAATACGTACAGGTGGTACATTCTCGGACGACCGTTCATAGTTACAAGACCAACAAAACGATAACAAGTCATGATCTGAAATGCCACGCTCAACACTCAAAAAGCCATTGGAAAAAATTTCACTGACAAAAAACAAATCAAGAATGGCACTGTCACGGGTGGGTTCTCTAACCATTTGATCTAAATTCAGAGATAACATGATATCCAAGATAGTATTATTGTCATCACATTGTCCATAAGCCAGACATGGCCAATTCACGCTTGGCAGGTTGAAATCGCCAGTTAATATGGTATTACAACAACGCTTTGCCAACAGGTGATCGTACAGTTTTTGAAGGTGCGAATTTGCAGAGTTGGGTGGACGATAAACTGAACACAGTAGAAAGGAAGTGCCCCAAAGAGATACATTCAAAAAGTATTTGGTCTAATACAGTAACAGCAACAGAAGACTTCACTATAACGGCAACCCCTCCACCACGAGAACACCGGTCACGCCTGTATACTTTGTAACCAGTTGGAACAATTGTATCGCTAGAGATGCCATCATGTAACCAAGTTTCTGTAAGGATGACTATATGAGGGTCATATGAAAGAAGCAGGCATTCCAGGCTATCAGTTTTATTCACGATACTCCTGATGTTGAGCGAGAGCATGCGTAGTTGACGCTGCAGAGTCTGTGACCGCTATCTATCTGATTGAACGGTCCGTCGAGCCGGCATTCGCATGTTGCACGAATCATCCCAAACGTAAAAGGCTTTATCAACACCTAGTTTATCTCCAACTAGATTTACTTTTTTGCCAGCGTCCTTCTCTGCTTTTCCGCTTTGCCAAAGTAATTTGCGCTTTCTTAAAGTTTCTGGCGAGAAGTCATTTTGAATAGAAATACCAGAATCTTTTAGCTTCCGTACGTTACGCCAAACCATTTGCTTCTCAAGGTAGTTCTGGAAGTAGAGAATAACTGGGCGAATAGAAGCTCCGCGCCCCATTCTGTGAATGCGTGCTACAGACAAGCAATCAACACCCAATTTTTGATTAAAGACCTCATCAATTACCTTCCGTCGCAGGTCATCTTCCATTTCATCATCCTGTTCGTTAATGCCAAACACAACTAAGTTATTTCTTCGACTACGATCTTCCAAATCCGCTAGACGTGACCTATGCGAGTTAAGGTCTTCTTGGTATTTTGCGACAATTTCTTGCAGCCTTTGTATCTTCTGCGAATTATTGTGTACTTCCTTAATATTCTCTTCTGCCTTCTCCATGCGCACACCAAATTCAAACACAGCTTTCTCAGTATTCTCCAGTCTTTGCTTAGCAGTATTCTCCGTCTCAACGTTAGCGTGCTTGCACACGGGCACACAAAAAGTTTGCGTTTACCACGCAGACGCGAGGCGAACGCGCCCAGAAAAGAAGCAAACCGCGCGCTCAGAGCCGGCGACCCCGGCGGTGACGTGTCCCCGAACTGTGGCGCCCTCAGCAGAAATAGCGAGCGCAACATTAAACTCTTCAAGGACGCGCTTGCCCATTGACGGCGGCGCGACGCAGCAGGCCGCACCCAGTGCGCTTCCATCGAGCGGCCGTGGCATAGTTTAGGGGATAGAAGGGGAGCCTCATTTTCAATCACCCATATTTTCGGTGCTGCTGTAGGTACGTTAAAAATGTCTGCGTTGAAGAGACGATTGATCGGATACCTATTTCTCGCGCGCGTCTGCTAGTTTTATTAAATAGCTCTTCATAGGCCCTTTAGCTTTTCGTTGTCGAGAAAATCGAGGGGGCACGTTTTTTTAAAACAGAGCAAACTCTATACTCCAAGGCAGATCTGCGGATACTTTAAACGTACCCTATCATCTTATGACATTCCCAGAAATTCCTTTCATATCTAGCTTCTTGATTAAAAATGAATTTCTGTAGAATTATTACTGACCGCTGCATCTTTCTCATCATCATCAGCAGCCTGACTATACCCATTGTAGGGCGAAGGCCTCTCCCATATTTCTTCAATTTACCCGGTTCCGTGCTAGCTGCATCCATTTGACCCCTTCGAACTTCTTACCTCATCCGGCCACCTACCTTTCTGCCGTCCCCGGCTACGCTTTCCTTCCCTTGGAATCCAGTTTGTTATCCTAAACGACCATCGGTTATCCTCTCTTCGCACTACGTGTCCTGCCCATGCCCATTTATTCTTCTTGAGTTCCACTGGAATGTCAGTAACTTGAGTTATTTCTCTGACCCACTCTGCACTCTTCTTGTCTCTAATTGTTACCCCTACCATTTTTCGTTCCATAGCCCTCTGTGTTGTCCTGAACTTAAGTAGAACCCTCTTGGTTAGCCTCCATGTTTCAGCCCCATAGTTGAGTACAGGCAAGATGCAACTGCTGTATACTTTCCTCTTGAGCAATACCGGTAAGCTGCTAGTCATAATCTGCGAGTGCTTTCAAATGCGCTCCATCCCAATCTTATTCTTCTTGTTATTTCCTTTTCATGGTATGGATCTGCGGTTACTACCTATCCTAAGTAGACATATTTGCCTACTACTTCCAGTGCTTCGCTACCTAACGTAAACTGGTGTTCCTTCCCAAGGCTGTTGAACATTGCCTTAGTCTTCTGCATATTTATTTTTAAGCCTGCCTTTCTACTTTTCCTTTCTAGGTCAATTTTCATTATTTGCAGTTCATCCCCCGAGGTTCTTAGCAAGGCAATGTCATCAGCAAATCGCGGATTGCTGAGGTATCCCATACAAAAATTTCCTATGGTCAGCTATAAAAAATCCTTTGTATGGTCGGCTATAGAAATTTGGCCCAAATATCTATAGCCGCTTCTATGGCTGCCTTTAGGTTTTTCTATAGTCTGTTCAATACAAGTCTTTAACCTGTTCTATGGACTTATGGCTCCCTATTTACTCCAGTCTTTAGCATTTTTATGGTAAGGTGTAAACATTATGGCCAGCTATAGAAAATTCTTTGTAAAGTCGGCTACAGATATTTGGCCCAAAAAGCTATAGGCGTTCCTATGGTAGTCTTTAGGTTTTTCTATAATCTATTCTATAGAAGTCTTTAACCTATTCCATAGACGTATGGCTCCCTATGTGCTGCAGTCTTTAGCATTTTCTATGGTCGCATAGAAACGTTTATGGCCAGCTATAGAAAATCTTGTGTATCGTCGGCTATAGGTATTTGGCCCAAAAAACTATAGCCTGCTATAGAAGTCTATAACCTATGGACTCATTCTGGTGTTCTAATTTAAGTATTTGAAGTCTTTAGCATTTTCTATGGTCAGCTATAGAAAATTCGCGCGTGCGCTCGCATGTATGTGCGTGCGTGTGTGTATACGCAAGTGTGTATGTGCATGTGTGTCATGCTCTATATTTTCGGACATTTATATTCAATTCGATGCCTAAACAACTAAAAATTGGACAGCAGTCCCCACGACTAAAACCATGGGTCGGAGGTACTGCAGGCGTACTTCCATGCGGCGACAGTACTCCCACCAGTTTACCAAGATTGTGACGTAATCCATTTGTCGTACAGCGTTGCAGTTGATGACATACGGTTTCTCGTTGCATACAGCACACAACTCTTAATCAAGCTAGAGCACAAGTCGCGCGAGGGATTCCAACCGACGATATATGTACTTTCATCTAAGCGTGTACGCCTACTGGTCAATAGCTTTTGGTATATACAATATTCTATAGCCAGTTAAAGCAGCTTATATGACTTGCCGTCTGTAGCTTTAGAGGCATTGACATTTCTATAGACAGCTAATAACTGTATGACTACTAGTCTATAGCTTCAGGAACATATACGCTTCTACATCCAGCTAAAGCAGCTTATATGGCTATCCGTCTGTAGTTTTAGAGCCTTTTAAATATCTATAGACAGCTAAAGATAACTGTATGATAATAGTATATAGCTTTAAGAGCATACACTGTTCCATAGCCAGCTAAGCAGGTTATATGGCTTGCAGTCTGTAGCTTTAGAGACATTCACATTTCTATAGACCGCTAAAAGTAACTCTATGACTAGTAGTCTATAGCTTCAGGAACATACACTTTTCTATAACCAGCTAAAGCAGCTTATATGATTTGTAGTCTGTAGCTTTAGAGGCATTTAAACTTCTATAGACATCTAAAGATATCGGTATTACTAATATTCTATAGCTTCAGGAGCATAAACGTTTCTATAGCTTGCTAAAACTGATTCTATGGCTTGCAGTCTGCAGCTTTAGAGCCATTCAAATTTCTATAGACAGCTAAAGATAACTCTATGACTAAACGTCTATAGCTTCATGAACATATGGTTTTCTATAGTTAGCTAAAAAGATTTTGTACGGTCCAGAAGCTATAGACAAAGTGGTATAGAATTTTCTATAGCTGCCTATAAATATTTCAATGGCACTTTATAGCCGACTATAAAAGTTCATAGATAGACATAGCTGACCATAAACGTTTTCCATTGAAGTACATAGACCATTTTTGTATGGGATTCTCCATCTACCCTTATCCCTAACTGCTCCCATTCCAAGTCTCTGAATACTTCCTCTAAGCAAGCTGTGTATAGTACTGGGGAGATCGTGCCTCCTTGCCTAACACCTTTCTTTATGGGAATTTTGTTACTTTCTTTATGCAGAACTATGGTTGCTATGCAGCCACTATATAAATCTTCCAGCACTTTCCCGCACGGCTCGTCTACCCCCTGATTTCGCAATGCCTGCATCAACGCCGAGGTTTCTACTGAGTCGAATGCTTTTTCGAAATGAATGAATGCTATGTATAAGGGCTGGTTATATTCCGAATATCTTTCTATCACCTGGTTGATGGTATGGATATGATCGATAGTAGAGTACCGTTTCCGAATATCTGCTTGATCCTTTGCTTGATTGCAGTCTAAGGTTATCCTGATTCTATCAGCAATTACCTTAGTAAATACCTTATACGTAACCTACAGTAAGCTGATTGGTCTGTAATTTTTAAGGTCCTTAGCGTCCCCTTTCTGATGAATGAGAATAATGTTTGCATTCTTACACGGTTCCGGTACCGTCGATGGCACCAGGCACTGCGTATACAGGGTGGCCAGTTTTTCTAGCACGATATCCCCTCCCCCCAGTCCTTCAACAAATCTGTAGTTATCTGATCCTCTCCAGCTGATTTCCTCCTTTTCATAGTTTGTAATGCTTTCTTGACCTCGTCCTTCGTCACTGGTGGAACGTCTGACTGTTTTTCCCTAACGTCAATCTCATTACGGTCGTGACTACGTTGACTATCTTGTCTATATTCGCGATGACGTTACCCACCTTGTCCCTCATCGCATACATCTGGTTTTTGTCTATTCTCAATTTCTTCTTTACCGCTTTAAGGCTTCACCCGTTCTTTACAGCATGCTCAATTTTCTCCATGTTATACTTCCTTATATCGGCCTCGCATCTCTACGTCTGCTAAATTATTTCCTCGTGAAAACATTTCCAGGCATTTATACTTACTCCGACTACACTTTTTATCTGTTCTACCACTTCAGAGCGTACAATTCCTGATACCAGCACACCTTTTTTGTGCGCCCGGATGTCCCGGCAATAGCGTCGCCTCTCCGATCTTATTAGGCAGATCCCTCAGCACACGTGACAGAACCCTTCGCTTATTTTAAAATCAGGACTTCTCTCTTTAAGCTGCTCGTTCTATGCTAGATTAGCGATTCTGCTGATGCTGTCGCGCATAGCCTTGATCTGCTGGCTTACGCCATCAGCACACGCAGCTGAAGGTAATCACGCCGTTGGAGGCATTCTCATAATAGCACGCCTCTGATTTCTAAGTCCACCTCCTTCCCTGCAGTCCTGTTTCTCCATCCATCACGCTACTGCTGAGTGATGTTGCAGTGCCAACCTTGAGCTATATGGGCAGTTATAGTGCTGTGAGCAGTTGCTATTCTGTTTTATAGCGACAGATACATTCGCGACAGTCTAGCCATTTCGCCGTGGCTGTCCGAAGAAGAAAAGAAAGAAGAGAAAAAGAAGAAAAAGGAGAAGAGCAAAAAGAAGAAGCAAAAGAAGTAGCAAAAGAAGAAGCGGGAAAGAAAAAAAAAGAAGAAAAAGAAGAAGAGATGATTCTCGTATGGCTTAAAACTGAAACCATAAACTACTATGTGCAAAAGCCATGTCCTTACTTTCAAGCGTAGCCATTCAGATTTCTCTCGCGTAACTCCAGGTTTAACCACAAGCTAAACCACAGCTATTTATTTGAATCCAACAGTCATACGGATAAAATGTTCGCTAAAACGAGCTCCCGTTTTTTTTATTTCGTATTCCATGCTCTTCTAACCTTAATGCAAAACGTAATATGAGCAATAGTTTGACAAAACTTGGGGAAGTTGCTAGAACAGAGATTTGCTACTAATGATGAGTGTCAAAAAGAAACAAAGCCATTTTTCTCACCGCATTAATCGAATTATTAGCTAAAGTTTTCAACCTTTACAAACTATAAATATAGGCGAATACTGTTGAATAGAAAGTTTTTAAACTCATAAAGAAATAAGTGACGAAGGTTTAGAAAAGGCAGCTTCATTTTAAACGTTCTTTTTTTTTTTTACGGTTTGAAGGGCGGGCGCTGTATAAAAGAGCAAGGAAACTGAGCTGCGTCCGCCTTCAGGCGCAGATGACTGCAGATCGGCCGCTAGGCACGCCGCGGTAATAGCCAACGGGAGAACTCTAGCAGGCGCAGGATATTTAGGACGGGCGCTTTTGCAGCAAGCACTCAGCTTTTACTTCGCTTTCATTGGTGTTTTCAAGCATTTTTACCATTAAAGAAGCTGCAGCACCACCTCTGGATTCGTTTCTCGCTTAATGTTAAACGTTCGATTCGTTAAGTAAATTAGCCCTTTCAAAACGAAGGGCTTCTGCTAAGGCAATCACAAATAAAATACAGTAAAGTTATATTTCAAAACACATATCTGCATACGCCTGAAGCATACAACTTTAGAAAAATAATTTCCATGTCTCAATGTCCCGCACTTCAATGGACATCAGATGCTGCCGTTTGCGATACCGCGATTCCTAAATGTTTAACCCCAGCTACTTTTTATCGCAGCAGAAAAGAGAAATGGCCGAAGCTATAAAAAAAAACTGTGCGTGGTATGCTACTCCTTTCAGAGTCAGTAATTGTTGCTTTGTTTCTTTGAGGAGAGCAGTTCCGTTTTGTGTATAGTCCAGTCATTTTAGATTGCATCCTGCGATATATTTTGGGCTGTTGTCAAATGCTTTGAACGTTTCTTGTTATTTTTTATATTAGGCCATTCCATAGTCAAGTGTTCTATAACGTGTTTTGCCTGCTTATTCGTTGTTTTTATCTGCTTTGTGAAGCAAAGCTAGAAAAAACAGTCTCAATTTCAATGACGCAATTGTCCTGGTCTTTACCCATTGTGGCTGATTAACTGCGATGTAGAGAATACGATCCCTGAATGCATGCCACAATAAATTTTATGTTGTTTGGCAGCTCCGATTGTAAACTTTCTGTATTGTCCTGTTGTCCGGAAACAATTCCTGGAATTCTTCCCCAGGATGTTTTGAAATATAATCTTCGCAAAGCAAGAGACCATTATATAGGGCTGTCATCTGTCAAACACTCCCCCTCCCCCCCCCCCCTTCCGCGTTAAAAAGAATGAACGTAGGCCTCGGTTCGGTGGCTCAGCGATTAGATCGGTCCATCGTTGATGCGAAGCAAGCGAGTTCGATTCCGGCCGCGGTGGTGTCTTTACGATGTAGGTGAAAGGCAAAGCGCTGGTGTATTGTGCGATGTCAGGGCCCAATAAAGAACCCCACACGGTCGAAACTTCCATGACCACCCACTAAGGTGCCTCGATAGCCTGAGTAGCTTTGGGACGTTGAACACCATAAACCAAACCAAACAAAAAATTTGAGAAGCGTGTTGAAATTCAAGACCAAAAGTGCACAGTAAGCTACAGAAATAAGCGGCATTTTTTTTTTTAACACCGCACTTGAAACAGACGGCTTCAACATCATTCGAAGAACACCTTCGCCAATGATAACCTTACAAAATTTTTTGTGTCTCTGTGGTTTTAAGAACCCTACGACCTCGAGCTTATTATCTTCACAACGCCTGAGATGCCTAGGTGCTTTCTTTTGCGTCTCTTAATGTTACATCGTGTGGGTGTGTTAACTATATAGATTTTCGAGTGTATTTTGGGCGTCTGTGTATGGCAGTGGCAGCACTAGAAGGATAAGTTCAATGCGAAGCAGGTTGAAGCTGCGACGTCACTCAAGTACACAACTTCCAGACATGCGAGGTAATGCAAAATAAAAATAAAAATAATAAAAATAGAAGCACTTAATCGCAAAGTAGAAACAAAAGGCCCACAGTTTGATAAGGAACACCATTGTTATTAGCAGTATATTTCTGCACCTTTGCCAGTGTTAGTCTTTCCGATGACGGTTAACCGGATAAACGGCTGTTCTTTTTTTTTTCTTTCGGCTCGGCCTTCGTCTCGCAAACGCGTGAATCTGTGCAAGGCCTCTATGCATCGCATTGCGCGAATGTACATTCGAGCGAGTGGAGAGGTTGCGTAGAGGCAGTTACCGCTAAGAAAACAAGATTTGTGCTAGCGCGAGCATAGTGATGGAGCGTTCGCTGCTGCCGTTTACCGACCTTAACACCCGCGTTTCCAGTACGCATCTTCAATAGCTATCAAAGTGAGCTGCGCTCGCACCCGTCTACCTATATGGCCTCCTTTTCAACTCTTGTTGCTAGCACTCAGTACAGTGCAACTGAAATTACCTGATTAAAGTGGGTCCAGAACATCCGCTCTCTCGAAGCATACAGCATAATCTCGATGAATGGGAAGTGATGAGGTAGACGCTGTATGACAACCTGCTCAGCGGCAGGAATACCTTCAAGCACTCGAACTGGCCGAGAATGGTTGAAAAAAAAATCACCATGATCTCGTCGCAGATAACATCTACACATGACACACCAGATATTGATGTGCTCCCACAGGCCGTCCTCCCCCTTTCCGACGAAATCGTTGTATATCTGACACATATATGTTGTCATTGAATCTGGTTCCATTAGTCCGGCTACAAAACAAAGCGTCGGCAGATGGCGTGCAAGTTAAGCCAAACAGTCCACCGGCCACAGGGTCTGCGTTCGAGCACAAAATGCTGACACTTACAGCCCCTGTGTTGCTCCCAAGGTCATCAGGAGTTATGGCAAGACTCCTCCTCACGCTCCAGAGATTTCGAGCTTCGCCCCATACAACGCTAAAAGGACGACGCTGCGGTCTGGGGCCGTTTGGCTGACTCTATTAACCACTCTAGCCGAAACATTTTTTCCCGCAATTACGCGTTCAGAATATTTACATGCACGAGACATTCCTCGCTAGTATGTTTTCTTGCAACATCAACAAAGCTAGCAGGTAGGTGCGAGGTTCGAAACTAGTGTAATAATTCACAAGCACAGTGTGACCAATAAAGTTAATTGATGACAGCTCACCGATAATTTGAGGATGATGCTGTCACCCGTTAATAATTATGAGGGGTTAACATTACCGATGCGCCCTTAAAGGTGCGCACACTCCCAGACACCCTTAGAGTGAGTGGGGGTAGCTGTTCCGGTCGCAAAGGAGATGCCCTCGACTTGCGTGGCAAGCTCAGCCGGAATTCAACTACCTTGTAGTGACAGAAGGGGGGTGGTCGTTTGGTGCCCAGCGGTCGCCGGTTCTAACCAGAGAAAGGATCGGAGTCAGAAGTAACAAACAAAACACAATTTATGCACAGCAAGAGACGATACAAAGGAATACACAAGATCACTTGAAATACATAGACGAGAGGTTCACAGAATACAAACGCTAAGCATGCAATTACACAGGTATCCAATAACGTAGAGGCTTTACAACAGATGAAACACGAGAGAGTACATAAACAAACACCAAATTGTTCACCGGGCACTGTTGCAGTCCGACGCCTCAAGAGTCACGATGTGGCCGCCATACGAGACGAGCGCCGCTCCCTTTAAAGTCCGTGGGCTTGCCAGCAGCGGGTGATCCCCGGGAGTCCAGCCGAAGCGCAGGCGAACACGTCGCAAAACGCTGACAAACTGAATGACTGACTGACTCAACAAGCGGCGCGGTCGCTTTAAATAGGGCGCGCCGCGTCTGTTAGCACGCGCCAAAGCTAGCGCGCACACACACATAGCTTCGCTGGTTATAGCTCCCTCTTCTCCTCCCGTCGAGCCGCGCGTCGTCATTGGCTAGGTCCCATAGAAGATGCTCGATTTTTCTGGCGCATTCCAGGCCGATGAACCACCGTCTTCCCCGGGCAAGGGGAAAGAGGGTGACAACAACGCGTACAAAGCTACGCGCTCTCCCGCGCGGGGAAGGGGGCTTTGCTCTCCATGCCTTCCACGCGACGCCGTGCGGGCCTCGCGCCGTATCGGCTTGATGAAAATGGGCGCCGATTTCGTGACACTGCCCCTCCCTTAAAGAATATTGTCCCACAATATTCACAACAACCACGAACATCGCGCGCACATGCATGCGCTCACAATTGTATGGGGCAATTGTCCACATCACACATATTGCATAAATTTCACAAACTGCAAAAACACATTACGAAATTCACACATCAATGCCATGATGTTCACAAACATAGCACCACGCTGTCGTCAGATACACAAAAGAATCAACAACACACCGCTTTTCAAATGCGAAGCGCACGAACCTAAATTCTGAGCGTAATTACATCCCGCGATCAGTGCGTGACACGCTTCTGTCCGCCAGAGATTCTGCCTTCGCTCTAGGCTCTCGCATTTGAGACACTTCTATGTTCTCCGATCGGGCTACTGAAAATTCCTTGAGGCAGGACTTATCCTCTTGCAAATCACACAACCAATGTGTGCCGATAATTGCCCCTACAACCAGCAGCGCCGACGGATACACGGGAACCTGTGCCAACGCGCACAGACCAACAAAAAGAATCACTGTAATAGTGTTCTTTCCTAGGCACCGGTATTCCTTCCGCTGAAGGTGAAATATCCCAAGTAACGCCCCCATAAGTAGGACAAACACTTGGGCTACCTGCATCAACGACGGCCTAGGCATGCCTGACTTTATTTTCTGAGCCGTCCCTTTTTTTTCGGTTTCCTCCCGAGAGGCTTCCTTTTGTTTCTTCACGTCTCGAGTCTTTTCTTCCGGCTTCTCATGGCCTTGCTTTCCTCGCCCTGCCTTTTTCTTTTTAGATTCCTTGCAGCGCCCAGGCGCGGGACTTTGTTCAGGATCCTCGGGAAATTTTGCGCCCTTGATATTTCCCAACACTAAATCGTAGATAGGGCGTTCCATGCACAGCGCTGTCAATTTTCCAGAATAGTATGGCGTCTGCACTTCCAATTTTGCCTCAAGGAGTAATTGAATTGAGCCGTCAATTAGCCTCACAGGGCATTTCTCACCAGTCAGATCATTCTCATGAATCAAATTTCGTTTCACGATTACGGCACTGCTACCTGTATCTCGTAGCACAGAAACTGACTTTCTTCCTATCTTTCCCCTCGAAACCGGCATACGATTCACCGCAGATCCAGGTTGTGCATGTACTACGGCGTTCACCACCCGGATTTTCTTGTCCTTCCGATTAACAACCTTCTCTGCTTCCTCCTTCTCTAGGTCGTGCACCACGCGGACTTTCCTGCCGTTCTTAAGCTCAACAAAGCCATCGGCATCTTCTTCCTCCAGGCGATATTCCGACTCTGACGGAGTCCTCGCGCATGCCGCCTGTTGTGCTGCCTTGTCAGCGTCGGGACACGACATTGCTTTGTGGCCCTTCTGTCCGCATTTCCAACACGAGGATGGATTGTTGGTTGCGAGTTTGCGGCAGTTAGGGGCGATGTGGCCTAGTTGTCCGCAGAGATAGCACCTCGGGGGTGACTTTACAATAGGTTGTGTCTGTCGGAATTCGGGCTTTCGAGGGGTTTCCAAATTTACAATTTTGCTCAAATTTTCGCCTCCCTGGGCTTCCAAATACTGGTCTGCGAGCTCCATCATTTCATCCAATGTATGTGCCTTTCTTTCTTTTAAATAAAGCGACAAACCAGGGTGACAGCCACCCAGAAATTGTTCCTTAATTAGGAGTTCGCGAAGTGCGCCATACTCTAGTTTAATTTTTGAGAGTTCAGTCCAGCGGTCAAAATAATGACTCAATCGCGCAACATACTGTGTTGCCGTTTCGCCGTCCATAGGTTTTCCAGTCCTGAACTTCTCTCGAAACCCATCCGTCGTAAATCTAAACCTTTTAAGTAATGCAGTTTTCACTTTGTGATAGCTGCCTGCATCCTCAGGAGGAAGTCTTCCAAACACACTTAATGCTTCGCCGCTAAGACAAGTGCTCAAGATGATAGCACATTCACTGTCTGTCCAATTAGCATTTATGGCGATCCTTTCGAAACGCAAGAGGAACGCGTCGAGATCGTCTCTTCTCTCGTCGTATTTCGGAATCAATTTGCTTGCGTCTATCCGCAAGCTGCTATGTCCTTCACTGGAGCTATGCACTTCAGTTAAACCGTTGTTGTTGTTTTGGAGCTGAAGTTTCATAGTAAGTAATTCCTTTTCTCGCTGAAATTCCTCTTCCCGCTCCTTTCGAGCCCTCTCTCTTTCTTCCTCGGCCTCCTTTCGAGCCCTCTCTCTTTCTTCCTCGGCTTCCTTTCGAGCCCTCTCTCGTTCCTTTTCTTCTCTCTCTCTTTCTTCTTTTTCTCTCTGGCTAACCCATTTGCGCAGTTCAGCACCGGACAACCCCAGCTGGGTGCCAGTCTCCACCAACTCTTTCAGATTCATATCTGAAGCGCGAACCGTCTGGGTGTAGCCTAAACACTGCTTAGCGAACTTCGCCTAAACGCTTCCGCGCGGCACTACCTCTCGCTACCGCTCTGCTGCTACACCGTTTACGACCTCTTCGTAAACTCTTCCAACTCGTTCTCCGTCCTCTGAGCTTGAGTGCACCAAACGTCCTGTCGCGGACGCCAGAATAATTGTCACCCGTTAATAATTATGAGGGGTTAACATTAACGATGCGCCCTTAACGGTGCGCACACTCCCAGACACCCTTAGAGTGAGTGGGGGTAGCTGTTCCGGTCGCAAAGGAGATGCCCTCGACTTGCGTGGCAAGCTCAGCTGGAATTCAACTACCTTGTAGTGACAGAAGGGGGGTGGTCGTTTGGTGCCCAGCGGTCGCCGGTTCAAACCAGAGAAAGGATCGGAGTCAGAAGTAACAAACAAAACAATTTATGCACAGCAAGAGACGATACAAAGGAATACACAAGATCACTTGAAATACATAGACGAGAGGTTCACAGAATACAAACGCTAAGCATGCAACTACAGAATGATTCAATAACACAGGCTTTACAACAGATGAAACACGAGAGAGTTACATAAACAAACACCAAATTGTTCACCGGGCACTGTTGCAGTCCGACGCCTCAAGAGTCACGATGTGGCCGCCATACGAGACGAGCGCCGCTCCCTTTAAAGTCCGTGGGCTTGCCAGCAGCGGGTGATCCCAGGGAGTCCAGCCGAAGCGCAGGCGAACACGTCGCAAAACGCTGGTAAACTGAATGACTGACTGACTCAACAAGCGGCGCGGTCGCTTTAAATAGGGCGCGCCGCGTCTGTTAACACGCGCCAAAGCTAGCGCGCACACACACATAGCTTCGCTGGTTATAGCTCCCTCTTCTCCTCCCGTCGAGCCGCGCGTCGTCATTGGCTAGGTCCCATAGAAGATGCTCGATTTTTCTGGCGCATTCCAGGCCGATGAACCACCGTCTTCCCCGGGCAAGGGGAAAGAGGGTGACAACAACGCGTACAAAGCTACGCGCTCTCCCGGGCGGGGAAGGGGGCTTTGCTCTCCATGCCTTCCACGCGATGCCGTGCGGGCCTCGCGCCGTACCGGCTTGATGAAAATGGGCGCCGATTTCGTGACAGATGCCTGATCTCGAAATAGTCACCTAAATTGCCTTTTTCCTCGCGTGTTTCTTTTCCAGGATACACTCGTTTTCGTTGAAGTACAGATCTGAAGAGTCCAGGCGCTTCTGAGGCACGTCGTACAGCTCGTAATGTGTCCCAAGTGCTGCAAACCTCCTCAAGGAAAGAAAATAGTTTGTTTCACCCTCTGCAATGAGAGCGACTTCCACGAATTCGAAAGAAGCGCCACTACATGGCTTGGAAGCAGAAGCCTTGAGCTCTAACCTTTTGAGAAAGTCTGCACTTGTGCTGCTGCGCGCAGAATTTGATAAATTTCTTTCTTCGAACTTTGCCTGCTCATGGAAGCATTGATGCGGAGCTTTTACTACTTTTTTTTTATTAATAGTTCATGTTTTCTGATTATTCGGTGATGTAATAGCTTCTGTGCTTGTTCATTGTGAACGCTTTATTTTATATGGCTCCTTGTAACAATGTCGTCCTGCAATGACTTTGCGAATAAATAAATACGCAAATTAAGAGGCATGGCGTATCACATATCTCGAGTCCGGGCAGCGAAAAGCGCAAGCAAGTGCTCCGCGTTAACTGCAAAGTCAAAAACTTAGTTTGTCAGTTATCTATATTTCAGTTGATTGATAATCTATGTTAGTTACCGCAATGTGAACTGCACAGCTTGCCGGACGTCGGAAGAGACAAGTGCCGAACAAAACCGACCCTTGAAAAAAGCCGTTAAATTCATGTGTCTGACAACGCATTCCTCTTCTCATTTGAGGCCTGAAGAGTCTCGAACAAATACCGCTGGGTAAATTACTCTTATATTGAGCTCCGTCGGTTTCATGATATCGCCGCCATGAAATAAAAACGCTTGCTCATTCAAGGCAGCGTAGACTTGAAGCGTTCTTGCAAACCTAAGAGGGCCTTCTGGGCTCATCTGTCTGCAAATAACCTGAAAAGGCACTTTGGGAGCTCAAAAAATATGAATATTAGTAGAGCTGAATGGCATCAATCACACATTCTTTCATAAAAACAGAATTCACGCCCAGCGTGAATACAAGTTCTTTAGCTGTTTACCGGTTTTTCTGGACTAGTGTAATAAAGCGATACCGTTAAAGGCCCCGTTCTATAGAAAAGCCGGTGTCAGCTTAATTTTGTTTTTTTTTACGACGCGATGTTGTTTATAAGTTCAACTTTGCTTACGTCTTAAGACTGCACCACAAACAGCTAATATATCCGCGTATCGGCCCTCGGGATCCTAGCGCTTTTCTATATTTTAGTGCAAAATGAAACCCATTGTTTTTTTTTATTTAAGTATTTAGTACTTTCTGAGAGCGCAGGAAAGTTTAAAACAAAGATTTTGTTATTAATCAGAAAAGGAGCAACACACCCTAATTTCTAATTCCTAATAAGCTCTTTATAACAGTATCTCACAATAAAAATAGTTGCCCACTATAGCCTCATCATTAAAGGGGAAAATAAATTATGGAGGACACTTAGGTTTCGCCATCACAGGTATGAGGCGATAGCGTGCGCCACCAGTTCACATATAAAGCCCCGCTCTAACCAAGCCGTATATGAACGTGCCAGCATGGCCCAGGGGTAACAGGATCCTGGCAGGCTGATTCCGATGTCGCCCTCCGATATGAAAGGAGAGGCCCTAGTTGGCAGCTCCTGCAGATGTGACGTCAGGCAAGAAAAGATCCAGTCAGTGCGCTGACATGCTAGCTGTCAGCTAAATTCTACCAGCTTCATACTCACAACATTTCGTTCCCAACGCCAACGTCGATGAAGGATATTCAAGTGAATGGGGCCTTTAAGAAAAGTGGACATGTGTTCAAGAAATTTTAAGAATTCCGAGCCCTCCTTTCTTCAACTTCATGCACTCTTGTAGCTAACAAGAATTACTTCTAATGCCGGTAGTCCTAAAAGCACAGCCATTGCACAGCAATCTTTAAACATTATACATACACTCTCCCAGGCGCCCATGCTCCATTCAGAACCGCAGCATCCCTCACTACTTAATGGGAGACCTTGAAGACGTCTTTCTCACTTTACACCCTGCCTCCGTTGTTTTAGATCTAACAGGGATTGCCGGAAAAGAGTTGCCTCGTCATATTGCCTAAGCCAGACGAGCTCCGGTGATTTCTTTGGTTTCGTGACCTACCAGCGTCGAGGCACGGCTCTTATAAGCGCACACGCCCTGGACACTACTCACAGCCCCGACACGACATGGCTCAGTTACGGGAACCTTATCTCCACCTCTCCCTCCCATGCTCACATGCACTCCACAAAATCCAAGCCAACAAACACTCCACTTACCCCAGTGAAGCTTTACCTCTATACAAATTCGGCGCCGACCTTTCCTGCCATAATCGCCTCTTCTCGTGCTTCAACCCTCACCTATACCTCGTCATCAGATCCGCCAGTTTACCGGACCTGCATCTTTATCCTGGCGTGTCCCCAACGGGACAGGACCAGCAGCTGTTGACGCAATCAGCTATGGATATTTTTTTTGCTCTGTGCATTCCAAATAAACACCCTTCTCCCTGTTTACTTTAACATTTCAGTTGGTACTTCCGAAGGTTAGCCTTGTAACGGCTGCCTACCTTCTTAATCCTGTGTTTCTATAATAATGACTCCGCGTCAATAAACAAATTTGCCTATGTATTCCGATCGACTCCTTATCGAAGCCCCTGCATCATATCATGGCTGCCTTCTCCTTTGTCTATCACTTTTATTGCGAAAGCAATACTACTCTAGGTTTCGAGCCTTCAGCGTAGCGCGGCCACGTCTTACGCACGTGACGCTGTGACGTCAAAACCCTTGTGACACTGGGGTGAGAGGTGTGCTACCAACACAAGCTGTCGGCGTAGGTCGGCGGTAGCTTCGTCGTACCCACGTGACACTGACGTCGCACCCCGCGTGACAAAAAAGTGAGAGATGAGCTCCCAACTCAAGCGGTCGGCGTAGGTCGGCGGTAGCCTCGTCTTGCCCTCGTGACACTGACGTCACACCCCGCGTGACACAAAAGTGAGAGATGGGCTCCCAGCTCAAGCGGTCGGCGTGGCGCGGTCGGAGCCGCGGCTCAGTCGGCCGCAGCTGCCAACTTGGGTCTATTGTTTCACATGGGACGGTGATATCAGAATCAGTCTTTTAGGACGCTGGAACTCACGTTACCCCTATAGGCCACTAAGGCACGTTTATATGATATTCATAAGAGCGAGTTGGCGGGCTGGTTTGCGAGTTGGTTCATAACGTTCATACGGCTTGGTTAAGCGGGGCTTTATATAGGGGCTGATGAAGAAGAACGCTCGGTCACCCACAGCTAATGTTTTCGCTCAATATTTGGTTCAGCAGTGTTGAACTCTTGTAATGTTTTACTTTTCTTCATCTTAAAATTATTCCGAATATATCTGGGTAACGTGGATATAACCTGTCACATTGCCTTGGAGGTCATGTAATTAGTGCAAGCTGCTAAATTCATTGGAAGTGTTTACTGCACTTCATGCCATCTTGGACCTGGACTGTTACCGTGGCAAGTGCTGCTAGTGCGGACGTAGAAATGAGTGAACGAGCTGATGAAAATGCGGCTTGCACCGCCACAGGTACCCTGTTTCCGTTAGTGCGGCTCTTAGAAATTAAGTACTCGGCATGCGCTTAACATTTGGCAGCGTTGTGCCTTAAACAACCGACTCAACACAAAACGTCCCAAATTGAGTGTCACTCTACATTTGTCCTTTCACACCTGCCGGAACGTGCTAAGACTTCTCCAAATAGCCGCAATAAAATAATTTTCTTTCATGGCAAATAATTTCTTGTCATTTCGTCATAAAACTTAAGTGTCAGGCAATTGTGTTTTCGGTCAGAGCTGCGGTTATTAGCTTTGTCAACGACTGTAGTTGATATCCGAACTTTGTTTTTTTTTTTGCCTAAAAAAAGCCAAGAATGCATTTCTGCTGTAAAAAGAGAAATATCATTTGTTAGGACAGCCTTACCGCCTCTGCCTGTGAAGCACGCCAGAGTGACCCACGTGAGAAACAGCGACCATAAAATCCGGTCGAAGAATGCCGAGAGCATGTCCCGGCCGAGGAGACTGAATTTGAAGTCCGGTACTAAATGAACCTCATGAAGATGAAGCACAGGCAGCAGCCCATTGCCGTGCTCCATCCGGAAAGCTGCGTGACCCGGGGGAAATAAACGTCAATGTGATATAGGTGTAACAATATTTACTTCCCTTTTTAGAACTAGTGCGATGATTATGCAAGTCACATGCCCGGAATGAGAAATCGAACACCCGCGTTGCCCGTGCACTCGATTTCTCACCCAAACCTGTCTTCCAGGAGGATTTTCTGTAGTTTGAACTCGGACTTCGTAGCTTACTTACGGCCCATTAGGTACAAAACCGGTAAACAACCTTTTTTAGTTGTCTCAGAAAAGCAGGGATGTCGAAATAAAAGCACTGGCAATCCCTAGCTGTTATGAGAGGAAAATGCTGGTCATAATAATTTATGAAAGCTATTTATCAATTGCAATGCGGGAAGGCCACAAAGATGAAAGTAACGCTCAAGTTCCCAGTCAAAGGCAGCATACAAACGACCTAAAGGAAATAAAAAAGGCTTATGACACTTAACACCAATTTTCTCCGCATCGTCAAATACAGGCGGTCACTTGCCTCTCTTTTTCATTCCATCTCTTCATTATATAACCTGCGTCTCACATCTCCCAGTCATTTAAGCTACTACCCTTGTTTATTTATTAGTTATATACAAACTTTATGAAATGCGCATGAACAATCTTTATTCACCAGGCCTCTGCAAAGACATTAGTCAAGAAGCTAGCTTGACTAATGTCGAACGTATCGGTCGCGAAACGTTGTGTCCCTGCTTTCATTCCTCAACTCAGCGCACGCCGGCGTGCGATAAACAATCATTATGAAAACGGGTCATGACGACGCCCCACAGCCCCACGTCTCGCCCCCGTCATTTGGGCACTCGCGATAAGAGGGCGGACCCAGAAAGCCCACTTGACGTCGAAGCGAAGGGCTGGCTGCGATTGCGTAATGCCACGTGGTCCTAATCAATTGCGAGGGTTGCCAGGGCGCATCCAACGAAACATATTTGTGAAATATAAGGTCCACGAAGAGCTTTTAAACTTTACTCGAGTACTCACGAATGCCACTTTTACGCATACGGCTCATTAGAATAATCTCAAATATGTATTTCAAGGTTTCTTTAATGATATCTGGACCACTGACGATGATTGGCCGGTGACACAATACTGAAATCTTGTGATAAGGTGCTGCATAAGAGAGGCATGGACGACGTTGGAGCAACGTTTATTCTTTTTTTCTGTGCCAGCTGCACGCATATGCATTTCAGGAAGTCCATCTTGTTTTGTTTTTCGAGTACTAGCGATGTGTTGGGTACTTTTCTTGTGTTGTACCTGTAAATATCCTCAAATTTACTTGTATAATGAACACAGTTACCTTTGTGTCAGCCTTTCTCTACCATGCCGGTATTGATTTGTGTCCTGCCTTATCTTTTTACCCTTTAATAAAAAGTTTCCTCAACAGACTGTTACTTTAATAAATACTGCATGCTGATTGACCACTTGCTCCAAACAGGACATTCGCGCCACATAGAAAGAACCTATGCATATTCATAAATTCATACCTGTCTCTATTACAGGTACAAGTTTCTGTAGAACTTACAGTCAAAATAATGCACAGACAGCTGCACCTGTCATACCTGGGTTCTTCCGCCACGGCGGAGCTGCTGGGCCTACGCCTAGGCCTGGATCTACTGCTTGAACTGACTCCGCGGCCACCCAGGTGTGCCGTGCTATGTGACTCCCGCGCTGCCTTTTATCGCCTTCAAACCACCGGCCGGGGAACTCCGCTGCTGTGTCAGATTCGCGCGCGTCTCAAGCGCTTGGCAGAGCGTGGCTGCGCTATACGGGCACAGTGGATCCCCGGGCACTGCGGCATAGAGGGCAACGAACGTGCCGACGAGCTCGCGACCGCAGCACATGAACTCCCTCCTAGCGACGAGCAACTCGCTTTGGAGGTTGTGCGTGCGGTAATCGACGATTACCTCCGGACGCAGCACCCCGACCCACGCATCGCAAGAGGTGAGTGCATTCACAGTGTCAGCGGCCGCTCGCTGACTCGGCTGCAACGCGCAATGATCCTCCGTGCACGCATTGGATGTGTGTGGCCTGGGGAACGACGGATGCGCCACGGACTTGCCACTAGTGACGTGTGTGACGGCTGTGGAGCGGAAGAAACTCTCGAACATCTTCTACTGCGCTGCACCGCGCTATCCGAACCACAACGTGAGTTGCTGGCGGCTTACAAAGCGCAGGTGGTAATCCCGGACAGCGTAGCTGTGCTCCTGTGGCCGCCGGGCAGTGCGCGCGTCCGCGAGCGAGCTCACGTGAGCCTGTGTGAGTACATCGAACAGGCGGGCTTGATGACCCGCCTATTTCACCTCGCCAGATAGTGCGCGCTGTGACTGAACGCTCCACGTGTGCTATTTTCCACAATAACGGCCGATCGCCCACGACAGCCGTCAGTGTTTTGTACAGTGGGCCAGTGCGTTCGTTGTGAACAGTTGCCTGGACGCAGAGCTATTGCGGAGGCCCGCCCGATGTGCCGAGTGCTCAGTTACAAGACATTTGCGGGTGGGCCTCAAGCAAAGTACTGTATACTGTACCATAGTGTATATATTTCTTTTATTTTTACCTACCCTTTTCTTTCTCCCTATCACTCACCTCTTTGATTTCCTATACCTTCTCCTCGCTATCCCTTTATTTCCGCCGCCCCAGTTTAGGGAGATATAAGATAGCAGATACCGGGGCTGGCAAACATCTTTTCTTTCCTTTTGTACATACAATAAATAACCACTACAACAACAACATAATTTAGGTACAACAAAATTTGCAGAAGGTGTTTAATGAGGCATTCAGTCCACGTCCGGCCACAAAAAAGTACAAAAAAGAAATTTAACACTAAATCAGCTACATAAACATGCAAGGAGGTAGAAAAAGAGCGAAATGGCTAGAGATAGAACAGTAATTGAAGGATGTCGAAATAGGTGTGTACGCTCTTTGCGAGACTCATCTCAGGGATCTAGAAGATCCGCCGTTTATAGAAGGCTACGTCTGGGAAGGGTGCAACAGAACGAGAACGGAAAAATAGGGTGGAGGGGTAGGTATGTTGATACACCAGGGAACAAATTGGCAAATAATTAAATAATTTTGTAAAGAACATATCTGGATATCAAAAACAATTGCCGGCGTAAGGACATGGCTAGAGGAAGTTTATTTAGGAAAAGGACACCAATGCAGGCAAGAAAACAAGGATCTTGTTGAATGTCTCAGTGACGATATAAGCCAGCTTGGAGACGGGGCCAATATGATTCTGCTGGGGGACATGAACGGCCACATCGACAATCTGGATGGAAACACGGAATGTAACGGGAAGCTAATGCTAGATTTCTGTGAGCGAGACGATCTAGTTATAGTTAATAGAGAAACAAAATGCGAAGGCCAAATCAGGTAGGAATTCCGCAACAGGCAGACGACCATTGACTACTGTCTAATGTCGCAGGAAATTTATAACAAGGTCACAAAAATGGGAATAGACGAAGAAGGGGAGCGTAGTCTGGGAAGTGACCATGAACGTATTAGTCTGCAGATGGGGCCCTTGATGAAAAGAGAAATGGAACTTAGATAAAAAGTAAACACAAAATTAAACGACGGTCAAATAGCGCAGATAGCAGCAGTAATAGAGGAAGCAATAGAGAAAAGCCCCATGGAAGACTGGGATTATGAACAGGTAGAACTACTCATAAGGAGGAAAGTTAAGGAGGTTAAAGTAGCAAACCGCTGGAATGGAAAGAGGAAGCCACGGCGCTGGTGGAATAAGGAAATCATAGGAGCTATTGAACAACGACGGGCTGCTTCAAGGGAGCACCGATTGGCAAAGAAAGCACAGGTATCTCAGGAGGAAATCGACCAAAAATGGGAATTATATCGACAAAATAAACTTGAGGTACAGGCCCTCGTCCAAAGTAAAATAAGGCAGTCCACCGATCACTGAATGGCTGAGATACACGATGCCTCTAGAGACGGAGCAAAAAAATTCTGGAACCATATAAGCTGGCTAGGGAAGAAGAATCAAAGAAAGCAGTATTGGATTCAAGATAACGCGGGAAATTGTTTAAAGGGAGATAACGCAGTGAACTATATTACATAAGTTATAGCCGTTTCATTTAAGAGCGACGATAGGGTAATATCTGTAAATCAGGAAGCAACACAAGGTAGCAGAATACAAAGCAGCTTAAAACTGACCAATCTAAACTGGGAAAAGGCAGAACAAAATATTCCTAAAAACACATCTACAGGAATAGATGGAATTCCGATCAAGCTGATTAATGAACTTGGTTCAAAAAGTAAGGAAACGTTGTTAAAAGCTTTGGAAACAGTCATAACGAATAAGCAAATTCCGGATAGCCGGCGGCAGAGCAAAATGAATTTGATTTATAATGGGAAAGGAGAAAGAATGCATATAAAATCCTACAGGCCGATTACCATAACATCGGTTATGTACAGGTTGGCCATGCAGGCGGTGAAATTAAAGGTGCAAGCATGGGTAGAATGTAACAAGATATTCGAAAAACTTCACAACGGCTTTAGAAATGGTAGGCGCTTAGATGATAGCCTCTTCGTGCTTACCCAATGCATCTAAATATCTAGAGTGGAAAATAGACCTTTGTATTTGGCCTTCCTGGACATAAACGGGGCGTACGACAACGTAAACAGGGAACTCCCGTGGAACATATTAAAAGAAGAAGGTATCGGTTATGAGGTAATAGAGTTCCTACAGGAAGTATACCGGGATAAAAAAGTAGAAATTACATGGGAAGGGATAAGAAGTACGGAAGATGGCAAAGTATGCAAAGGATTTAGACAAGGCTGTCCTCTATCACCGCTGTGGTTCATGCTTTATATGATAAATCTCGAACGAAGATAGAAGACAATAACCTAAGTTTTAACCTGTCATATAGATTAGATGGAAAGGATGTAGAGCAGCGCTTCCCCGGTTTGATGTGTGCAGACGATATTGTGCTGCTAGCTGAGAGTCTGGAAGAATTGCGAACTCTAGTTAGGTATTGCGGAAATGAAGGGGACGCTCTAGGCTTCAGTGTTAGCGCTGTTAAGTCAGGTCTGATGGTGTTTAACGGCTCAACTGATCAGGTTCTTAAAATACAAGGCCATGAAATATCCAGAGTAGCACAATATAAATATCAGGGATATGGGTAAACGAAGGATTGGCATACATTGGAAAGCATGAGCAATCGCTTAAGGCCAAAGAACGAAGGTATGCCGGGATAAGGCAGCATAGGGAATTGTGGGGATACAACAGTATGAGGCTTTGAGGGGTATTTGGAAAGTAATTATGGTGCCCGGACTTACTTTCGGAAATGCGGTTTTGTGCCTAAAATCAGAGGTACAGTCGACATTAGAAATAAGTCACAAAGCCGTTGGACGATTAGCGTTAGGTGCCCACGGCAAAACCACACATGAGGCGTCACAGGGAGATATGGGCTGGGCATCTTTCGAAGTACGGGAAGCTCAGAGTAAAATATTATATCAGGAACGCCTGAGGAAATTGGACAATAACAGATGGGCAGCTAAAGTATTTAAATACCTGTACTTAAAAAGCGTTGACTCACAAGGGAGGAAAAGAACTAGGCAACTAACTAGTAAGTATGCTAGTCACAAGGACGGAGAAATAAAGAGCATTAAGCAATAGGTGAAAAACACAGAAGGTAAAATTTGGACTATTTTGATGGAAAAGAAACGGAGTGTGGAATTATACCGAAAGTGGAAAATGCAGATCGGGAAGGAAGATTTATTTGATGACTCAAGAGGCAGTGCCCTACTTTTTGAAGCTAGATCAGGGCGCCCTAAAACACGCAGCTACTAAAAGCAATTTAACAATGAAGATGACGCATGTGCTGTATGTGGTAACTTCAGTGAAACAATTGATCATATTATACTCGAATGTAACATTATCCATCCGGAAGTTGATGCAGATGCCGCCGCTGTTCCTCAAGCTCTGGCATTTAGAGATACAAGTGGCCGGGTGAATAAACCGGCGGTGGAAACTAGCAAAAAACGACTGGAAGATTGGTGGCTTAAAAGCAGAGAGGTGACATAATGTTAGTAATGTAGAAACAAATATTTAGTAAATAGAATGATGGTTTAGTTAACCGACCTGAATCAATTATAAAGATATAGGGAGAAAAATAAGCATGATAGCTATTGCTACCACCCCGTTTCAAAGGGGACGCTCCTATATTCCATCCATCCGTGGGCGACTCTATTAAGAGCTAGGAAGACCTAAAGCCCCTGGACTTTAGGAAGACCGCGCTTCGCACGCCCTCCCTCGAGACCAGCCGTGCTGCTTCGAATAAAGTCAAGGATGGCAAATGGTTTTGAAGAATTCTTGCTCTTATGTTGTCTTGGGGACGCTCCTATATTCCATCCCATCCATCCATCCCATGGGCACGGCCGCTCAATGGAGGCGCACTTGGTGCGGCCCGTCGCGTCGCGCCTCAATGGCTGGGGAAGCGCGTATTGGGAGAAGTTACAGTTTCCGCCGTCATGCTCCGCGGGGGCGCCACCACTCCAGGACAAAGCGCCGCCGGCACGCCGGGCACGGACGAGCAGACGACGCGGAACTAGCGCGCTGGCTGGGTTGGCGCGTGTTATCGTTTTGACTACTCAGCATAACCGCGCGGTTCTGATAGTTCTGCATGCGTGTCATCGGTGCCTGTGTCAACAGCGTCATAAGCGTATGCAGCACCATGCCAGGAACTGCTGTGTGCCGCTGTGCACCACGAAAGCAAGAAAAGATCGGTTACCATGAGTTCCCGTGCGATTCACAACGTCGAGCAGCATGGCTGGAAAACATATCTCGGGAGGGCTGGATGGAAAAGGAAGCAGGTGGGAGCCGAGTGACAAGTCACTGGTACACTCACTGCACTTCACAGATGAAGATTACAGGAAGTACATAAAACTGAAGGTCCTGCATCGTTCAGCTGTCCCCTCCGTGTTCCCGAACTGCCTACATTACAAGTTAAGTTAGTCACGCGGGCTCATGTTGACCCAAACAACCTTGAAAAAATTAATGTGCGCAGGTCAATAGCTTTATTTTCCCGCTTGTTAAAGATACACTTCATTTCCTCCTGGACAACCCTCCGTGTCATCCTGAAGCATGTGTGTTTCAAGATAGCTGCGCCACGATCACTTTTATGACGATGATATCAAAATGGTATGCCTTGCCCAACATCGCATAATTGAAGCCATGGAGACACCAAGAGGAGCCGCTCTATTTGTCAGATGCGAGCGACTCTCTTGGTTTGAGTTGGACTTTGCCATATCGAAGACATTCAGGTTCAAGGAGGCACGTCGAAGCAAAGGCTAGCCAAACAAACGTACGAAGTGACAACCATGACTATCAGATCCACAGTGGCGCAAATTAAGGACCTTCTTGATCACATCAAGTATCTTACAACAATGTCTTCTGTGTGCCTTACTAGTGCATTGCATTTACCCGAATCTTATTTTCAGCTTCCGATACGCCCTAAAGGAGGCTCTGAAAGCGGGTCTATAGTATCGCTTTTTAGCAGCCTAAGGCAATTCAAAGGCGGGAACGACAAAGTTGACGCAAGGGCTGCAGTTTTCACCTCGGAGACAATACTGAAGGTACCACTAGCAAAAAAAAAACAAAGAATATATCGACTGAGTTTATACACATTTTGCATGCTTTGTGCAGGTTGGCATCTTGCAAGCATCAGTCTGCAAATGCACCTATCAACAATAGGCAGCTATAAAACTTGGCATTCGTGATTATGAAAGTACCTTGCCAACTGCCATATCACGTCTGTTGTGAGAGAGTTTTCTAGTCAGCTTGGATTCATTCATGTATGGTGTGAACCATCGGCTGACATAGAGTTAGCACCGATTGCATTCTTGGCTGGTTACCTTGCACGCCCATTTGAAGAGAAAGTATACGAATAGTTTTACAGAATCTCATAAAACATTTTTATTTATTCTGTTTTCAGTGCCTGCCCATGTTTTCATTACTTATATATTACCAAAATTTAAATAACTTCTAGTGCTTTCTTTAGAGTGTCAATAATTTTATTTTATTAGCCCCCATCCATTTATTAACTTTGTGCCTTGTGATTCCTGCAAAACCCTGGACTTATCAAAATTCTTGATGATGGACGCCTAAGGTATCTGAAAATCACCATGCACCTTTGTTAGCAAGGTAATGAAGTGCCCGCAGGTCATAAGAAGCAGCAAGCTATGCCACATGTTAGTTTCATCCCTTCTTCCCTATTTTGTGCAATTTCCGGAGTTGATTTGCGAGAGAGAAGACCGCAGTCACACTAAGGACCTAACCAAACTAATGCGACCACTGCTGACCAACTGGACAGGCAACATCAATTAGACAGTGGAAAAAATCACGCTTGCACGTAAACCTTTTTCGAGAAAAGTTCTTCGCTTGTAGAATAAGCTTGCGTGTCATCTGTGCATCACGCGGCTTCATAATCAAACGAGAAAAAAATTGCCTGAGCCTGCGGGCGTGTCGTTGAACTAGCGGTCTTGTGTTGTTTCTTTTGCAACAGCTTGTGTTAGCTAGTATGTTTTAGTGATGGTACCCACTTGAATAATATTTCCAGTGAAAAGGGAGGAACAGGCTGAACAATAATAATGTTGAACGCTACGTCCTGAATTGTAAGTTTCCAGAAAAGTGCACGCCGAATAAATGGCCCCAGACCATGTCCCGATTTCAAGATTGCAATATCTAATACGTTATTACAGTGGTTGAAACGCAACTCAATAGGTGCGCACTCAGCGAAGCACACGACTGCCTCGTTCTCGTTGTAAACGGAAGACCACGAATGACTTGGAAAAGCCTATTGATGATGACTTGCCTCTATCACCTTATCAATAGCAAACTTGCACATAGCATCACATAATGTGTGAAACGCCGCTCATAATCCTAAATTGAGCGAGCGCCGACCACGCGGACGCCGAAACGAAAGCACAGCCACGGCCGCTGCGCGCAGCTGTCCGCCCGGACTCGTCCCGGAGCGGTGGCGCCGCAGCGGTGGCGATGAGAACTAGGCGCAATACGGCTCTTCTGGGCGACGCGACAGGCCGCACCCGTGCGCCTCCATTGAGCGGCCATGCCATGGGGGCAAGAGTAGTCTTCATTCTCTACGGTCATATGAGGTGGTGGTGTTGTCTCATCTCGACACACTACAAAACTTCTCAAAGCTGAGCGCACCCTGAAACGAAGCGTTTGAAACCCAGTTACTATGATTTGGAAATCAATCTTGAGATTTCTTCGAGCAGTATGCGTTTAAATGTCTTAAAATCAAGAATACTGAACTCCTAAAGTCTTCTTTCTTTCACTGCAAATAGTTGTTATCCTATAGTTTTTGGTTAAGGCCGCAAACGATATTTAAAGTTAGAAGTAAAAACAAATTGAACCGTAAGAATAGAAGGCACGTCGGACGGGGAGGATCACGTGGGAACAAGAGCGACGCAGAACCTACCTCACGGCTACGTATTGCTCGCCCGGTCCACCTTGTCCTCTCAGCAGACAATTTTTTTTTTGCATTTTTTTCCCGCCTGTCTGACAACCTGGTTGGGTGAATGGGGAGCGGGCGCGCAGCGTACAGGAAGAAGGGTACGCGACGGCTTAGCACGCATCGCACAAATGTATTTCATTTCTTTGTGTATGTGTGTGCGGGGAAGGCGGGAAGGGGGGGGGGGGGCGCTGGAGAGATTTTGGAGGTGCTGTGCGCACGCTGAAAAGCTCGCACCCTGGTGTTGTTGTGATAGTACATCATTATTTCACTGATTTTAGTGCGCGGAATGAGCGAAAAGCGCTCCCTTGCTCCCACTCAGCTCTGCGCTTGCGGCTCAGCACGTACACATTGAATAACTAGAACTGGTTCACACTACGCGAAATAAAACGGCGCGAAGACGTGGACGAGCAGGAGGCAGGTGCCTTTACTAGGCAAGTTTATTCCGCTCGCTCGATATTGCAAACTTGGTGGCGAAGAGAACAAAATACGGGAGCGGTTAACGCGTTCGCATAATGATTTCCTATTCATAATGTTACGGACTAGGAAGAAGCGGGCAGTGGCGTGGGCAGGAGCACTGGCGCTATGCCGGCCGCGATTCATTAAATCTCCCAGTAATCGGCCATCTTCACTCTATTCCCCTGTGTTCATCGGATTGCAGCCTGGTAACCTTTTGGGTGGAGGTGCAGGTTGCGTCATCATCATTCGTCAGCCTGGCATGGAGCTTTGGCGCCCTGTCCCTTCTTGGGCCGTCGGCAGTGGGCTCCATAGAGCGCATCGCCTGGCTGTTGCTCTGCCAGCCGGACCCGACGCGACCTTGCCGTTCCTCTGCCCTGCCGTCCGCCCAGACCATAGGACACGACGCAGGACAGACCGAATGATCCCACCGACCCGAGACGCCCACCACACGACCACAGGACACAAGGAGAGAACCGACAGACCTTATGACCTCACTGCCCAGGCGCTCACCAGAAAGACCCCACTGACCCTAGACGACACCACATAGGACCTCTCCCCACCGACACCATGAGGTGTGTGCCTGGGCTTCGGCTACTTCCTCTGGGCGACCGGTGGCCCGAAAAGCGTCCAGGACCAGGATTCATCGGGGAGTCATCGTGGCGGCAAGCCGTTGTCGTCTTCCTTCTTCCTGTTCTCCATCAATTAATAACCATTGTCATGCCGTGGATATCATGTAGATCGACAAACTGACTCGTCCACGCTCGGGATGATCTCTTGGTTACGGACGCGGAAATGGGCAGTGGCTTGGGCAGCAGCACTGGCGCTTGGCCCGCGGCGATTAATTAAATCATCTCACAGTTATCGGTCGTCTTCCCCGTGTTCTGCTGTGTTCCGCCCTGGCTTTCCGGCTCGTAACAGTATTCTCTGATAGGCTTTCGTGCATTTCATTTCTCATTAAAGTTTCTACCCTCAAATTTGCTGAAAAACCGCTGACAGCCACCGCATGGCCTGTCCCTCTTCTCCACCACCTGGGCCTGGGTCCAGACTTTTCGCTTTAATACGTGAAATGAAACATGAACAAATGTTTTACCTCATCGCCTAATTATATTTCGCTAGTCCACTTTGAATTTCATTGAAGTCCGCGTTGAAATACGCTTTTAAAAGAGCCCTGAACAGACCTTACTGAGGTGACCAGACGTGGCGTTCATTACACAAGTTGTTAGCGAGGCGAAGCGCGCAGCGCCGTAGAGGAGGACAGTGACGGAGCAAGTGTTTTCGCCAATAAAACCTCTTGGCGTGACAGCAGTCGAAAGCCTCAATTGGTATTGGTCAAAATGCTGTTTTTTCTGTTCGACATATTAGAATTCCTCTTGGCATATGTAATGCATAAATGTCATTTTCCACTTTAGTAGAGGAAATCTAAACGTCTTTTCGCGCAAACTGATCGTTTCCTTTCATATTCAGCCACGATGTACAAAGTACTACGCGCAGATAGCAGTTTTAGAAATCGAGGCGAGAGCGCAGCTCGAGGAGAGGGGCACGCCTATGAGCGTATTCACGTTTTGCAACATTTGCCGCATTTCATTTACAATGCTAGGTCGTTAAGCCGAGTTTATAAGTGCACAGCAAAGTATGTTTAGGGGAGGGAAGGGGAGCTCGATACTCCCGTGCCACTGGTCGCCTAAATTAGCCACCACTTGAAGCTGCCCATACGCTCCATGTGCGGCAGCTCGGAAATGAGGGGGAAAATGAAAGGAAGACCAAAAGCACATGCAGAAGAACCACAGCGCCGGGGCACACGTTGTCAGAGACAGAAAAAATAGCAGAAAATAGCATGCAGAGTGCAAGTATGCGCCCACTCCCCCATTCACGCCACCCGGTCATCATAGTAACGGGGAAAATGTTTAAAAAGAAAACGCGGGCTGAGCGGGCAAGAAGGACCATGTGGTCAATAGGTATCGAAACTTGCGTCACTAAGAATAGAAACCAGCGCATCAGCATGTAGAAAACTGGCAGAGGATTTCAAACATAGCTATCTGACGCAAGCTTTGTTAACTAATCAGGGCTACGTCTACATTATTTCACTGCAGGAAAGCATGCGTGCCGGCCCATCTTCTGTTGGCATATACAAAGTACACATTGTGAGATATCTTAGTTTTAATCACCCGTAAGGAATGCTGTCGCGCAGGGCAACGAGGAACAGAATGTGGTATTTGAAGACGCATAGTTCGTCCTGGTTGCATCTACGTGCCTTGTAAAGACGTAATGGGTACAAGATTCACTTCTGGTAGTGGGTTGTTAAACGCTGTGAGCCCGAGTAGTTCGCACATGAACACTTACAACCACTGTGATTAGCGTCGATGTCAATTTTGCCGCAGGCGATGAAGTGCGCGGAAAGCCATCGGACAAGTTTAGATGAGGGCGAAACGCAAATGTGCTCGTGTGCTGTGCGATATACGCGCACGGTAAAGACAACAGTAGTAATAATAATTGGTTTACAGGAAAGGAAAGGCTCAATGCTTCATGTTTAATTGGACAACTCAATCGCACTGTAAGGCGAGGGAGGAAGGTGGGAGTGATAACGGAAAGACAAAGGTGTAGTGGATGAGCTACAAGTCATTTGGACTTCCTGGGGATCTTTAACCTGCGCTGACATCGCAAAGCACACGGACGCCCATCCTTTTCGCCCCCATCGAAACGCAGTCGCCGGCAGTCGCGATCGAAAGCGAATACTGCGGAACAATGGTTGGTTTGTGGTGTTTAACGTCCCAAAGCGACTCAGGCTATGAGAGACGCCTATGAGAGAACAATAGTCGGGCATCTTAACCACAATGCCACCGCGACGGGGCCTATTCAGTCGACATTATTGCTGAGCCCTCCACTATGGTACTTCATTGAATGCCACGTTCCTGCCTTCCTTTAGACCTGGGTTCGAGTGTCCACGAAGATGGGACTGATGTATGTGCCTTTGTTATAAACCAATTTACATTAACAGTTCCAGGGCACACGCGCAAGAAATTCTCTCAGACTATGTTGTGTATTTTATAATGTCGTTATTGTAAGCCGTAATTAAAATATCCGTTCGCGATATGTTTGATATGATATCACGATATGTTTGAAGTGATAGGTCGAAAAACATCACTGAGGATTTTAAAAATTTCTCTGAGCCTCTCAAAGGCACCTAAAGTTGTCATGTACAGTTTTGTGGGCGGAACCGTGATGGACATAGGAAGTTGAAAACGTAGCTTATACATCATTCCTGCATTAAAAACCTGCGGAGGTTTATCCAGGTGAAACTTAATTCCCTTACCCTCAAGCTTTGCTAACCATGGCTACACAGCCAGGCGCCTGCGCCGAAGCGTTGACGCACTCGTACCGGCACGCACATCAGACATGACGAGACTGATCCACAAAGCGCCAGCGAAGCAGTTAAACGCCTCCGTGGTCAAAATTTGTGGAGTCCTCCTCTGAGGCGCGTCTGCGTTGAAGGTGACACGCGCAAGTGAACGACCGGGGCAGAAGTTTTTGTCACAACCCCACACGACGGCACGGAAGCCAGAGCAACACCAGAGATCCGGGAGGATAGTGCACATCGCGGTGGTGAGCGTCGTAGCGGCGTTTTTGAGCTTCCTGAGAGATGGTGAGATTGTGACGAGCAATCTTTCAGGCTGCGTCGGCTCGGACGATCGTATCGCGGGCATAGGTTGTGATAGGGCCAGCGGCGGGAAGCAAAGTGTCGAAGGGCCGTAAGGGGTCTCTTCCAAAGAGAAGATAGACTGGAGAGTACCCAGCAGTGTCATGACGCGAAGAGTTATATGCAAAAGTGAAAAATGGCAGACTAATATCCCAGTCGCGATGAATGTCGGATACGTACATTGCGAGCATGTCGGTGAGTGTGCGGTTAATACGCTCTGTGAGGCCGTTCGTCTGAGGGCGATACGCAGTGGTGAACTAGTGCCGAACGGAGCAAGAACGAAGTATTTCCTCAACAATTCGGCACAGGAAACAGCGGCCACGGTCGGTAAGTAGTTGACGGGGAGCACCACGGTGAAGTATGACGTCGTACAAAAGGAAGTCAGCAACGTCTGTGGCGCAGATGGTTGGTATGGCGCGAGTGATCACGTACCGCGTGGCATAATCGGTGGCCACAGCGATCCATTTGTTTCCTGACAAGGACTCGGGGAAGGGCCCTAGGAGGTCAAGGCCAACACTAGAAAATGGCTTAGTAGGGATAGCAATCGCCTGCAGGTGTCGAGATGGTAGCACAGGGGGTCTCTTTCGGCGTTGACGGAGGTAGCAAGCGGCTACATAACGTTTGACAGAGCGGTAGAGTCCAGGCTAGAAGAAACGCCGGCGCACGCGGTCGTATGTGCGTGAGAGGCCAAGATGACCAGCTGTAGGGGCGTCATGCATTTGTTCGAGAACGGCAGAGCGTAGGTGTTGGGGAGCGACCAGCAAGTGCTCAGCGCCATCAGGTCGCATGTTGCGGCGGTATAGCGTATTCCCATGAAGGAAGAACGGGGCGAAGGAAGAGTCACGGCTTTGTGTGCGGAGGCGGTCGATAACAGAACTGAGGGTTGGGTCGAAGCGCTGTTCGTCGGCTATGTGGGAAAAGACCGATATAGAGAAGACACAGGGGTCCGACTGATGGTCAGTATAAGGAAGGGGGATCTACGGGATAACAGGACAGACAGTCTGCATCCTGGTGGAGCCGACCGGATTTGTATACAACGGAAAAGGTATACTCCTGCAAGCGCAGTGCCCAGCGGCCGAGGCGGCCAGCAGGCTCCTTGAGGGAAGAGAGCCAACATAAGGCGTGGTGATTGGTAATTACAGTGAAGGGTCGGCCAAACAAGTAGGGTCTGAATTTTCCAACGGCCCAAACGAGAGCCAGGCACTCCCGTTCCGTAATAGAATAGTTCTGTTCCGCTGATGACAGGAGACGACTGGCGTAGGCAATCACGCAGTTTTGACCGCGTTGTTGCTGTGCAAGAATGGCACCAATACCGTGGCCACTGGCGTCGGCGCGAAGATCCGACGGGGCAGACGAGTTGAAATAGGCCAACAAAAGAGGATTGGTGAGAACAGCGATGAGGGTGGAGAATGCGTTAGCCTGCTCTGGTCTCCATGAGAAAGGGACGTCTTTCTTCAGCAGAT
This sequence comes from Amblyomma maculatum, assembly GCF_055883805.1. Taxonomy (NCBI): domain Eukaryota; kingdom Metazoa; phylum Arthropoda; class Arachnida; order Ixodida; family Ixodidae; genus Amblyomma; species Amblyomma maculatum. The sequence continues at coordinate 13,068,362 of NC_139350.1, forward strand.
TGGTGAGAGGACGAGCAACAGCGGCAAAGTTTGGGACGAACCGGCGAAAATAAGAGCACAGTCCTATAAAGCTGCGGACATCACGGGGTGAACGGGGAGATGGAAAAGCACTGACAGCGCCAACTTTGTCGGAATCGGGTTGCACGCCGGTGGCATTCACCAAATGGCCAGGCACTTTAAGTTCGCGGCGACCAAAACTGCACTTCTTTGAGTTCAGTTGAATTAAGGCACGGCGAAAAGTGCCAAGATGGAAGAAAGGCGACGAAGATGGCTTTAGAACTAGGGCGAGAAGACAATCACGTCATCCAAGTAACATGACAAGTCGTCGATTTGAAGCCGCGGAGTAAGAAGTCCATCATTCGTTCAAACGTAGCAGGGGCGTTGCAAAGTCCAAAAGGCATAACCTTAAATTGGTAAAGTCCATCGGGTGTGACAAAAGCTGTCTTCTCGCGGTCTTGTTCGTCAACAGAGATCTGCCAGTAGCCGCTACGAAGGTCGATGGAGGAAAAGTAGCGGGCTCCATGTAAACAGTCCAAGGCATCGTCTATTCGCGGCAGCGGGTAAACATCTTTCCTTGTAATCTTGTTCAGATGTCCATAGTCGACGCAAAAGCGCCAACTGTTGTCTTTCTATCTAACGAGCACGACAGGAGATGCCCAGGAGATGTTCGAAGGTTCGATGATATTGTTGCCCACCATCTTGTCGACCTTCTGCTGGATGACTTGGCGCTTAGAATGGGACACACGATCAGGCCTCCGATGTACAGGTTTTGAATCGCCGGTGTCAATGCGGTGAGTCACAACTGATGTTTGGCCCAGAGAACCGGCAGCAAATTAAAAAATGTCGGAGAAGGATAACAAAAGGTTGCGCATGTCCTGAGCGTGTTTGGGGCTGAGGTCAGAGGCAATCATTGCGGAAATAGGGTCGGTAATTGTGGCGGGGAGTACGGGTGTTGGAAGGGCACTTGATTGTGGGCCAGGAGTGAGGGCACAAATGGTGCAGTCTGTGATAGGGGACAAGGTAGCAAGGGATATTCCTTCGGGGAGAACTTGGGGTGACAGACTGAAGTTCAGGTTAGGAAGGTATGTGCTGTTCTGTGTAACGCGTAGGATGAGATGAGGAAGAACGACGTTGCGGTCAAGAAAGACCTCGGTGATAGGGCAAGCAACATAGTCACCGTCAGGCACAGGCGGGAAAGGTGACAGAGGTAGGTAAACAGCAGAATCAGTGGGCAGGCGAGCGAACTCGGTAGAGCGAAGGCGGGGTGTAGATGGAGGATGTTCTGAGCAGACAGGTAGGTCCAAACGAAGAAGGCCGCTGGAGCAGTCGATAAGGGCAGAGTGGGCCGTTAAAAAGTCAAGGCCGAGGATCACATTGTGAGGGCACTGGTTGAGGACGGTGTGAACAAAACAGGGATCTGATGACCGGCAAGGGTGACTCGGGCAGTGCACAGCCCAGTGACGGAAGCAGTACTGCCATCGGCAATACGAACGGTGGGCGAAGCGGCGGGGGTCTGTACTTTCTTGAGGCGGCGGCAAAACGATGAGCTCATGATCGAGACTTGGGCACCAGAGTCAGTGAGGGCGGAGACGGGAACACCATCCGCGAACAGGGAGAGGAGGTTACAGGGCGAAGAAATAGGCAGTAGAGGATTTCCAAGTCAGGGTATCAATGCAGCGTCACCTCCGGGACCTGCATTGGCTAGTTTCCCGTGAAGCGGCCGGCAGAGGACGGCGAGGAACTGCGGCTAGGAAGAGGTGAACGGGGACGGTGGGCTGGCGGGGAAGGAGAGCGACTGGACAAAGGAGGAGGCGGAGTAGTATCGGTGCGGGCCGGCTCATAACGAGGCGTGAAACGGAGGTGACCGTAATCGGAGTAGCGGTCAATGTAAGAAAAACTTCGAGGTGGTGATGTCCAGCGGCTGCGGAAGTGACCAGAGATGTGGCTAATACGCGAGCACGTGAAGCAGATCGGCCTGTCGTCAGGGGTGCGCCACTCATCAGGAATGCGGTATCGGTAGCGTGGCGTGTAGGTGTTGCGGGGCGTAGCGGTGGCGACCATGGGAGGAACGGGGCTCGAACTGTGGTGTTCCACGGTGTGGCTATAGGGGACGCCCAAGTTGGCAACCTCTTGACGAACGACGACTTGAATAAGGGATATCGTCGCTAGGTTGCTGTCTGAGGAGGGTGGGTTGGATGCAGCAGGAGCGAGCGCTTCCAGTTCACGACGCACAATACGGGTCACATTTTCAGTGTTAGAAGGTTGCCTTAGGGTCATCAGATCCTCGCACGTGGAGCTAGGGGCAGTGTTGGGGAGCCGATCGAAGCGATGTGCAATGCGTCCGTGTTTGGCCTGCTCGAAATGTCGACAAACCTGCAGAACGGAGTCCACCGTAGAACAGTCCCGACAGAGTAGAAATTTGAAGGCATCGTCGGCTATGCCTTTCAGGATGTGCCCCACCTTATCGGGTTCTGTCATGTCTTTATCAACTTTTCGGCAGAGGGCCAGAACGTCTTGTATATACGTAATATAAGGCTCGGTAGATGTCTGGGCACGTGTGGTGAGGCCCTTCTTGGCGGCGAGTTGACGGCCAATCGGTTTTCCGAACAGGTCATGGAGTTTTTTTTTGCAGACATCCGAGGAGGGTATATCTCCTTCATGTGTTTCGAACCACACGCGTGCCGTGCCAGTAAGGTAGAAGATGACATTGGCCAGTATTAGCGTGGCGTCCCACCTGTTGTGCTGGCTAACACGCTCATAAAGCGAAAGCCAGTCCTCGACATCGACCTCATCTGTACCGCAGAATGGGCCAGGGTCACTGGGGTGGGCTACGACGACAGTTGGAGTTGCGGAGGTAGATGGAGCCGCTTCGGTTGTCATCGTGACGGTTCCGAGGTGACGGCCACTGCGGAGATCCAGCGTCAGATTGTGTCGAACCCGCGACCTCCACCAAGATGTTGCGGGGATGTACTTAATATAACAGCACTGCGATGGGCTGAACTCGACGCTAAGACTTCAGTAGCCGTGCAGTATCCACTCTGTTAGCGTCGTCCTCTTTCTCAACGCTTCGTCGTGCCCGCGTTCCTCGGTCGTCGTCTTTGTCAGTGAGCCCATCACTTTGGTCCCGCGTTTCCCGGTAACAATATTAATGAATCTTTCTAAAACACTGCTAAGTTTTTGAACCGATAGAGAAGGAATGTTAATATTCAGACCACCACTGACAACCAGATAAAAATGATTGCCTACATTATATTCATGGAGTCTTTAAATTCGAGCGCGGAAGGCCTCAGATCTCTTTTTCAAATACTACTTGGGGGGCGTGTAAGACGTCCAAGCCCTGACTTGGATTTAAGCCCTGACAGGCACAGGCTACCACCGCGCAATTAAAGCATTACAGGTATAAAGTCAGTTGCGATCGACCTACGTTTAGAGACTACGCTAAAATGTACAACGGTACAACTTTATCACATAAAATTCCATCCTATCAATACCCAGGATTTCGAGTGATCAGAACAGCCAATACTTTCCTGCTTTTTTCTTGTTTTCTATAAGAGGGACCGCTAAAGTGAACGAAAAATAAAGCAAACGTACCTATGAGCCCAGTATTCTACAGAAATATGCGATGTAAAGCAATCTATAGTCAGTTTAAACAACGGGAAAATAGCGCAGGACGAGCAAACACAAAGCCGTCGGTCGCACGTACGAGCTCTGAATTTCAACTCATTTATTTTCCAGTAGCGAAGTACGAGAAATAAGCAAAGCTATCCTGAGAGGCTTCCTTTGGGGGTCATCTATAGTTCGTTCTTGAGCTATATTCGACTGTAGGAACGAACCAATTAAGGCAAAATGATAAATGAAAGCGGGTATAAAAAACAAACAAACGCTCTGTTGCGCAGTTTCAATGATCCAGGTGTTTTTGACTCTTCATACGGTTCAGCGACGCACCGCCTCTTCGGCGACACCACTAAGCTTCCGCGCGGTGTTCAGTTCAGCCTGCTTGTTCGCGGCTTCCCTTCTGTTAGTGGTGCCACATGCCACGGGGCCCTTACGGTGTTGAGTAACAAGGCGGATGTTTATGATATAAGGCTGCAGCAAACGCCTCGATTGTCTGTGCCCGCCCTAACAAATTAATAAAGCAGTTACCAAAATTATGGCTCAAATGGCGCTCGCGTCCTCACTCGTGGAACTTTCCTTCGACACCTGCCTAAGAGAAGCCTTCCCTGTCATTATTTATTTTAATCGGCGTACATTGTTGAATCTTCATAGTGCGGACACTATTTGTGAGACTCGCTGAGGAGTCTCAACAAGCATTTTCGGACCATTTAAGACCTCGCATATGTGGATGGCGCGAACAGGACACCCTCTGCAAAGGCTGATATCTTTAACTCAATGTCAAGTGAGAAACTATGCTTCTCTCTCGCATACTCGTAGCTGAACGTGGCGAAAATGAAAGTTCTTTGTCTTCTAGAAAGCACACACGGCGCTCGTATGCACGATATGCCTTCATGTCTCGCGGAAATGTGAAATCAATCAACTTTAATTGACTGCTTGCTTCAGCCCTCCTTTTGAGTGGTCAGAGGTCATGGCGGCCGTGTTTTGATATGCAGGTAAATCGCAAAAGGCTGCAATGCGCAATGCTAATTCAAGGTATGTTCTGTCGCACGTAGCGTGAGATTAACCCGTATCACTCCTGTTTTGACTTCCAGCTTTCGTGACAACTTCCCACGAGTCATTGGTCAAGTATTCACAGCGAAATGTAACATTTACTAAGCTTTTCCTTTCCACAACCGATTTTTTTTGTTATCACGATGCCACTGACTTACGCACTGAGTGTGAAAGACAGCCTTCGTAACAGGCAGTTATTCTAGTCTCAGCTTGTAAGACCTCTCTCCTGCTCCAGTCTCTCACTCACTTTTCCCTACTGAAAATCATGCGAACCGCAAGATGCTGCCTTTCTACTCTAAGGGATTTCTACACCGGGCGTCAACCCCTTCTTTCCACGTCACGGACACAGAGCCAAGGCCAAAAGCCGAGAACGCATTGGGTAAACCCCGGCATCGCGGAAGGTTGAAGGAGGGAGTAGAAGACGGACATTACCAGGGATTAAGCTGAATGTTAAGACAGCACTGCTAATACCAAATACTCCTACAGACAATGACCCCAAATTCATCAGATGATTCAGTTCTTTACGATGCTTAATTACATCCGAAAGCAGAAAAATCATGGTGCCCGATGGACTTTTATTCCTACTCTCGTGAAGGTTTTAATAATGGTAGTCTGTGCAAAGGGCCGTAATTGGGCAGTGCTTTGCGAGGTCAGGATGCCATATGAGAACAGTATACATTAACGATCAATTTTCTGTCAGCCGAAGAAAATATAAGAGTAAACTCCTTGTCTATTCTAAATTTATTTTTCACTACAGCGAATGAATTCGTGCCTAAAACAAAGATTTTCAGAACACCAGAAATTAATTACGCCATGTGTTCTGAAAATGTTCGTTTTGGGAGCATTCATTCGCTGTTGTGAAAACAAAAGGAAGGGGCACTAATAAGCCAACCTGTTAGACGTGGAACACTGGTTACGCTGCGGCAGAGTGGCCTTAGGTTCCTAGTTCCGGATCGTAATCACATGTGATGCAATCTCCACTCTATTTGTATAGTTTTTGCTGACGTATCATGACAATGCCCAAGTTTAGAGTATGCTGTATTGCGCTACCAAGTGGCATCAATGGGAAGTATGAACGCTTCGTCCGAATTACCGGTAATGAGAAAGAGTTGGCGGTTTACGGAGAATTCCATAGTAGTGTAGGCCAAGCAGAATTCTTCAGCATGCGCTTACTTCGTATTTTTTGCCGGAGTAGCAGGGTTCGAACTCGACCGCCGGCGGCTGCGTTTTGGTGGAGCCGAAACGATGAGGCGTCTGTGTGCACTGCGATGTCAATGCCTGTCAAAGATCACCAGGTGGTCGAAATTATTCCAAAGCCCTCCACCACGGCTCTTGTTTCTCTCTTTCTACTTTCTCTCTCACCTTTCTCCTTTCTGTTAAGGCTCGAAACAAATGTCCAGAGAACGTGTGACAGATATTGCGCGTTACCTTTTCTGTAAAACAATTATTTATCAATTTATCATTTTGGTGTAACAGTGTCTTCTAGGATTTATCCCTATCGACTGCGGCTGCTAGGGCCAGGGTTGGGGTACGCGTCCACGGCATCAGTAGCTGAGCTCAAAACCACAGTGGGTGCCACAGTCGACGGCAACGGCGCTGTAGCAGGAGATAGTTTGTGAACTGATTTCTTTTGTCCTCGACTGTGGACGTAGCCTCTGCGTCCAATGATATCCTGCAACATCTTGATGTCGGCGTTGCGTGTTACTCTGAATTCACAGCCTTAAACTTCGCGGTGGCCACCAGCTTAGGTTGTTGACTCTCACATATCTATCGACAGCGGCCAACCTAGAGCCGACTATTGTCATGGCGCATCCTCGCGTACCGAGCATTTTTTGTGTACCTGATGACGTCGACGACTGGCCCACCACGCATGAGCACGTAAACAAGCATATCCTATCGGACGCTATCGTCATGCTTACTAACGCGATTTTCTACCGGTGGGAACACCACGCGCCTGGTATGAAACGCGTGAAGAGTTCACATCCTGCGCTGTCTGTAAACAGAGGCTTAGAAAGTAATTTAGTGAGACAATAAGACGCAAAACCGTGGCTAAAATATGGCTTGACCTTAAAACGAGTCGTCCACTGAGCCGTAGTACATTTCATATATGCAGGATGCTCTATAATGTGGACAGCGCCTTGTCGGAGATCAAGAAAGTGGGCAACATCTTGAAGAGGATCGCGGTCGACGCCTATAGCTTTCTTATCTGCAAAAGCTGTGCAACCATGTTCTCTGTGCGAAGGAAGAGCACCACCGTATTATAATCTCCCAGCTTGGACAACCTGCCAAGCAGGACTATGTCCTCTTTCGTGGACGTGGGTACTCTGCACCAGCCGCAAATCAAACGAATTTGTCGCGGACAGTGCGATGAAAACAGCAGACAATGAAGCCATTCACCCTAGAGACAGTCGGTGCTACGATTGCCCTCATTCAAGCCGCCGTTCGAACCAGTTCGTAACATAAACACTAATGCTAACGTACCGCTTTTATGGCTGCTGCGGCTGCTTATAGTCCAAACCTTCGGCTCACCGCCCCCGCAACTCCCCGCAGCAAAGAGGGCGTGAACGTGGGATGTTTCTAACAAGTTATTTTTTGTTTTTCTTATCGACGCACTTCAGAAAAAATTCACACACGTTTTAAAAAACCCTTCTTTCCAACCACGGAATTTCACGCAAGTGCAAAATTGTTTCAGTTTTCGTTTAAGACACAGAATTTGTGATCTCTGGCTCACCCGTATCATAATAGAAATTTTCTATTTGGCGCAACTCAAACTGTGCAGCGCGTATTTCAAATCGTTTTGTGAAGGCTGATTACCTCATTGTATATGCACGAGGTTTGCGACTTTGGTTTTCTTGACGCATTGCTTCTCGTTTATGAAACATTATTTTGTTTTGAAAAGAGCTGCTGCCTGTTCGTGTCCTGTATATTAGAGGACATCTATTGCTGTTAGTGCAGTAGAGAAGCTCTCGGTAATACTCATGCGACATATTGGAATCTTTTATTGTTGCGAACAGTCGCCTTCTCTGCTGCGGCTTTATCTTTTAAGGCGAAAGCCTTAATTTAGTATGTTCGCGATTACGATTCAGATGGAAATCAACGCAAAACGTGTACGCAAAACCTGGGGCCCTATTTTTGACAATTCGCCACTTTGTTCAAATTGTGACGTAAGCGTCATGTGTGCAGTAAGGCGGTACCAGGATACGTAAGCACACAAGCTGGTTACGCATTATGAAGAAAATGAGAAAAAAGTACAGTGCACTGCAGAATCTACATTGGAGTAATGCGAAAACACGGATGCTGCTGTTGGTTGCTTCTGGTTGCTTCTAATTGCTTAATTCACTTCTTTTTTGCCCATTTTAGCTTTTATTACTTTCAAATTGCGGGCCAGTCCTATCTTATGACTTTTTACGGCTCTATTTCCGGTTGCGTGATGTCACATCTTCTACCTTACAATAATTCACTTCTAATTTACCCCGTTTAGTCTTTGGTATACTTTCAAATTGGGCGCCAATCCCTTCCTATGCCCTTTTCACTTCCGGTTGCGTGACGTCGCATCCTTGACGTCGTATCAACTACGGCACCAGTAACTCTTTCCGCTTTCACTTCCACCTTCCTCCCTTCCCTTACGGCGCGGTTCAGGTGTCCACAGAACAAAATTGGCAGATACTGCGCCTTTCTTTTCCAGTGAACCAGTTATTGTAATCATTTACCTAATAACTTATTGGCCTAAATATGTTATCTGCAGCAACATTACGTCAGCCTCTATTGGTTGACCCCGCTCATTAACCTCTATCACATCTCAAATTACCCGCAACTGCTGCCGACACGATTTTGTGGATGCAGTCTGCGGACACGGACTGCGGACAGCAATCTGTAAACATAGCGAAGTAACGCTTTCGTGTTAATAATGACAAAAACACGCTATCGTCTGCTCATATATATTGGCGCCAAGTATGAAGAACGATTATGCTCCAGGAACCGAGCTGATTCGGTGCATTCGACATTCAGCTGCGGTGACGTCTCGGTTTACAGTGAGGGCGAGTGAAATATGGCGTTGCGGCCTCAGTGTATGACGTGCCTTGCGGCCTCAAAATTGGTAGCAGTTATGCACGGAGATGCTTTGTGAGTGTACAAGGCGCGAAGAGTGTTACAGCCCAAGTGCAAGAACAAAAACGGAATAGTCGCAGCGGATTGGCGCCAAATGGGAGCGGAAAGTGGCATCGCTGCTCATAAGCGTCGATGACTTCTCACGTTAACTTATCAGTGGCATTTGAATGCAGAAACTAAGATATGTTTAAGGACTTTGTAGTCAACAGAAAGAATCGATATAATTGTGAAGTAGCTCCAGCCTTTGCGAAGAGGTGCTCCCGCAGCCGGCATGGTCCATGTCCGAGGACAACACTGAGAGTCTCAAAATATCAAACAGCGTGAGCAACTGGCTGTACTAAACAGCTTTTTCTAACACACGCGTTATGCATAGTCACGATCAGGTCAGCAAGTACGCTGGACTTTAACATGTTGTGCTGCCTTGAGTTGTGTAAGCATGGAACTCAGCAGATAGAGATAGAGAAGGAGTGTGTGTGTGTGTGTGTGTGTGTGTGTGTGTGTGTGTGTGTGTGTGTGTGTGTGTGTGTGTGTGTGTGTGTGTGTGTGTGTGTGTGTGTGTGTGTGGAAGCGCATGCTGGGCCTTTGTCGGTCACATTTCCATGTGCTTGGGTGCGAAAGGCTCCTTCGAAACGGGAAATATGCCTGAGAGAGAGAACGAGAGAAGAACGGAAACGCAGGAAGGTTAACCAGGCGGAGACCAGTAGGCTACCGTACACGTGTGGAGGGGGACACGTAGAATATAGAAAGAAAGCGCGAAAAATGTCAGAGAAGATCGCAGCAACAAGCTAGGGCGACGCCGCTTGCGCATATCTTTTACTGCCCAAACGGTAAAATGCAAAGGAATAAAGGGAGATTGTTTTCTGGCTGTAATAAAAGAAGCAACCAATACAAAAGTCAATAACATCATATGTATAAATCGTAGCATCATAACGTGCTCTGGAGTACATGTTTTTGTTTTCTGAAAACAGAAAGAAAATGGTGACACTACATGCATACATGAACCAAATTTTACATGAAATACATCACACGGGGCAAGCAAGCATGTACCATGCACATATATGAAATATTTTAAATTAAGTTGTAAGTAACTTTGATTGCTCGTTCCATCGGGGTAAGGGTCTTAATTTCCTTAACATTGAAGTGAATGCATAGTGCAGCCAAGAACAGGCAGCTACACTGCCGGGTTTTGGCCCGACGTTTAAGGCAGTCCTACCTTGGCCTGTCGCCGCGAAGCTCCTTGCAGAACTTCTGCACCATATCACTGTTCAGGTTGTTGCACTCAGGGACCGTGCGGACTTATCATTCGAAAGCACCGCTGTGCTATCTGAAATGTCTTTATCTCGCGCAGATAACCGCTTCAGTTAGCGGAAAACAATTGCTGCGTTTGACAACAATCACGTTGATCGAAGGATTCTCTATGAGAGCAAAGCTATAGCAAAGTGTTTGCAACGGGAGGACAGCTAGTGCCTTGTGCATCTTTAAATTTGCGTCTTCATTATTAATCTTCGAAAAAGTTTCGTAGCTGAAAAGTAGCCTTATGACGCCGTTCCAGTGCCTTCTGCAATTAAGACGCCTTACCTTACATTACCACCCGTGGTCAGTGATTACCAAACTACGGTGAGGTAACAGTCCCCTATGATTTATCTCAAATTAATAATAATACGTGATTTACGGGAAAGCAAAAGCACTATATCTGTCACCCTTCTTCTGTGGACACCTGGAACGCACCGTAGAGGAAAGAGAGGGAGGTGGGAGCGAAAGCGCAAAGAGAGAAAGGGCTGCCGTAGTGGAGGACTACGGAGTAATTTCGACCACCTGGCGATCTTTAACGTGCACTGACATCGCACAGCACACGGACGTCTCTTCGTTTCGCCTCCATCGAAACGCAGCCATCGGGATCTAGATCGAGGCTGGTTACTCCGGCATAGTAGTCGGGCATCTTAACTATAGTGTTCTACATCTTAACCACCACACCACAGGGGCGGGGCCCAAGTATATTCGCCATGTTTTTTTATGCGGTCGCTTCAGTGGTTCTAAAACGTGGTTCCCAACTTTGTCATTTACAGCAATGGCGGCACATCCTGCATGTCGTGAAACGTCATTTTGATATCATCGTACGATGTTCGTGGAAGACGTATTTCCCACTACACAACGTTAGCCGATCATACTTCCAGAAGCGGTTCTTGCCAGCAGGCAGTTTATTTCCCCTAACCCATCATACGAGCAAAAGTGCTTTCCTCCCTGTCATCTTTACTTTCGTTTTCCTTCCACCCTTATATTTAATATCCAGTCATTATGAATGGCACTGCTAAAAATATGTTTTCTCGGTGACGATCATCGCAAAAAGCGATTTCGACATCTCGCTTTTTTTGCGCTACAAATCTGAAACTCGAGATTAATCTGAGAACCACTCAGAAAAATATAGCGCCGAAAGGCGGCCTTGCGTGTCAAAAATAGGGCCCTTGGACGCAAAGCGTGCCAGCAGGTCTTGTGTCTTTCAATAAAAAGTTAGGCGTAAAATAATTATTGAATCAGGCAGAGCGTGAAAAATGTCGCTGTGCGTCAAGATTGGCGGGTGTGGAGTATTCAGTTACTAAGTTTGAGGCAGAAAAGTCAATTACACGTCGAAATAGCCCTGAACATGCGTATATTGTATGGACGTGCAAACCAGTAGTGGCGTCGCAATTGTGCGGAAGCCGTCTAAATGGTGCAAATAAGAAACCACTAACAAGGCGGCTCAAGAGTGGGCATAAATTAAAAATTATTTAATTACCATTGAATTATAAACGATAATGAAAAAACATGCAAAATATGAATGCACCCATGGTGTCGTCCGCCAACGTGCTTGCCATGTTCACCGCCGCCGCAGGTGTCATTGCTCATCCTTGCCACAGCGTGAAGTCATGGATGAGGGTGACGGTGCGATGATATCGTGGGAAGAGAAGGGTGGCGCTGTTGAAAAAAAAACTGCGAGAGCACTGCAGAATCAGCGCTGGCAGCACTTCCATGCGGCCTAACTTTATCCAGTGGCTCTAGCCATGTATTCGAATTTGGGCTTGCACATGCAAGCGTCTGCCTGCTTTTGCTTTTGGTCGAACTGATGAAGATAGCGGCACACAGCGGGAATCCACAGACTAAAAGTTTAGCACGCTGCATTCAAGGCTGCGGCAATGAAGCAGTGTGCAACGAAGCCGATCCGCTAGCTCTTTGGCGCCGGAAGGAATTTCGATCGCTGCAGGCTCGTATATTTAGGGGTAATATTCAGCCTAGGTACTCCTTTTAATGTTTCTTTTTTCGCAAGCACTTGCCATTCATCTCAAGCAGAAACAATGTTTGTCCCCAATAACACCACTAGTAGAATGACCCGATATGACGTCTCGGCTGTTGCACGTGCGCCAGAGAGCTTCTCCAGCCATTAGGGCCCAGACGTACCTCGGTCCAGACGTAATAATCGACCACCATCTTGTATTAAACACACGCGCGCCTGTCACGAGGTGCTCCTAGGGAAGTGTGGGATTGCCCGTGCAGCGAAGCGCAGCTCGTCGTTGGGCTCCTTACGTCGCCATGGAGATGGCAGGAACGCTAGACAAGGAAAACGAATCTTGCGAAATCTCACAAACAGATCTGGCGCACGCGAGGTTAGGACCATGTGCCAAGAACGCCTATCGCCTTAAACACCTTCTAGAAAGTTGGTGCGCGTCGCCTCCACTTCCGGCGCTTCGGCTTACGCCACAATGTCACGTGGCTATGAGAAGAACGCCCCGGGGTGGGACGACGCCTTTCCGCCAATCCCACACTTAAGTGAGAATTGCAAAGGAAGCACGCCAAGGAACTGCACGCGACAGGAGCGACGGTTTACCGTCCAGTCTCACACTTGCAGGAGGAAGTGTGACAGATACTGCGCCTTTGCTTTCTTGTAAACCAATTATAATTATATATATATAGCACCGCAACGAGCACGCGCCAAGAAAAAAAATCCACTATGCGGCACGAGCCCAGGACTTACTAGCAAATGCTGGCAAGGGGCGCGTGTATACAGTGTGCAGCAGCAGCTCTCAGGGTTTCACATTTGTACAGTGCATTTTCTGCAGCGCTCTAGGAAATGTTTGCTTGTAGCGTGCACTATCTACAATTGACAGACACATATTGCCAGGGGGCGTTCGGATTTAAAACGATGTTAAAGTTAATCGGCTTCGGACTCGCAGGACGTACCTAAAATTCGGACCGTGCAATTCCACCTGTGCCGGCTATGTTAACCTAGCCCCATTCGCCAACACCGTGACAAATCTGGTGGAGGTGAGGTCTGATTTTCCGTACCCCTACGCTAAGCACGAGTGTTGGTCTTATATTCGAGGAAACACCTTTTCACCGCACTAGCCGCAGGCAACGAGGCCTACCACCTGAGTTTTCCCCCTCGGGCGTGACTACCTGCAGCCACGACGTCGTCGCAATACCTGGCGCGACCCCCAGCAACGTGACGTTTCAGAACCCCCGCGTCCCAAAGACCTTTCACGGGGACACCTACGAAGACGTCGACAACTGGTTGCAGCACTACGAAAGGGTAGCTATATTCAACCTCTGGGATGACGCCGCACGTCTTCGAAATGTATACTGCAGCTTGATGATGGCGCTAGAACGTGGTTCGAGAACCATGAAGAACAGCTGTCTTCTTCGGGACAGTTCAAACGCCATCTTGCGGAAACTTACGGTAGCTCAGATCGCCGCGTACGGGCCGATTGCGCTCTTCAATCTCGGGTCCCAATGCCTAATGAAACCGTCGCGGCGTATATCGAAGACATGATGCCATGATGTCCGAGGACAAAAAGCTGCGCTACCTTATGCGTGGCGTCAAAGAGCAGCTTTTCGTTGGCCTGGTGCGCAGCCCACTGAAAACTGTCGCAGAATTCCTTGCTGAAACATCCACTATAGAGCTGTTGAGGGAAACTGACAGTCGCAGTTCCCGGGGCAAGAACTGTGCTAGGTTCGAACTCTTCAAGTCCTCTTTCTTAACCTCGCTAACGTAATACAAGTGTTTGTCAACGGTGTCGCAATACTCGCTACTATGTGGGCCGGTGACACCCAGGTGGAGTAAGAGGAGGAGCAGGGCGAGGTTCACCGCTTGGAAATGGAGGCCGGAACGCTTGCTGCACCTCGTCGTGGACAACGCTCGCAATAGAGGCAGGAGCTGGTTGATATGTGCCATACATCAGTGGGAGTTCGTCGCGCACAATAAAGCATATGAGGTCCCGTGGCGCCGATGTGTCCGTGCTATGTCATGGGAACTGAGCACAGACGGAGGCGGCATGGACGGTACGATCCCGTGCCGAAGCTCGCTGCTGAAGCATGTTCTCTATAGTGGATGTTTCCGCAAGGAATTATCAACTGAAAGTAGCCAAGTGATCGAAGACAGTGAAACAAGTTTTACTTCGAGAGTTGCTGAGCAATTGCGGAGAAAGAATGTACAGGCCAAAACTAAACGAGCGGCTGAAACACCTCAGCAAAGAGGCGCCTCATGGGTCAAAACTGGCGCGATGGGCGCTGGCCCTACAGCGCTACAATTTGGCGGTGACCCATAGAAAAGGGTCAAGCGATGGGAACGCCCACGCGTTATCCCGGGTCCCCAATGCTACTAGGGGCGTAGAGCAAGCACACGCTTGAGCCATGGCCTTTTGGCGACGTGTGCATGTTCCCGCGTACCCGGTGCTATGTGTGATGTGAACGGTGAAGTGCACGTGAACTCTGTGTGAGGACATCCAATTGCTCACGCGCTGGACTTTCACGAACAATGCCCACATACTCCCAGGTGCTGCAATATTCTCCGCCCTCGTCGCCGTCCCTGATTCCTGCGAACGTAGCTGTGCCGAAAACAGCAGCCCCCGTGATCCAGTACTTCACAGATTCCCGACCGCCTACAGGGAAAGCAGACGAGTGGCGTACCCCCGACCGACGGCCGTTATGCTTTCACTGCGGCGAACCGGGTCATGTCTATCGGGGCTGTCCCTACCGTCGACTGGGTCTCGAAGGGTTTTCCGCTGAATCTCCGCTGCCTCGGTGCGGCGAACGGCCTGGAGCCGTTGAAGATTTCATCAACGACCAGCGCCGGGTTGTTCCGTCTCGTCTGTGAAAATCTAGATCACAGTCACCCAGGGCTCGCCCGTTGCCATCTGCTACGAGTTCCTCATGGACAGCGAAGGGCCGATCGCCCAGTCCCCGGAGGAAAAACTGAAACCAGCGACCTTCGGGGGAAGGCTCACTGGACCTCGGTGTGCGGGAGACCCCCCATTGATGCGGACACAAAAAGCCTACGCATCGACATTGGAAAAGTACGCGGTTACCGATCATCACGCCACTTCGACGCCACCACGACGCACCTGCAACGTCGTCAAATTTTCGGTGGAACCGACGAAGAAACAACGCACCCGCAACGACGACGAATTGCCGGTGGAACAAACAACGCAACCACGCACCCACAACGACAAAGAATTACCGGTGGGACATATGAAGTAACAACGCAACCTCAACGACAACGAATTGCCGGTGCGACGGACGCCGCAACAACGCACCTACAACGATGACGAATTGCAGGTGAAGCAGACCGCTTACACTGACGCAGAGCACTCAAAGACTCAGAAGCCTGACATTCGCGAGCAGCTTTCGTTGGACATACCCGTAGTACCGGATAGTAGCCATGTTCGAGCTCTGTTTGATACTATCGCTGATTATTCTATCTTGAGCAGCCAGTTTGCCACAGTTCTCAAGAAGGTTTTGACTCCGTGCGCTGGCACACACGTTCGCACTGCGGGTGTCCATCTGATTACTCCTCTGGGCATGTGTATGGCCAGAGTTCAAATTGAAGAGTCAACATTTGTGGTAAGCTGCCTTGTTCTGAAAAGCTGTTCGCGTGACCTGATTCTGGGCGGAGATTTTTTGCTTGAATATGGCGCAATTATTGACCTCCGGGATTTTAAGGTCTCGTTTTCTACTGAGAAAGCAATGGCCCTCAGCGGTGCAAAGCGACCACTCAATGTGCTTCGACTTTATGAGGACAGTATCCCTCTGCCACCCCGAACCAGCACCTTCGTTAATGTCAAATGCAATGCCCTTCAGGATGGTGACGCAATATCCGAAACTAACGTCTCGTTACTGTTGACACAAGGAGTCTGCGTGGCCAGCAGTTTGATCCATGTTCACCGTGGTCAGTCCAAGGCACTTGTTACCGGCACCTTTTTCGTGACACTTCTGTAGCTTTCGCCGAACGCATCTTTGATGTCTCAAGTGCTTGTCCACAGAAACCGTGCCACCGCCCACATCCCTCGACAATCTCGATGTCAGCTCAGAGCTATCGGTCAGTCAGCGTGACCAGCTGTTTTTATTGTTACTCGAATTCAGAGTGTTTTGCATCGTCGTCAAAAGTGAATCAAGCTCCCTTCGCGAAGCACCAGATCGTGACGTGCGATGATGTGCGCCCAATTCGTCAGCACCCCTACCGCGTCTCTTCGATCGAGCGCGAAGTTAAGTCACAAGTTAAGGAAATGCTCGAAGATAAGGTTATCCAGCCTTCCAATAGCCCGTGGTCCTCCCCGGTCGTTCTAGTAAAAAAGAAAGACGGCAAGTTACGTTTTTGCGTCGATTACCGCAAACGGAACGCCGTAACCAAGAAGGATTTCTACCCCTTGCCGCGGATTGACGACTCTCTCGACCGCCTTCGGCGTGCAAAGTATTATTGTGCATCGATCTAAAAAGTGGCTACTGGCAGATTGAGGTCGATAAGCGAGATCGTGACAAGACGGCCTTCGTCACACTCGATGGCCTTTGCGGATATAAAGTTCTACCTTTCGGCCTGTGTTCCGCGCCGGCCACATTTCAGCGGATGATGGACACTTGTCTTGCCGACCTTAAATGGCAGTGTTGCCTAGTCTACCTAGATGACGTGGTGGTGTTCGCAGAATCATTTGCACAACTCCTCAAGCGCCTGCCGTCAGTACTCGATGCCCTTAGATCCTCTAACCTGACACTTAAGCCACAAAAATGCCACTTTGGCTACCGAGAGCTCAAGTTTCTCGGCCATGTCGTCAGCGCCACCGGCGTGAAGGCCGACCTTGACAAGCCTTGACAAAAAATCATTTCGCACCAGGAATTGAACCATAATCTTACGCATTACACCGTACACCAGCCCAGCACGCTATCCACTACACCACGGCGGCAGATGGTTTGTACGCTTAAATTCGTCGTTTTCTATTGCGATTTTCTGTTTCGCACTTTGCATCTTTTTCTTACGCGCGGTCGTCCTTCGACGATTGCCCTGTAAACACGCTGAACCTTTTTCTTTTCTATCAATACACATAGGCAATATCATCTATCATTCAAACGTATCAGTGTTTTGCACGTACACCTAAGAATATGCGAATATGTTACGTACTGGCTATTTTTTCGCCGTGTTAGAGCGCATTTTTCTTTCTACCACAGAGATATCTCGTACAGATCCGCTTGTCATATATATGACCTTTTAACTTCACATGCTGCCAGCGGAGCAGCGGCGGCGGTATTTTACTTCCCATCGCTCCCTTTGAATATGCAAACCCTTAAATAAGCATCGCTGTTGATATGCAGCTATCAATGAATGGTTCGGTAGGCGGCGACGTGTGTTTTGAGTTATGCTCGAACATACTTATGTTCATGTGGAAAGGCGACTTTATTCCCTGCACTTCCGTATTGCAGACTCGTCATCAGTTACAGATATGAACGTGCGTCATAAGGTCGGAAGACGTGCAGCGATTGTTGATTGTAATTACCGCGTGCGCTCACAGCAGCGCATGCAGAAATCGAAATGTAAAACAAACTTTCATGTTCATTTCATTCAAATTTGAAAAAGGCTTTCTTGTTTTTAATTCTTGATTGAATTTAGCGGGGTCACCGCATGCGTATATCAAACTTTGCCTTTTCAAACTTCCATAAACAAATCCTGATTAAGGAGCCCATCCAACTCCTGTATCATGGTACACAGGACCTATTCACAACTCCGATAACTCCTAATATATATCCCACATGTGATAAACAGGAGATAAAGGAGTCTGAAAAGGAGTAACAGGACCTATATGCATATCCTGCTCGTCCTCCTACTAGTCCTGAATGCGTCTTTATGGGTCCTTTATGCCCCATTTCGGCTCCTGCATACTCCCATATTATTTCATACAGGACCTATTAAAACCGCAAATAGGTTTTTTCAATAGGGCAGGGGGAAACAGAAATACACCCCGACGCCAGTAACATTGGCCTTGGGGCGGTTCTCGTGCAACGTCAAGAGGGTGTTGAACGAGTCATCGCCTATGCCAACCGTACTTTATAAACTACTGAAAAGGAATGCCTTGCCATTATTTGGGCTGCTGCGAAATTTCGCCCCTACCTTTAGGGTCGCCCATTTAAAGTGGTCACTGACCACCATTCTTTGTGTTGGCTGGCCAACCTGCGTGACCGATGCGGCCGCCTGGCGCAATGAAGCCTTCGCCTACAGAAGTTCGATCTCACTATTGTCTATAAGTCCGGACATAAGCATGAAGATGCTGACACGCTCTCCCGTGCGCCTGTCGAGCTCGCTTCACCAGACGCGGATGACGCTGGCAGTTTCCTCGGAGCTGTTGATGCTTCAGATATGTCTCATCAGCAGCGTGCTGATCGAGAGTTACGAGCACTGATTGATTATTTAGAAAGTCAGCCAGCCACCATACCTAAGTGCTTTTCTCGGAGCCTCTCAACTTTCTGCCTGAGAGGTGGTGTGCTTTATAAGCACAACTGTATATCCGAGTCGAGAACCTACCTACTCGTGGTACCCACAGCTCTGAGAGAGGAAATCTTTTCCGCGTGCCACGATGAACCAACTTCTCGCCACTTAGGCTATTCTCGCACACTTGATAGAATACGACACATTCTACTGTCCAACATTGCCACTGTTGTTAAGCGCTATGTCAAGAGCTGTCGGCAATGTCAGCGTCGGAAGGTTCCGCAATCAAAGCCTGCAGGCCTCCTCATGCCCATAATACCACCACGAGCACCGTTTGATCAAGTCGGCATGGACCTTCTCGGTCCTTTCCTTCGGTCCTCCGGTGGCAACCGTTGGATGATCATCGCCACAGACTATCTGACTCTATGCCGAGACCAAAACGTTACCTAGTGGTACAGCGTCTGAAGTTGCCCATTTGTTTGTACACCAGATCATATTGCGGCACGGTGCTCCTACCTGTATTATAACTGATAGGGGGAATGCCTTTACTTCACAAATGATGGCCGAAGTCTTTCGTCTCAGCGGCACAGTGCATCGAAATCTACTGCGTACCATCAGCAGACCAATGGGATGACGGAAAAGCTTAATAAGACCATTGCGGATATGCTGGCGATGTACGGGGACGCCCTGCACAAGACTTGGGGTGCGATCATACCATATATGACATTCGCATACAATACGGCAGTCCAAGAGACTACACGTTTCACACCGTTTCTCCTCGTTTACGGCAGGGAGGTTCAGACAATGATGGACACAATGCTACCTTGCCAAACAGATACCGAACTTGGTTCTGACGCCGAGCAGTTTGCCCAAAATGCAAAATGCTGAGCAAGCACGCCAACTAGCACGCGTCCACATCACCCAGCAACAGTACAGGGATTCACGCCGGTACAACCTCCGCCACAGACAAGCTTCCTAACACACCGGGGACCAGGTATGGGTGTGGACTCCTGTTCGACGCCACGGCCTGTCAGACAAGCTAATTTCCCGCCGCTTCAGACCACATAAAATCGTGCAGCGCATCAGCAACGTCAATTACGAGGTACTCTCCCGGATGGATCAGAGCACACAGGCCGTCGGCTACCTCGTTCAGAGACAGTTCATGTCTTGCGATTGAAGCCGTACTTTGCGCGGTGACTGACAAACTGCATCTGGAAACTTTTTTTTTGGTTGCTTTTGTCCGCTCGTGTGCACGTGTGACTGTGTGCGTTACGCTTAAAGGGGTCGTGAAACGTTTTCCGGAAATTTTGCACGGCTTGGTTAAATGGAATCCTTTTCCTGCATCATATAATATACCTCGATTTGTTTCATCGCCCGCGTTGATTTAATAGCGACAAAAACAGAATTTTAGTTTCCTAGCGCGCGTCCTCCTCAACTCAACAGATACGTCATAGCGCTAAGCCAATGAGAAGCTCCCGTTGCCGGAGCCTGCTGAGCCAAAGTTGACCAAGCTCGGTGTATTTTAGAGGTTCTAATTGTGCCATACTCTACGCTCACACAGGGTTTATTAATATGGCCGACGCCTAGGTTCATCTGTGGGTACCAGCGTCGCTGTGCTGCTATAGTGAACTAGAATATAGTCGCTACTGTTAAAACATGGTTACATCGTGGGCTTTGAGCCTTACGCCGACGCAACTTTTCGGGTGCCAGGTCGGCGAAGATAGACCTTGCGAGCGACCGGGTACAGTAACACTTGTGTCGAGAGGCCGCGGTAACCGCGGCACAACTCCGGCTTGCAGAAGCCCCGACCGGCAGCCTCCTGATCCCAGCCGTTTCGGAACTACGCATTGGTATGTATGTCCGAGTCTTGCAGCCTAGCCTACGTTTGACCGTTGCGAGAGTGCAATCGCTAACCGAAGCTTTCGCAC
Source organism: Amblyomma maculatum (assembly GCF_055883805.1). Taxonomy (NCBI): domain Eukaryota; kingdom Metazoa; phylum Arthropoda; class Arachnida; order Ixodida; family Ixodidae; genus Amblyomma; species Amblyomma maculatum. The sequence goes on from NC_139350.1 coordinate 13,088,780, forward strand.
AGGTGCAGCTGCGGGCGGTGCGTGCCGATGCCGACTGCTCTTGAGAGCATCTGGCGATATCCTGGCGGCGACTACGTAGTTGAAGCAGCCGTCTGGGTGTTACAGATCATCCGCATTTACTCCAAATGCTTCTGGACCATGGACTGCTAGTCGAGAACAGAAGGTAAGAACCTTGAGCGAAAGGCGACATAACTTGAACAAGCGGCCACCTGTTTTTCATTTTCTCGAGCAAGAAATGCTGTAATGAAATCTATTGCGGAAGGCAGTGTTAACAAAAGAAAGCTTCCCCTTTAACGTTACTTACTTGCGATCATCTACACCGTCTACAGTGTCGATATTGCGCCACGTTAGCGCGAACACAACATCGCTGGTTTTCATATCTTTCTTGTTTTCGTAGAAGGTGCGCATGAGCATGACGTTTCACCATGCAAATTACTGGTTTGCTTAATTCCATGCACGAGTAAATGAGAAAACACGCATCATCTGATAGTGTGAACTTGCTAAATGGAAAGGGCATGCACATTGATGGGAAGTAACGGCAAAAAAAAAAACCGCTGTCCGGACACATTTGCTTGTTTTATTAGCCAGGTATGACCTTCAGCGAGTGCAGCACTTCAAAACATAAATACATAAGGAATGCCACAAGAAATGCAGTAAATAAGTACAAAAGCAATCTCATTTCGGAGGACTCTGTGCTAAGTAAAATTGCATGCAGTGAAGTAGCCTGTCTCCTGCAGAAGCCGTGGGAAAATGCACTAAAAAACGACACAGAAGAGAAAAACACACAGAGCAGGACTGGCTTCTGCAGACGATCACTAACTAGCCCGACAACTCTTGTTATAGCCTGTCTCCACTTGCTGCCAGAACAATCACCATACCAGCACTCAAAGTTTTATTTGCTAGTTTTTTTTTTTTACCCACTTGCATTAGGTGAGTGTTGTATAGTGTGTAAATATAATTTAAAAAATTGACTTCACTGATACCATCATCAACACCTCCACACAGTAAACCTCTCCAAAATGCTTTGACACTAACATTTTACATGTGCTGAAATGTGACAACCAAAAAAAAAGAAAGACGTTCTTCCAAAGGCCAGTACACCGAAACTTCCACAGCTTGACTCTTGAGTAAGTGTTGGAAATTTTACAGTTAGCAAATGAAGTTATAGAGTAGTTTTGCGGCACTTGCAGGAAGTTTGGCACGTGGCGTGTTGTGGGAAAACAACTGAGAGCCATTGACAGAAGTGGACTTGTAGTTTATGGCTCCTTCGA